>NW_005357962.1:2443607-2445777 GCF_000412655.1 Myotis brandtii | reverse complement strand
GTTTTCCTGGCCTGCTTTCTTCCCAAGATCTGGAAAGACTTGGGTCTCCAGGCTTTTGAAACAAGATTAAAAGGTCTCTTTTATAGCAACTTGCGGAAAAAACTCCTCAGAGGAAACGTGGTTGGCAGGTAGAAAAACCGGGACCTGTCTCCCTGAAAATCACAGCTGTGTTATCTTTTTTCTCCACTGATCACTTCCAGATTATCATTCGGGGCAGACAGCCAATTAGCTAGCCCTCCCTGTCACAGAGCCCGTCTCTGGCAGCGCTCATTTCTCCACAGAAGGGAGCACGTCTGAAGAAGTGTAGCTGGGCCATGTGCAGGACCCGGGGAGGGAAAGCCTGTGAGTGAGCGTGCCCTCGCCACAAGTCAGCACAGGAAGGTGAACCAAGAGCCAGCGGAGGCAGGAAGTTTGCCGAAGCCTCGGGACCAGGCCAAACACAAAAGCTTCCTTTCTAAGAGGAAAGAGGGTTGAGCTGTAAGGAAAAACAGAATAAAAGCACTGTCCTGAGTGAAACTCGCAGTGATAGAGCCTGGTGTTGGAGAGCGGAACCCTTGATTCGGGGTCTCACCTGCCTTTGGCAAGCAAGTTCTCTGCAGAAAAGCGGGAAGCACCTTTCTCAGGCTCTTGGCACCTGGCCATCGCTCAGATCTGCCCCAGGGGAGTGTGAACTACAGGCAGCCACCTCTGCTTTGGGCAACTGGGCCAAACAACCCTCGCCTCACTATGACTTCTTTGGAAAGATTGGGTCAGAACAAGATGTTGGCATATCCAAAGTCTGTTCAATGAAGTTCACTAACCTGGCAGCATAGTAGGGACAGAGGTGTATAGGGAAAAGATTTGTGCAGCATTCCCTGTTTTCGGTGACAATGCAAACAAGTTGTGTCCCCAGGAAGCCGTTTTTTTGGCAGGAAATTGATATGTATACACAACCAATTATATGGTCCATACCTACTATGGGCTGGGACCCATAAGCACCAAGGAAGTCTGTCTTCTTACTGATTTAAAGGGTTTCAATCAGCAGCTCCCTAACTCTGTCCTGAGGGGTACCAGTGTCCCCCAGGGTGTTAGTAGTCTTGTCAGTACATTCCTGTCACTGGAATAAGCTTAGGAACTACTTCCTTAAACAACGTTGGACAGGTTTCTTCACTGTGGGGCTCTTCACTGACCTTAATATGCTAATGTGCCTGTTAGCAGCATTTGCCAAGTGTGTTGACCACAGAGCCCTGTGTTCACAGCTGCTTCTTAAGATCTAATTGGACAGCCATGTTCCAGGGCACACAGTTGGGAAGAACTGCTACAGGCCCTCAGTAAAGAGATGGTGGAGACCTGGGACAAAAAATAAATAAAAAATAAAAAATAATTACAACTGTCTTTTCCTTTTCTTTAGTGTTAATCCTCACCAGAGGATATTTTTTCTGATTTTTTTTTTGAAAGTGGGAGGCGGAGAGAGAGAGAGAGAGAGAGAGAGAGAGAGAGAGAGAGAGAGAGAAAGAAGAAGAAGAAGAAAAGAAAGAAGGAAAAAGAAAGAAAGAAAGAGAGAAAGAAAGAAAGAAAAAGAAAGAAAGAAAAGCATGGATTGGTTCCCCCCAGTTGGGGGATGGAACTTGCAACCCAGGTATATGCCCTGGCCAGGAATCCTACTGGCAACCCTTTGGTTCACAGGCCCATGCTCAACCACTGAGCCACTCCACCAACTGGGCCACTCCGGAGGGCAGGATATCTTTTAATTGACCTCTCAGTTTTGCAGCTGGCAGAGCCACCTCCCAGCCAGTCTTACATTCCATTCCTGTCACCTTGACATGTTAAGGCCCCACGGACCTCCGGAACATTGGGAGCCAACTCCATCCTTTCAATAGAAGCGGATGAGGGGGACCATCCAGTTTGCAGCTCCGAGGAAACATAAAGGACACACTCAGGGGGCAGACTCAGTGAGCACCAAAGCCCCATTGAAGCAAGTCTTGCCCCAGAGGGGTGTCTCCAGCACAGAAGTTCTCCCACTGCAGACACAGCTGATTCTCACAGCCAATTGGCCTGAAGACCAATTCCTCCCAGTGATACCTACAACAATCAAGGCTTAACTACAACAAGACTGTGCACAAAAACCACAAGGGGGTGCACCAAGAGTGTCCTCCTCAGGTAATTGGGGAGGCTGAACCACTGGGCCCTA
>NW_005357962.1:2440120-2442147 GCF_000412655.1 Myotis brandtii | reverse complement strand
TAGAACGCGTGGGCCCGGAAGAGCGCGCCCTTCTCGTCGCGCAGGGATGTTCGCAGCGTGACCGGCTGCCCCCTGGCCAGGTCGCTCACAATGATGCGCACAGGCTCGTCCCAGCGGCTGCGGCCCGCGGGCTCCAAGGTCACCGTCGCCGCCATCCTGGCAGGGGCCCAAGAGACTGGTACTTTAGCACTCAACTTTGGAGTTCTGGGCCGTGCCCAACTTCCCAGGCCCCGTCCGCAGAGTCCAGAAGCTCGCAGGACAGCAAGAGATGAGGCCATCTTTTTGCGACTTAATTTCAGACCTCGGATCAACTGAATGGGGATCTGGAGAAAGTTAGAACTGGTGTTTGAGAGCCTCTAATGGCAGGCAGCCCATCTGCAGGCTAAGCGCCCAATAGGCCAGGGCAGCCTGCTAAATTGACACTGGCCCTGCCAATCAGTAGCCTACTTTTTTGTTGTTGTTAACCCTCCCTGGAGGATATTTTCCCATTTATTTTTAGAGAGAGTGGAAGGGAGAGGGAGAGACAAAGAGAAATATCCACGTGAGACAGAGACACATCCATTGGTTGCCTCCCTCATAAGCCTGACCAGGGCCAGGGAAAGAGCCTGCAACGAGGTACATGTCTTAGACAGGAATCGAACCTGGAACCCTTCAGTTCGCAGGCCAATGGTCTATCCACTGAGTCAAAACGGCGAGGCAGTAGCCTATCTTTGAAAGCAAGAGAGATCAGACTCACATGAACATGCTCAGAGCCTCCTGGCTGAAAAACCTCCACCTTTTTTGGGAAAGAATTTCCTAGTTCTGCCTCTCCAAAGCTCTTGGGCCTGTGCATTGGATTATACCAGGGTTGCCCCTGAAGGAGCCTGCACAAAGCCGTCTCCAGTGCCCACTCTGAATGGCTAACTAGTGCAGGGCTGGACTTGAGTTTTAGCACTTGGTTGATAATAATCATAGGTCTTTTAAAACGTGCAGTGGGGTATTTTGCTTGTAGTATTTGTGCATCTGATGACCTTCCACACCATGCCACCTCTAAGGGGCCTGGCATATTACTGTGTGAGCAAAAACAGCCAAATGAGGTAGCAATTATTATTATATACTGGATTCTCATGTTATTTCTAGGCAAATGGTATCTCCTCCTCATCCTGGATGTGAGGTGAAAACCTTTTCCTACTTTTTCATAAATTATAGATTTTACTCTGTGGTGGATTTTTTTCATCAAACTTCAGTTCAGGCCTCTTCCAAGACCTTGTACTTGATTTTACATTTATAACTTCATATTCTTTTTAGTAGAGAAATCTGTAAACTGTATATACTTTAAGCAAGCCTATACTTTAAACAAACAAATTAGTAACCTAAATTGTCAGGAGGCAAAAATACAGAAAAGCATTTATTTGGGGTTTAAAGGAGCTGCAAATCTGGGCACACTGATTCAGGTAGCAACCCAAAGTGTCTGCTAGAGAAGACAGGGGGTTTTTAAAGGCAAAAGGAGAGTTTGCATAAGTCATTCATAAAGAATTTAAATTGGTGCTGGCACCAGAAAACTAACCTTGGCTAAACAAAATTAATTGCTAAAGCTATCTCGAAGTAAAAAGTCTATCTCTGTGAGGAGTTGTAGGTGTTCTTACAGCATCCTAGAATATTTATAGTTTTGCCTATTTCAAAAGTTCATGTTCTGTCCAGTAAGGATGTGCATGAGATCCATTTCTTTAATGGCCTCTCGACTCCATTTTAAAGCTCCTTAACACAAGTGACTTCATTTTATTTCACATTTGAAAAAATAGAGAGCCAGATATTTCTCCAGCAAAATAGCTTTATTCGGGAACAACGGAAACTTGTAATTTGAGACATGCAGTCTAAAGGTAAACCACTGCAAGTCCAGAGCAATGCTCCTTTATGGACCTGGGAGGGGCAAAGTGTGTTGCTTAAGGTCTCTGTCTCCCTGGAGAGCACTGTGAAGCTTGCTCTACCACAGTGGTTCTCAACCTTGGCTGCACATTAGAATCACCTGGGAATCTTTAAAATCCTGA
>NW_005357962.1:2438602-2439820 GCF_000412655.1 Myotis brandtii | reverse complement strand
ATCAATGTTTCTCTCTCATCGATGTTTCTAACTCTCTATCCCTCTCCCTTCATCTCTGTAAAAAATCAATAAAATATATTTTTAAAAAAAGATTCCCATGTGATTCTAATGTGCAGCCAAGGTTGAGAACCACTGCTCTACCAGAACATGGTTTAAAAAAATTTTTTTTAACAGGACTCAGTTGGTTTTAGTCAAGCAAGCTGTAGCCACCCACAGAAAAGACTGCCACTCATGGTTTAGATTAAGTTAACCACCTGGTCTTGAGACTATTGTCCAGACTACCCAAATTCAGCACACCTGGCTAATCTCAAATCCCTTTCTACCTGCTCAGTTAAATCTTCCTTGTTAATCCCAAATCATAATAATCTCTCTTGCCTCCAAAGTCACATTTCCCGTGAAACCACTCACCTGGTCCTATTATTCTGCCTTGTAAGGGGTAAGAGTACTGGCCTCTGTAGCAGTAAGAATTGGGCTTGAACCCTTGCTTATTTGAGTAAATTTCTTAACCTAAGTCTCATTTTTTTCATCTTTAAAACAGAGATAATGGCAGTATCTATATCACTGCATTTTTGTGAGTACCTGCCATTAATAAGACATGTAGCCCTAGCCCGTTTGGCTCAATGGATAGAACGTGGGCCTGTGGACTGAAGGGTCCTGGGTAAAGGGCACATGCCAAGGTTTCGGGCTCAACCCCAGTGGGGGGCATGCAGGAGGCAGCCGATCAATGATTCTCTCTCATCCTTGATGTTTCTATCTCTTTATCCTTCTCCCTTCCTTTCTGAAATAAAAAATATACTTAAAAAAAATAGTAAGACATGTAATACTCCAGCAAAGTGCACCTCTTTTCTTCCCCTTAAACTGTAAGCCACTTTAGAGCAAGAATCCTTAGTGTCTGTATCATTACTGGTATTCTTCCTACCACATAGAGTTGTACCAAACAAGATAACATATTTGAAATACTTAGCACAATGCCCAGCATAAAATGCTCAATAAACATTAAAGATTATGTCATACTTTTGTTCCTTGGTAATGACTAACACAGAACCTTACATATGTGACAAACCTGGGTGTGATTTCCAGCCCTTCCTAGTATCAACCTCGGTTTCCTCATTCCCATAAGGGTGATGAAACGTGTAATGCATATTAAGTACTTAATACAGTATCTGGCAGCCAGTGGATGCTCAATTAATATTAGGCCAGCTCCCTTTCCCGTCTTCT
>NW_005357962.1:2438133-2438552 GCF_000412655.1 Myotis brandtii | reverse complement strand
ACACCCCCAAGGCCCTGCAAGCTGGCAGCTCCTCCAGGACGAGAACTTCCCAATACGTCAATCTTTTCTTTTCTTTTTTTTCCTTTTCCTTTCATTTTTAATGTTGACATTTATTTTAGGTGCTCCTCTTGCCCCCCTTTGCCCTCCACTTTAGCCTCTCCTCCTGCCGCCTCACAGGGGCTCTGAGGTCCCGAGGAGTCTGCGGGATCACACTCATCGCCCCGAACCTGGAAACCCGCGGTCCCAGGCTCTCCACATCCCTCCCGTCTTCCTTCCTTCCTTCCGCCCTATTTTTCTCTCCGCCCTCTCCAAACTCCATTTTTCGCCCTTCTTCACACTCCACTCCCTATCGCCTATGAATTCCTAAAGCTGTTCCTTTCTCAGTCTCTGACTTGACTTTCATCACCTCCCAGCCCCCC
>NW_005357962.1:2433323-2437859 GCF_000412655.1 Myotis brandtii | reverse complement strand
CCCAGACACCCTCTGGCTCCCACCAGCCCACCTGCACTTTCCGCCCCTTCAGCGTTTCTGCCGCCGCCCCGCGTCCAGTCCTCCGGCCACAGCCGCTGGCCTTCTGGGGGCCTGTGCACCTCCTGGCCGCTGAGGAGGCCTAACCAGCTGGACCGGGTCGGGTTCCAGCCGCCTCAGGGAACAACCACAACAACATCCGCCAACGTTCAGGCCTCGCGCCAACTCTGGTTATTTTTATAGAATTATTATTATTTAAATGTTTTTATTGATTTTAGAGAGAGAGGAAGGGAAAGAAAGAAACATCTATCTGTTGCCTCCTGCATGCACCCTATCAGGGGATCCAACCCACAACCGGGGCATGTGCCCCGACTGGAAATTGAGCGATGTATGGGACGACAACCAACTGACCCACACCGGCCAGGGCTTTTTATTTTTTTTATTTTGAGAGTATGTTTATTAAAGCTGAGGACACTGAAACAAGGAAGGGCCTAGGGTAGAGGAAGTAACAGGAGGGAGGCTAGGTGGGGTGGGCTGCTTTAAAGGGTGTCTTTGGGAGAGGTTCAAAGTGTTTAGCTCAGTATGAGCTGCTGCTGCCCATTGCTCTCCTGGTTGCAAATTTCCTGGGGCCCCCTAGAGTTTAGGAGATGCATGCCTGTGGGGGGAAGAAGAGGTTGAAGGGAAAGGCAAGGATGTGCTCCCAGGAGGGAGAGTGCACCGAACATGGTTCGTTTTGATAGAGGCAATTAGGCTTTTACAATATTGAAGTATATTTCTTTTAATCAGCTGTGGATCAAAACAGGCAGGGACCAGGTGCATTAGGTGTCCTGTGACTATCTCAAAGGGCAACAGTTTATGAGTTCCAAAGAGGATGAATCTGAGATTTAGAAGGACCAAGGGCAATGCTTTTGGCCAAGGTACTTGGAGGGTCTCTATGAATTTTGCCAGTTGAGTCTTAATAATGCCATTAGTGCATTCAACTAAACCTGAGGTTGAGGCATAGACTTGTCAAAGCACCTGATGGCTAAAATGGGTTCTCCGATCACTATGGAGTTCAAGAAGGGTTCCCCAGGTAGGAATAATCTTTTCCAAAGGCATGTCAGCCACAGAG
Organism: Myotis brandtii; assembly: GCF_000412655.1. Classification (NCBI taxonomy): domain Eukaryota; kingdom Metazoa; phylum Chordata; class Mammalia; order Chiroptera; family Vespertilionidae; genus Myotis; species Myotis brandtii. The sequence goes on along the minus strand of NW_005357962.1, from coordinate 2,436,751 downwards.
GAGGCAGTAGGGAAAAGCTTCAGTCCAGTGAGAAAACAGACACACCATGACTAAGGGAAAAATGTGTGTGTGTGTGTGTGTGTGTGTGTGTGTGTGTGTGTGAGAGAGAGAGAGAGAGAGAGAGAGAGAATCCTTACCTGAGGATATTTTTTCATTGATTTTTAGAAAAAGTGAAAGGGAGAGAGAGAGAGAAACAACCAGGATAGGGATCGAACCTGCAACCCAGATATGTGCTCTTGACTGGGAATCGAACCTGTGACCCTCTGGTGGGAGAGCTGACACTTTAACCAGTTAGCCACACTGACTGGGGCCTAAGATATATTTTTATCAAAGTGGCAGGAAAGCTGTATAAAATCCATTTGTCAAACCTTGAATGGTCCATTAGGCAACTTAAAATGTCCAGGAGCAGTGCAAACAGGCTTCCCTGGGTTGTATTTTGGATAAGTGGGACAAGTGAGGTAAGCAATCTTTGCAGCCTTATTAATATTTCCCTACCAATACTGGTACATGAATGCTATCATTTTGTCAGTGGACCAATGGTTGAATGCATGTACAGTAGTTAGGAGTGGGAATTTTAGTGTTTCTAGTATTTCTATCAGAAAAAAAACCCATGGCTACTTGTATTAATCTAGTGGCCCGGTGCACAATATTTGTGCACATTAAAAGGGAATTAATTAGAGGAAATATTTTAATATTGTTATTTGCCCTTTCTCTATAATAGAAGTGTCAGAGATGAAAGAAAATTAGTAAAACGTATATGAAAATCTCCCTCCTGTCAGAGTCTGGGGCGTGCCGCGGGACCCAGAGTCAAGTCCCCGCCCACCTATGCACGCCTTGAAATCGCGTAAGACCCAGACCTGGCTGGCCCCACTCCCATCAAGCCCCGCAGGGCGGGGGACATGGCCTCAGGTCCCCCATCAAGCCCCACTGGGTGGGGGGCGCAGCCTCAGGTACCCCGTCAAGCCCCGCCAGGTGGGGGTGTGGCCTCGGGCCCTTGGCCCCTGCGCTGGGGTGGGGGACGTGGCCTCAGGTCCCCCGGCCCAGCCTCAGGTCCCCTGGCCCCAGCGCAAGGGCATGAGGGCATGACGACCATTTGCATATTAACTCTTATATAGAACTAGACCAGTGATGGTGAACCTTTTGAGCTCGGCGTGTCAGCATTTTGAAAAACCCTAACTTAACTCTGGTGCTGTGTCACATATAGAAATTTTTTGATATTTGCAACCATAGTAAAACAAAGATTTATATTTTTGATATTTATTTTATATATTTAAATGCCATTTAACAAAGAAAAATCAACCAAAAAAATGAGTTCGCTTGTCACCTCTGACACGCATGTCATAGGTTCGCCATCACTGAACTAGAGGCTCGATGCACGGATTTGTGCACCGGTGGAGTCCCTCATCATGGCCTACGGGGATTGGGCCGAAACTGGCAGTCCAATGCAGCTGGCTGCTCCTGTCTTCCACTCCTGCTCATCCTGGCCCCACTGCGCCTACCGCCACTGCCACACTGCCACTCTGCTGTGGTCTTTGGGCTGCAGTGGCCAGCCATGAGCCCAGTGTCTGGCGCCCCTTGGTCAGCTGAGCGGCACTCCCTCTGTGGGAGTGCACTGACCACCAGGGGGCAGCTCCTGCATTAAGCGTCTGCCCCCTGCTGGTCAGTGTGTGTCATAGCAACTGGCCGACTGGTTGTTCAGTCGTTAGGTTGTCTGGTCACTTAGGCTTTTATATATATAGATAGGGTTTTTTTAAAAAGTGTGCTAATACACAAAGTTTACCACTTTAAAATGTATAATTAAGTACATTTACATTGTTGTGCAACCATCACCACTATCCATCTCCCAAACTATTTCATCATCCAAACAAACTCTGTACCCATTGAACGATAACTCCCCATTCCTCCCCACTCCCTCCTGCCAGCCCATGTAAATCCACTATCTGTCTATAAATTTAACTATTCTAGGTACCTCATATAAGTGGAGTCATTCAGTATTTGTCCTTTTGGTCTGGCTTTATTTCACTTAGCATGACTTCCAGGTTTATCCATATGTGTAGCATATATAAGAATTTCATTCCTTTTTAAGGCTGAGTAATATTCTCTTGTATATATGTCACATTTTGTTTTCCACTCATCCATTGTTGGATACCTCTTGACTATCTGGAATATGCTGCTATGAACATGGGTATACAAATATCTATTAGCCCTGCTTTTAATTCTTTTGGGTATATACCCAGAGTGGAATTGCTGGGTCATGTGGTAATTCTGTGTAATTTTAGGAACCTTAGCCAAGGTTTTAATATTTAATTTTTTAAAAAGTCTTTTAGTCTTTTCATTTCAAAGAACATGCCCTCTAACCCTTTTGTAAGGGTCCCAGGGTCTGAACTAAGGTACTAAAATCAGTGGTCAGGTTGATCAGGACAAGATGGCCAGCATAGCATGCTCCCGGGTCAGCTAGAAAGACAAAACCTAGGTTGAGAAGGGTAAAGGAGTCAAATATATGGTGATGGAAAGAGACTTGACTTTGGGTGGTGAGCACACAATGCGATATACGGATGATGTATTATAGAATTGTACACTTGAAACTTATTCGCCAATGTTACACCAATAAACTTAATAAAATAGATTATTGTATAAAGTTTACAGCTATTACTGACAATAAAAACTTTTGCAAAAAAAAAAGAAAAGACAGAACTTTATGCCCAGAAATCTTCCCTGCTGTCAAGACAGATAGTTCTTTTCACAAAGGACTTCTGAAAACCAGTAACCTGTAAGCCTGAAATTTTACTGTTAAAAATACAGGATATGGTGCTAGCCGGTTTGGCTCAGTGGATAGAGCATCGGCCTGCCAAGGCTCTTGGGTTCAATTGCTGCTCAAGGTCATGTACCCCTGTTGCAGGTTCTGCAGCCCCAGTAAGGGTGTGTTCGGGAGGCAACCAATCAATGTGTCTCTCTCAAGTCCATGTCTCTCTCTGTCTCTGTCTCTGTCTCTGTCTCTCTCTCCCTCCCTCTCCTCCTTCCCTTCCACTCTCTCTAGAAATCAATGGGGGGGGGGGGGGGGGAAATCCCCTGGTGAGGATTAAAAAACAAAACAAAACAGGATATGAAGAGTCCCCTTATAAAAAGAGTAGAATTTGTTGATAATCTAGCCAGGATCTGGGGAGCAGGGGAGGTGGAATTGAACTGTGTGAAGGAAGCAAATTAAGCAGGGACAGAGATGAAAGGGGAATGGAAAAGGCCCCAACCACTGAAGCATGCCAGAGCTGGGTTCATGTGTTCCCTGCTTTGCCAAGACTCTGTAGGACTTAAGAACTCCTGTGGGGGAAAATATTGAGCTGCACAGACCTAAAAGTTTTCCTTCCCTTCCTTCCCTTCCTTCCTTCCTTCCTTCCTTCCTTCCTTCCTTCCTTCCTTCCTTCCTTCCTTCC
>NW_005357962.1:2406381-2429145 GCF_000412655.1 Myotis brandtii | reverse complement strand
CCTTCCTTCCTTTCTATCCTCACCTAAGGATATTTTTCCATTGAGTTTTAGAAAGAATGGAAGGGAGAGGGAGAGTCACAGAAACATTGATGTGAGACACATAGATTGATTACCTCTGCACGTGTCCCGACCAGGGCCAGGACTAGCCTGCAAACGCGGTACATGCCCCTGACCAGAATTGAATCCAGGACCCTTCAGTTCACAGACTGTTGCTCTTTCCACTGAGCCAAACTGGCTAGGGCTAAAGATTTATTTTTCAAAAGAATGACCAAGAAGTCCATTTTGTTACCAATCAATGCAATTTCCAAAAGCTCAGCTCACAAAGAAGGAAGTTTAATAAATAACTGAAAATACCCCTGATTGAACCCCCAGGTTCTGTGAGTAGACTCATGGAATTCTAAAGAGGTGGCTGCCAAGTAACCAATGTAAACAGTTTGGAACATAGGAAACTAAGGAAGGTTTAAGAGCAAAATCTTGCTTTCCTTTGAAGACTTGTGGGAGGCTATTTTGAAGGTAATTTCAAAACACTGATGCTTTACTGGTGTCTGAAAGGAGTTTATTAGCTCAGCTGAATGATGAGAGACAGTAGATGAAAGTAGATGAAAAGATTTTGGATTTAGGTGTCAAAAGGGGCTTGCTTCAGGGGCTAACCAGTACGATGATCTGAGTCACGTCTCCTCTCTGGGCCTCCGTTTTGAAATCTGTAAGATAAGAGTAGGAACAGATCACCTTTGTGGCAGAGTTTCCACAGTAATCTCAGGAGACAGCAGCATATGTGTGTGATCGCATGGCTAGGCATGGAAATTAGAAAGCAGAGGGGGAAAAAATGAAGGAAAATTTCTGATGAGAAAGAGGCAGCAGAGAAGGGATTTGAAACAAGTCCCCAATCCCGCTCTCCCTACCAACCAAGCTTCCATCATACATCCCACAGCTACCTCTTGGGGCTGTGGTTTCTTTAATGTGTTATAAACCCCCGATCTTGATGCAGAGGGTCCTTTAACAATATCTAGGATGGGTAGGAAGAGATCAACTAAAGAACTTGTATGCAAATATACATACATAACCCATAAGCCACAGACAATAGGGTGGTAAAGGCCTGGGGTGAGGGGTGTGGGTGGGCTAGAAGGGGTCAATGGAGTAAAAAGGGGGCATATGTAATACTTTCAACAATAAAGGTTAAAAATAAAAAACAAACACTATCAGAAGCTGACTGCCCTCTGGGTGCTACTTCAGAACTTGAGAATCTGTGGGTGGAGGTGAGACTATTACTTTTTTAAAGCTTTCAGACATGAACTGTGCTAAGGTTTATTGCTTTTTAGTCTTTTCTTCTGTGGCAGTTTCTACTGCTTTAATAACAGAAGGAAGAAAGCAAAATATTACTCTTTTTACACATATTATTCAGCCCATGTCAACAATTTCTGCAGAATAACAGTACCAGACCCAGGAGGAGAGGGGAGGGAACAGGGAAGGTGAATAGAGAGTGGAACTAAATTGGGAACTTCTGAGACATCACACATTTTGAGCTTAGATTCTTACATCAGGTTTTAACTGAAGGCATGTAGTTTAACCCTTCCAACCCCACACCTGTCTGTCCACCCAAGTACCTAAAAGTGCAGAGAGAATGCTGGTGGTTGCTGCCTACCAGATTGCAGGGCCTCGTCTGCACTTACGCCAGGTTGGAATAACTGTAGGATGCCATTTATTCAACTTCTTATGCTGTCAATGCACAAAGGCACCTGAGACCTGCCACTCTGCTTTGGGTTCTTAAGGGCTGTTTGTTGGGGGAGAGGACTGTGCCTCACAATGTTGGTCCAGGTAACATTTAAGTTTGGATAATATAAATATGGAGTCTCCAAACTCTATTCATAGGCATTTTCTTCCCTCTCTATGCTTCATCTTCTCCTTCTCCTCCTTCATCCCCTCCTCCTCCTCCCCCTCCCCCTTCTTTAATCCTCACCAGAGGTTATGTTCATTGATTTGAGAGAGAGAGAGAGAGAGAGAGAGAGAAACACTGATTGGTTGCCTCCTGTATGCACCCTGACCAGGGATCGTACCCATAACCTTTTTGGTGTACTGGACAATGGTCCAACCAACTGAACCATCCAGATGGGGCTATGCACCTTCTCTTTTAATTGCCTACAGCTCAATACTACTAAACTGTCCCCTAAGTGCCCAGTGCATCTAGCTGTGGGACCCCAGACTTGCCTATTAAGGACAATAGTCCCAAGGAAACATGGTTGGGAAGTGCAGAACCTGGCCCTACACTTATCTTCTGACTAAATCCATCCAGGACAAGCCTCTTTGGATCAAACCTTATAACATTTGTCCTATCTCCATTCTTTTTCAAAATGTATCTGTCATGTATTTTCTTCTTTTTATATTATACTAGTGACCCGGTGCATGGATTCATGCACATTGAAAGGACATTAATTAGAAGGTGGTCAGCGGGGCGTGACTGGGTGAAAGGGGCCAGACATGCCCTGGAGCCAACCTCCCGTGGTCCCTCCCAGGCATCTGCGGAGTAAGCGGGGTCCCTCCGGCAGGTGGGGTCCCTCGTCCTGGCCTGCGGGGATCGGGCTGAAATTGGCTCTCCAATATCCCCCGAGGTTTGCTGTTGTACAGGGTGTGGAACGCAAATGCAAGTGTGCAGTAAACCAGATTTGGGACCAACAGTGCCCCAGCAACAACATAACACATGGCCGAAGGTGAAATCACATGGCCCCACGAGCAATCTGGCTCCCTCCTCTCTGGTTTTGGGGTGCATCACCCAAGAACTGCTGCTGCCAAGTCACTGCAGCTCAGCAGCTCCTGCATTGAGCGTCTGCCCCCTGGTGGTCAGTGTGCATCATAGTGACTGGTTGGACGGTTGGACACTTAGCATAGTAGCCTTTTATTTAGAGAGATGATAACTATTCTTTGATAATCCTATATAATAAAAGGCTAATATGCAAATTGTCCCCTAGGGAGTTCCACTGACAGGGAGTTTGACCGCTTGCTATGATGTGTGCTGACCACCAGGAGGCAGCGTGAAACGAAGGCTCCGGCCAGCAGCCAGCAGCTGGCAGCTGGGGGAAGGAAGGCCCCAGCCTGTCCTGATTGCCGGCCAGGCCTAGGGACCCTACCCTAGTTTATAATAATTAATAATGATAACATGGTATTCTTTCTAGAATGTTGGCATTGTAACCAAAGATTCTTTATGTCCCAGGCTAATGGGCATATATCTAGGGATACCCCTTCCCCCGATCATTCCATATAGGTAGTCATCTTGTTTTTTTAAGTGTTTAGAATCAAAATGCCCCCTGCCTTAGGAGCAAGTTATTGATATACTGTTATGTTAAGAATTATAAAATATTCCATTAGGCACTATGCAGGGCAGGAGAACACTAATATTGTTTTTTTTAAATATATTTTTTATTGATTTTAGAGAGGAAGGGAGAGGGATAGAGAGATAGAAACATCAATGATGAGAGAATCATTGGTAGGCTGCCTCCTGCATGCTCCCTACTGGAGATCAAGCCTGCAACCCAGGCATATGCCCTTGGCCAGAATCGAACCTGCGACCCTTTAGTCTGCAGGTCAACGCTCTATCCACTGAGCCAAACCGGCTAGGGTACTAATATTGTTTTTAACTAACAGTTTATTTTTAACCAGTAAAAGTAGGTACAATTTCAGGAAAAATATCACCTTGTGATCATCCTCTACCCTTGGGGCCATGTTGCCTTCGTGAAGAGGTGGAACAACCAAATTCCATCTTATGTGCAAAAAATCCTAGAGGGATAGCATATCAATGATGTGGGACTTCATTTGAGTGAGGTTATCAATTTTGGCCTAGTGACATCTAGATGAAAGCTGGTCCTTAACAAAAGAAATCCACTGAGAGATGAGATTTAATACACAGAAGCCAGTGGGATAAATCAAGTCCTAAGGAGAGAAGGTACTGTGCTGAGTGTTATAAAGGAAAGAGAAATAAGTCAGATCTGAGCTAAAGGGCACCTTGTGCACAGGGCAAGCAAGGCAAGATAATTGTGTCATTGTGCATGAGGCCTACCTGCCCTCAGGGAAAGGCAAGGCCAGCACAGTGAGTGGTAGAGAGTGGGGCTTGAACCAAGGCCAGTGTGGCACAGAGGTTAAGTGCTCTGGAGCTGGACAATGGCAGTTGGGCTTGAAGCATCACTGCTCTACTTACAACCTGTGTGATCTGAAGTAACTTATCTACCTCTCTGAGCTGCGGCTTCTTCCCATAGGAAATAAAAACTATAATATCTTCCCTGTGTAAAGCCCTTAGCAAAGTACTCCCTAATTGTCAATTATCATTATTAGTCCAAGTAAGTGCTTCAGAAGAAAAAAATTTTTCGAAGCACTAAATCCAGGCAGTGGTTCTCTACAGTGTTTTCCGTGCTAGCTAAAACCTGGAAACAGCTTGCCCAGTAATTAAGGAAGAGCTAAGATGATTTATACACTTGATAAAATATTTTGCAGCTGTTAAAAATTCTAACAATGATGACTATGAAACAATATGGAAAAGTACCAGGTGATTTTGAAGGCTAGCAGAGATAGGGCAATGCAGTTAGAGAGCACATATTTAATAATTGAAGTGTCACAGGATTAAAAGTTAAAACAACTGGCATGGACTAGAAGTAATTTATAAATTTTCATACGACATGGAGGCCCGGATAGATCAAGGAAGTTATGGAGCAGGCAGGAATTGAGCTGGGCCTGGGAAATAGAATTTGTGTTAAATATAGAAGAAAGGCTATCTATATATATATAGATAGGCTAAGTGACTGACTGTACGTCTGTGCGGCCATCTGACCGACGGCCAGTACATATGATGCGCACTGGCAATCTATGTATATAAAAGGCTAACATGCTATGTGTCCATCCGGGTAATGACACCACATAGCAACGCCCGGCTTCCTCTCCCTAGTGACTAGCCTCCTTGCAGTTTCTCCAACCCAGGAACAAGACTTGCTTTATAGCCAGGTGGAAACATTTTACACTAACCAAATGTCTGTGAAGTGTTTTCCCGTGCCTCATCTCATTTGATCCTCACAGAAGCCCTGGAGTAGGTAGATAGGAGATTCAGTGGAATCCTATTTTCTTTTCATTAGCCAGAAAACAGAGATTTAGAAAGCTTAGAAACTTGACCTGACTGAAAAGAAATAAGAAATGGTGAAACTTGAAAATTACTTCAGGTTTTCTCACTGTGCAGAATATATTCAACACTGCTGTAGTTAAATATTTTACCCTTTGTTCTCCCTGTGCAATCTACAATAATAATCTGCTTTGTGTTGATATTTACTGCTGTGTTGCTGACAGTTACCTGAAAGAGAAGTTAGGGTGCTTCACTGGGCTGGAAAACGTTTAGCTAAATCAGAAAGCAGGTCTAACTAAGCAAGTTTATTCTATATATATAAAAGGCTAAGTTGACATGCCTGATACATATAAAGCTCTTGCTGAAGCCAATAACATGCATATGTTTTGATCTGTCACTGTTGATCATGAATTTGGTTGACACTTCTATTATAGAGAAAGGGTGAATAGCAATATTAAAATATTTCTTCTAATTGATTTCCTTTCAATGTGCACAAATCTGTGCACTAGGCTACTAGTCTTTCTATATAAAAGGCGAAGTAACCATCCGTCCATCCGTCCGACTGTCTGACCGGCCGGTACATATGACACACACTGGCAATTTAAAAATAAACGTTGACCCGCGCATGTGCGATACATATAAAGCTCTCACTGGCACCAATCTAGACAGAGTAGGAATATTCCTACCTGAACCCGTTTTCAGACATGGTCAGTTATATGTTGCTTTCTCTCAAGTTCAAAGAGCAAGTGATGTTAGAGTTAAAATTGTGAAGACTTCTGCCAGAAACCAATTCCAGCATGACAGCAGGGCTGAATCTGGGAATTGCTGGTGGCATTTCCCCAAACCTGAAAAGGGATAATTGTTGGCTGCCAGACGGCTAAAAGGGCATCTTAATCTACATGTTATTGCCTCCTACTGGCCAAACACCTGAACAGCCGTAGGCTAATTCCCCCATTCTGACAATGGACTCTGTACCAAACCCTGACCCTTTGAAGTGTATATCTCTGCCTCGCCTCAGGACAAGTTGTGTTAATAAAAAGCATGGGGTCCTGAGCCGAGGAGACCTTAGACCTTAGACCTTAGACCTTACATCTTAGTTTCCTTTAAGCTAAGCTCCTCTGACCCCCAAATGCCTTTCAAAATTATGCTTCGTCTCTGGACTCCTATTTAATCTACACACAGCCTACTCCAGATTTCCTGAACCTTTCTTGATGCTGGGACATCAAAGGAAAATTAGTCAAGCACTCTGAAAATGTTTTTACTCTTAATGTGGTACACAGGGAGATATTAGAATAAGTTTAATAAATGTATCAGTCATTATTTTTATCAATGTTGTTTTTATATCATGTTTTTGTTGTTGTTATATCATGTTGTTATTGTTTATTTATTAATCATTTTATATATTATTTTCATATACATTTTACTAATTTTCTTTCATCTCTGACACTTCTATTATAGAGAAAGGGCGAGTAGCAATATTAAAATATTTCTTCTAATTACTTTCTATCAATGTGCATGAATCTGTGCACCAGGCCACCAGTTTCATATAGAAGGCACAGATGGAAGCTCCACTATGTGAAGGGAGGGATACCCGGAGAAGAGCTAGGAGACCCCTTACGTATCAGGACAAGGTCATTAACTGGGGATCACACTCATGGAGAACTCCGAGTGTCAGGTTGAGTTGTCTGAACTTTATGCTATAAGCCTTTGAACAGAGAGAAAGCAACGTTTGAGGAAAAACTGGAAGCATGGAATACTGTTGAAAAGCAGTTATCCCTCCTAAGAAGATGAGGGGCTGAGCTTTGGGGACAAGTGTGAGATTGGAAGCAAGGGTCTGATGCAAGGAATATTTGGAATGTTGTACCTTTTCTTTCTTCCATCCTTCTAATTCACACGACTTTCCCTCCTCCCATCTATCTTCCAAGTTCTTTTCTTTCTGTATTGCTATGGGTTACCAACTTCTATGACCTAGAGCTCTCACCAGTTCCTCTCATCCCTTTAACAGGTCACGCCTCCAGGCCCTGCCTCTGGACCAGGCAGTGTGGCAGGAAGCATTTGCTGGGAAACAATGGCCAGGAACCAAAAGGAAAAGACCTTTCTTCCTCAAGTTCTCTATAGGTCACTCCCCCGAAAGCTGAGACGGGGCATGCTTTTCTCCTACCTAAACCCAAGAAGCACGGAGGAGTGCACCTCTATCTCCAGCGTGCCTCCAGTCTTTCACTTCAGCCCGCAGCACTGTGCAGACCTCAAGAACCAGTATTTTAAAAAGGCGGCTTCAAACCTTACCTTCTCTCAGGAGGTGGTGTGGCGGCGAGGGCTAGCCAGCTTTCCTTACAGCCAGTGCAGCTTCCATCACCTCTACAATGCAGACAGCATCATCCAGCCTCCCCACATCAGGAAGGCCCGGCCTGAGAAACCCGTCAGCTTCAAGTTGTCGGATTCTTCAAGTCCCTCAGCGAGGGTCACCTCCCAGGCTGAGAAAACAGAAAGTCCTACCTATTTTAGGAAGAAGCTAAGGAAGTCCAAGTCAGGAAGCACAGTCCAGAAAAAGTCTTGCCTTCCCATTCCTCTTTGCTGCATGGATCCAGACTTTCTGAGCCTGCCACCTACTCCAGATCTGGAACTGGAGGGGGAAACCTGGCTTCCGCCCCACGAGAAGGAGGCCAGAGCCTGGGAGGCCATCGTGCTGGAAAAGCTGGACAAGCGCACAGCCAGATGGATACAGAACAAGCGTCCTTTAAGGCCGGGGGTCTCCCCCAACAAGTGGCAGAGCTTCTTGCGCCAACAATACGACTGGAGCCACATCCGGGATGAGCTCAGTTCCGCCAGCGACCTGGAGCTCTTGAAAGAACTGGAGGAAGCAGAGATGGCGGATTTTGAGGAACAAAGTGTCACCCTGCCCACGGAGGAGAAAAAGGAGCCAGAGCTGCTGCTTCCTGTTTATTATCGGTAGACTGGCTGGGCCCCCGACATGCCTTTAAGAATCCTGGGCTTCCCTTCAAGGAATCCTGGGTGGGCTGGCTTACACTCTCCCATCAACCTCTTGTGTTTTCCCTGCCAACCTGCTCTGTCCATCTGCATAAAGTAAGGTTTTCAACCTCAGCACTACCGACATTCTAGGTTGCAGAGGGCTGCGCTGTGTATTGTAAGATGTTTAACAGCATTCCTATGGATGCCACTGGTACTCTCCAGTTGTGACAACCAAAGATGTCTCCAGACATTGACACACGGGACAGAATTGCTCCCCGGTGAGAACCAGTGCCATTGAAGGGATTGGTTCTCAGCCTTTCCCTTTCTGCTGATCCAGTTATTGTCCAGGTGCTCCCAGAAATGTAAGCATGGTGAGAGTAAGGAAGGCAGAGCCTCCTGGCTCTGAGGTTTGGTCCTGCCTCCCTTTGAATAAGAAGCCAGCATGTCACTGACTCAAAAACTGACTGGCAGCAGGGCAGAGAAGTAGGCAACCTGAGAGAAGAGGGTTGCTGTGCGTGTCTCAGATTGTTTCCTCCTCCTTTATAGCTAGAGGGAGGACTGGAGCTATTATGATACCTCTCATTCCCAAAAGTGAACTAAAAATAAGTGGAAGCTCATTTATTTATCCATTTTTTAGTAAAATAGAAATCACATTTCCACTACTTTCCGGTTACTTTGCAAAATGCAACGTAAATGAGATAGACACGAACCTATCTTTTAAGGTGCTTACAGTCTGTCCAACAAACATTAAGTAACCACACATAATGAAGTGAGGTACTGTAGGAGGAGGGTCCCCTTCCCCAAGTCCATGTATCCACCAAGGGCACCAGCGTTAAAGAAGGGTAATGCTGGGAGGATGGGACTGTATTGTGCTGTCCAGTGGCTACAGAAGGAGTGGCTCCACCAGGGAAAAGGGAAGGTGGCTGCAGTCAGGCCCTTCTGGCAGCTCCATATTCAAGTGGACCTTGGGGTCAAGGCCAATAGTTAGATAGAGGTGTTCTTTAAATGCTCATGTGTGTATGCGTTGAGCTTAAAAAGGAAAGGGAGCCTGGCTGGTGTTGCTCAGTGGTTTGAGCGTCATCCCATGCACCAAGAGGTTATGGTTTGATTCCCAGTCAGGGCACATTCCTGGGTTGCAGGCTCGATCCCCAGTAGGGGGCATGCAGGAGGCAGCCAATCGATGTTTCTATCATCTCTCTTTCCTTCTCCCTTCCTCTCTCTCTAAAAATCAATAGAAACATTTTTTTAAAAAAATAGGAAAGGGAGTGAGCTGTGGATCTGATGAAAACGAGAAAGTCCATCTCCTACCTTTCCCCCCCTTTTCTCCCTCCCTCCTTCACTCCGGCCAAGATTGCCCAGTTACTCGCCTCAAGAGCAGGGTGTTGAAACAACGTCTGACAACAAGGCCGCTGAGGATATCAACGAAGAGATCATCTGCCAGTCCCCAGTCCAGAGCTACATCCGGCAGGTGACTCGCCGAGCTGGAAAGTATGCTTACTCCACCGACAACACCTTTGAACAGGAGATTTACTTTGGTAATAGAGCTGGGGCCCTTTGGTGGGGGCTAAGGTAGATATGGAGATGGAAGGTAGCTGGGGGATGACACAGTCATGGGTGTGGATGAGGTCCTGGGTGACCCAGGTGTTCATGGTAACATTTCCATAACATTCCCTGGTTACTCTCATACGAGCTATTTGTGTGTGGGTTTTTTTTTTAAATTTTTGTTTTTGCCAGGGGTGTGTGTGGGGGGAGGGGGGAGATGTCTGGTGGGGAGAAAATGGTTCTTCTTCTTCCTCCTTTCTCTAGCTCTCTATCTTACTAAGGAGGCAGTGGAGGGTGGGATTGTAAAGCAAGCAAGATTTGGCTTTGGGAACAATCTACCTCTTCTCAGTACACCCTTCTCCCTCCTCTCACTTTGAGATATTCCCCCACTGAGGTGCTACACTGGAAAAAAATATATCACAGGCTTTGGAGTCAGGCAGATCCGGTTAAATCCTGGCTTAATCCTTTCCTACTAACCTTCAGCAAATGATATAATCTCTCTGAGCCTTATGTACCTTATTTGTAAAACAGTATTAAGAAAAATGCACTTAATGTAAACAGTAGACAAGAAAGCATTTACAATGCGTCTTGCCCAACGCCCAATAAATGCCCACCACCTTCCCTTCCAGCTCTCCTGGGCTTTCCCTTTAGATGCCTGGGCTTCCAGGATGCACGATCTAGGTCTGCATGTTCCACGCTGTTTATCCTTTTCTACTCCCATCTTGTTCCTAAAGTGCTATAAACGGAACGTATTCTTAAAGTGCTTAAGAAAAAGTATTGATGGAGAATAAGAGATGAATTAGGTGGCCCTTCATTAGTAAATAGCTTTTCATAGTGAGAAAGGCTCTGCCTTGACATCCAGGCCTCACAGAGCACGGCAGCCATGCGTCCTAGGGGCTTTAGAGGAGGGTAAAGTGAAATTGGATCTGGTCCTGGTGACTAACAACCCAGGAGGAGAGAGAAGGAAGGTGCTGGGGACTCATTCTTTCTTTTTTATTTTTTTGTCCCCTCTGTATATTTTATTTATTTGACTCATTATTTCTTTATCTGTTCATAGATAAAGTCCAGATCATCCACCGGATTGGTGCAAAGAGAGACCAAATTTTCCTGGAGAACCTCAACCAGTACCACAAGCAGCTAGCTAAGGTCTTCCCGGAAACCCCAGAAAGGTGGACCTCCCAGCCAGTTCCTGAAGCACGTAAGCAGGAAGCTGATAACGGGCATAAAGATGGAAATGTGGCCATTTTTTTCTTTTCTTTTAAAAATTCTCACCGAGAATGTGTTTTTATTGATCTGAGAGAGAGAGAAACATTAATGGGTTGCTCCCTCTTCCCCCCCCCCACCCCCCAACCACCTGTTTGTGTCCCAACCAGGGATTGAACCCGACCGATACCTGCTGGTGTAGGGGACAATGCTCCAAACAACTGAGCCACACTGGCTCGGGCACCATTTCTTTAAGGTCCCTGTTTCAGAGGGCAGGGCACCACCAGCATCCAGGAGAGTCTCTTCCTACCGACTAGAAGTCATCTCCCTGCCCTGGCCATTGGTTGGGCATCATCCCATGCACGGAAGGGTTGGCGGTTAGATTCCCGGCCAGGGCACATGCCCAGCCGATGGATGTTTCGCTCTCACATTGATGTTTTTCTCTTCCCCTCAATAAAAAATCTTTTTTTAAAATCATCTCATAAAATTATAAAATAGTGCCAAAACCGGTTTGGCTCAGTGGATAGAGCGTCGGCCTGCGGACTCAAGGGTCGCAGGTTTGATTCCGGTCAAGGGCATATACCTTGGTTGCGGGCACATCCCCAGTGGGAGGCGTGCAGGAGGCAGCTGGTCGATGTTTCTCTCTCATCAATGTTTCTAACTCTCTATCCCTCTCCCTTCCTCTCTGTAAAAAATCAATAAAAATATATTTTTAAAAAATAATTATAAAATAGTAACTATAACTAGGAAGAGGTTTTGTGAAGCATTCATTCAGTTGAAATAAAATAAAACTTAGGTGTAATAAGTGCCAATAATTCCATCTTAATGCTTCCAGGGGACGCTTATCAGACCCTGATCGAGTACTCTGCTCTTTTTCGTTGGGCTGGCTCTACCCTCCCACTCCATACTCAGGCCAATATCTGCTTCTCAGGCCATAGCAGCATCCTTTACCAGTACATCATTTTGATTATCTAAGACAGAGAAGGTAGAGAGAGGGAAGGAAAATAGCCAAGAAATGAGCTAATGAAACAAAAAGTGCCCATTCTCCAAGAGACTATGTATCCATTTCCCATGACTCTTTTCTTTGCAGTGTCACTGTTGAGGTGGTCCCCTCATGTGCAGAAACTAGTAGCAGTAGTGACCCATTCTTTTCCCACCCACCCCTAAACCTCTGTCTCTAGTGCTGCCTGGCTAGGTATCAGTCATTAGAGTAGAGATGCTACTCATGGTGGCTATGCATAGCTTCCCCAATACCCACACCCACTCCTCCTTTGTTGAGGACCGCTATTATAAAGCAGCAGAGAAAGCACCCCAGCAGAGCCTTGGGTTAGGTCTTGGCAAGTCACCTTCTGGAGCTTTAGTTGCTTCATTAAAACTGAGACACTAGACCTAGCCAGTTTGGCTCAGTGGACAGAGTGTCAGCCTACGGACTGAAGGATCCCAGGTTTGATTCCGGTCAACCGCACATGCCGGGGTTATGGGCTCAATTCCCAGAAAGGGACCTGCAGAAGGCAGCCAATCAATGATTCTCTCTCATCATTGATGTTTCTATCTCTCTTCCCTCTCTTTTCCTCTCTGAAATCAATTAAAAAAAATATATTTTTTAATTGAGACACTAATCATTCCTATAGCAGGGCACTTTTGTGATACTTATTGATACTTAGGTGACTTTGTGAATATGTTTTATAAACCATTAAGTGCTGTACAAACTCAAGGCACTCTTATTAGTATACTACTGTCCCCACAAGCCAGCTCTATTCCGCATGTCCTCTGCTCTGAGAAAAGGCAGACCCACAGAGACAAAGTTAATCAGTGGTTGCTGGGTGATAGTTGCACAACTCTGCATATATATTAAAATACCACTGAGCCCTAGCTGGTTTGGCTCAATGGATAGAGCGTCAGCCTGCGGACTGAAGGGTCCCAGGTTCGATTCCAGCCAAGGGCACATGCCTGGGTTGCAGGCTCGATCCCCACTAGGGGGCGTGCAGGAGGCAGCCATCAATGATTCTCTCTCATCATTGATGTTTCTATCTCTCCATCCCTCTCCCTTCCTCTCTAAAATCAATAAAAATATATTTAAAAATAAATAAAAATAAAAAAATACCACTGAATTATATATACTTTAAGAGGGTGGAATTTACAGGATGTGAATTCTACCTTAATGAAGCTATTATTATCATTTTTTAAAATATATTTTTATTGATTTTTTACAGAGAGGAAGGGAGAGGGATAGAGAGTTAGAAATATCAATGAGAGAGAAACATCGATCAGCTGCCTCCTGCACACCCCCTACTGGGGATGTGCCCGCAACCAATGTACATGCCCTTGACTGGAATCAAACCTGGGACCCTTGAGTCCGCAGGCCGATGCTCTAGCCACTGAGCCAAACCGGTTAGGGCATTATTATTATTTTTTAATCCTCTGAGGATCCTGCTGCTTTCATAGAAACTTCACGTCCTATCTCACTTGCTTCATAGGCACCTTATCCCCAATAGAGCTGGATACCCACCTTTTCCCCCCAGAACACAGAACATTTAATGAGCTAATGCTGTAGGTTTTTGACATCAAATCTCTCTCTTTTTTTTAACTATATATATTTTTATTGATTTCAGAGAGGAAGGAAGAGGGAGAGAGAGAGAGATAGAAACATCAATGATGAGAGAGAATCATTGATCGGCTGCCTCCTGCACACTCCCGGCTGGGGGTCGAGCCCGCAACCCAGGCATGTGCCCTTGACTGGAATCGAACCTGGGACCCTTTGGTCTGCAGGCCGATGCTCTATCCACTGAGCCGAACCAGGTAGGGCCAAATCTCTTTTTAAAACAGTATTTGAAATGGATCTGGGGGAAGTAAAGTCAGAATAGTAATATATACATACATCTTCTTATAACTATTTTATTCACCATCTCATCTCAGGAAATACTGGATATGAAAGAACCTGGAAATAATAGAAAACTTCCTGAGGTTAGATGTTCGTAGGTTCCCCCCTCCCCGCCCCCTTTTGATTGAATTGAAAAACTTAGATGGTGATTCCCTTAAAATGATTAAAATTCTTAAGAAATAAAGTGTACAGCCCTAGCCGGTTTGCTCAGTGGATAGAGTGTCGGCCTCAGGACTGAAGGGTACCAGGTTCAATTCTGGTCAAGGCCACATGCCTGGGTTGCGGGCTGGATCCCCAGTAGGGGGTGTGCAGGAGGCAGCTGATTAGGGATTCTCTCTCATCATTGCTATTTCTATCTCTCCCTCCCTCTCCCTTCCTCTTTGAAATCAATAAAAATATCTATAATAATAAAAGCATAATATGCTAATTAGACCAGACAGCCGAATGACCTTCTGGACGTCCTTCTGGACGAAGCCTGGGCTGTGAGGGCCGAGGCAGCCACCGTGGCTGCGAGGGCCAAGCCCCTTGCACGAATTTTGTGCTTCGGGCCTCTAGTATTTTTTTAAAAAGAAAGAAACAAAGTGTACAGCCTGACAGAAAACTCTCTTAGTGTGCCTAGATCATCATGGTTCCTATATACCAAGCACAGGTTTTACAGTACACATCACAAAGGCACCATCTGTTTCTGCCAACAAAGTGTACCGTGCCTTTTCTCCCATAGACAGTCAAGGGGTTGTTTCTTTTTATGCTCCCTTTAGGTGACTTCTGAGGTGGAAGGTGGCAAGTGGATGTATTTCTACCTGCCTGGAACTCAAGGGCTGGAAGTAAAATAAATGTTGGTAGTTGTACATGTTTATTCTCTTAAGAGTTTAACTGGCAGCGATTTAAGACTTTCTGGCCACATCGATTTTAACTCCCTGGGCAGGGGGATACAGGAGGAACAGCTACTTCTCACTTCCAGGAAAGGGATTTTAAGAAGGCGGAGAGAAGTGGGGGATGTCATATGGCCAAGGATCTATTCACTGGGAGCTGAGCTGTCTGGAGCTGGTTCTATGGCTTCTGGCTGTGCACATCCTACACTGCAAAGGAAGGCATCCCTGAACTCAGGGTGACTGAGTTCCCCCAGTGTGATCACGCTGGGTGAGCACCATTTTTAGGGTGTGCTCTACATGAGCATCTGAGCTAGATTGCCCTGGAGTCTCACAGGACTCTATTTACATTAGAAGAAGTGGTAGAAGCCCTCCTTGCTCAAAGAAAAGAATTGATTCAGAGCAAATCTAAACACGTTTGAGTTGGAATGAGATCTGGAAAAACAGAAACTGCTGATAGTGACAGATTAGAACATGAAACTGAGAAGCAATGTGGCAAATAATGAAATTAGTAGTCTGGAAATGTTTTGTTTTCTTTTTAAAATATATTTTTATTGATTTCAGAGAGAAAGGGAGAGGGAGAGATAGAAACATCAATAATGAGAGAGAATCATTAATTGGCTGCCTCCTGCACACCCCGACTGGGGATTGAGCCCGCAATCCAGATATGTGCCCTGACCTGGAATCAAACCGTGATCTCTTGGTTCATAGGTTGATGCTCAATCACTGAGCTACGTTGGCTGGGCCGGAAATATTTTTATCTGTTTTGCCTTCTTCTCTACACAACTACTCCTCTGAGAAAGACGCTTTCTGAATCTCATATCAGGGATCACATTAAGTCTAGAAAAATATAACAGCTATAACTTTTTATATAACAACTATCCTATCTAATAAAAGAGTAATATGCAAATTAACTGTCACTCCATCACAAAGATGGCGGTGCCCATAGCCACAAGATAGCGGTGCCCAGTCCCCTCAGCCCAATTTTGTGTCCAGGTCTGTTGGCCAGGCAGGTGGCAGGGGAGGTGGAGGGGGGCCGAGTGGCGAGGCTGGATCCACCCACTCTGGCGGCGGTTCCAGCCTCGCCGTTCCATCGCTGCTGGAGTGTCCAGGCCTGTCACCTGGCCGGGGGCCATGGAGGCAAGCAGCTAGGCATGATCCGCCCACTCCGGTGGCCAATCCAGCCTCGCTGCTCCACCGCTGATGGAGTGTCCCGAGGCAGCGAACACAGGAGCAGAGCCGAGGCAGCGGAGACAGGAGGTAGCGAGGCAGTGGAGAAGTGCGGGCTTCAATCCCTTCTCTGCTTCGCTCCAGCCAAAAGAAGCCCTATTCTTGCAGGAATAGGCCTGAGGAAGCCCTATTCTTGCAGGAATCTTCCAGCCATGGGCCTCTTGTACTTATATAATACTAGAGGCCCGGTGCATGAAATTCATGCACTCGGTGTGTGTGTGTGTGTGTGTGTGTGTGTGTGTGTGTGTGTGTGTGTCGGGGGGCGGGGTCCCTCAGCCCGGCCTATGCCCTCTTGCAGTCCAGGAGGCCTTAGGGGATATCCGACTGCTGGGGAGCGGGCCTAAGCCATCAGTCGGACATCCTTAGTGCTGCCACAGAAGTGGGAGAAGCTCCCACCACCACCACTGCCCTCGCCAGCTGTGAGCCCGGCTTCTGGCTGAGCAGTGCTCCCCCTGTGGGAGCACACTAACTACCAGGGGGCAGCTCCTGCATTGAGCATCTGCCCCCTGGTGGTCAGTGCACGTCATAGCGACCGGTCATTCTACTGTTTGGTCAATTTGCATATTAGCCTTTTATTATATAGGAATTTCTTCTGTTCTCAAAGTTCCAACTGTTATATGTCATAATTAGGAAAAATTCAGAGATGCTAAAATCTTTAAAATTTAGCAGCTTGCAGGACCATTCTTCCTCCCAAATTAAAAGCGTAAAAGAACAATTAAACTAGGAATTAATGGCCCATTATACTCTAAATTGCAATATATCAAATATCAAATTTTAGGAGCAAACCCTTTTACATCTATAATTATAAAAACCCAGTGGCCCTAACACTGTAACAACCAAAGACCAGCGCAGGTGGGAAGGGCTGTGAGCGCAGCGAGGCGCGTGTGGGTGGGCGGGGCTGCACGTGTGGCAGGGCTGCCCGTGCGGGTGGGCGGGGCTGCACAATTTTGTGTGCTGGGCTTCTAGTATAAACATATTTATGTGCCTAAAGGTTTATTACACTTATAGAAAGGCTTGTAAATAGCTCAGCTTCCCCGCCCCCCCCCCACCTTTCTCGCCCACCATCGTGGCTTCTCATGTCTGTAGTCACAGCTCCCTGTGGCACTTGTGCTCAGTTCCCTTTATAACCACAGGAAAGTTTGCTCTTGAGAACATTGTTTTGCCTTGGTCTTAGTCAGAAATAGGAATGAGATGCTGGTTGGAACACAGGGCCTAGGGCAGGACCTCATACTGGCACACTGCACAGCTTGCAGGCCCGTGAAAGGAGCCCCGCGCTGGACTGCTTTGCCCACCCTAGTCAAGGATCTGCTGGTGCAGGGGAGTGAGGACATGTCCATTAAGGCCAAGAAACTGAAGACGCAGGCAGATTCACTGAAGGAGGATGTGCCCTGGAAACTGCTGGTCCTGCGGAGGATGCTGCAGGAATGGAGGACTGCCTGGGCTCTGAGTGAGTGAAGGGGGTGGGGAGCGGGACATCAAGAGGTATCAGTATGTATTTCTGGAGGATGAGAGTCTCAGCTTGGACTAGTGTTTGAAAATCCATCCCTCTCATAAAACATAAAAATCTGGTTGCCTCATCAAGGTTAGACTAGACAAGAGCCTTTCTTTTCACACAATGCTAGTTGACATATGAATACTTTTTGCATGGGTGGGTTTTACTTCAGTAATCTGTGAAAACTCACTATGTTGAGAACTCGTCACAGGCAGGGACCCTAACTTACCTCTGAAACCTTATGTTCACTAAATAATGCGTGAAGGGAAGGTTGAAACATGCTGTCCAAGCAATGGAAATGTAATGGTGGTCAAAAAAATCCCAAGAAACACTTATAACTATTTTATTCATATGGTAGTTGTCTGTGGTATAAACCACCCCTCTCCAAAATTCATTCCTGGAGTTGGGATTATCCTATATCTACTTTGCCCTCAGAGATATGGGAGTAGAAGTCTGAGTGCCTGGGGCAGAGTAAGCACCTGGTAAGGACTGTTGAAAGCTATAAGATTTAAGGACTCAAGGGCTGCTGTCTTTCAGAACCTAAGAAACTAATTTAGCTACTGCAGGAAGAAGAGAGGTGATCCATTTCATAAACTGGATCAGATAAACATAAAAGAGTTGAAAAAGAGATACCAAGTAAAAGCCACTATTAGGGAGCAACTACAGATGGTGGGAGCACTGAAATGAAAGCTTGATACCTACAAAGAGAGCAGTTAGCAATACAATGAGAATGACCTTGAAAGCCAGATGGAGGAGCCCTCAAAGGCAAGGAAACCTGAGGGTAACTTGCCAGGTATCTTGCTAAACTTTGTCTAGTTAACTCATGTACTATTCAGTCACTCAACATAGTATTATTATTAATAATAATAATAATAATACTATAGTATTATTCCCATTTTACAAATGATAAACCTCAGGCTCAGACAGGTTAAGTAACTTACCCAAGGTCACACGGCTAATAATTGTGATTCCAAACCAGTTATGTCTGATAACAAAGCGTCCTCAACCACTATGTTTTATTGCCCCTTTTGTTTTCCAGATGGTACCAGTGAAGCTATTTAAGAGCGAGAGACAGAATATAGGATGAGATTTGGGGCAGGGGGAAGTTGTTTGGGACTGAACTAGAGAGTATATGGATCATCAGAGAAATAACCTCCCTAAGGATCCCATCTCTGAGGCCCTTTATGTTTTGCTTGGGGGTGCAGTATGTATCTAACCCTGACCAAGTGGTTCTTGTCTCACTTTGCTCCCTGCATCACAGTCATCGAGTGGCGCCATAAGACAATAGAGGGTCTGCTGCGGGGCTTGGTGGACATGCATGATGATATTCGGATCCAAGCCATCATCACGTGTGCCACCGCCGCTTTAGAACGGCCCCGGATTGCCATCAGGCAGGGGGACTCAGGTGAGAGCCAGAACTGGACTGCTTGAGCATACTATCGACAGGTTTCCCCTGCTATCCAAAAGTAGAACGCTCCTATGAAACCCTTTGTAAGCCAAAGTGGCTTGAAGCAAGCATTATCTCCCACTTTCTGAAAGTTCGAATGTGCCACTTCGTGTTCATGGAAGTCATTAGTATGGTAATGACATTTTTTAAATGCGAAAATCTTCTTCAGTTTTCTTTCAGTTAGCAAAAACAGGTTTAACAAGAAACAGGACCCAATGATCCTATATAATAAATAGGTGATATGCAAATTGACCATCACACCCTTGCACAAGATGGCCACCCCATGTTGTCAAAATAGCCGCCACAAGATGGCCATCACAAGATGGCTGGCAGGGGAGGGCAGTTGGGGGCGACCAGGCTGGCAGGGGAGGGCAGTTAGAGGTGACCAGGCTGGCAGGGGAAGGGCAGTTGGGGGCAATTGGGCCAGCAGGGGAGCAGTTAGGCATCGATCAGGCTGGCAGGGGAGTGATTAGGGGGTGATTAGGCTGGCAGGCAGAAGCGGTTAGGGGCAATCAGGCAGGCAGGCAGGTGAGCGGTTGGGAGCTAGCAGTCCTGGACTGTGAGAGGGATGTCCCAGATTGGAGAGGGTGCAGGCTGGGCTGAGGGACACACACACCCAGTGCACAAATTTTGTGCACCGAGCCTTTAGTGGAAACTATAAATGCCATTGAAAGGACATAAAATCAATGGACCCTGATTCTTCAAGCACCCGCTCAGATATCACCTTTTATGTGAAGCCTGGGATGACACTTTTTCTTCTCTGCTGCAGGTAGCATCCTAATATTATTCCAGTCCTAATATTTATCACTCTATCATAATTGTTTACTTTTCTGCCATCGCTAGCAGGCAAGGAACTCTCTCAGGGCAGGGACTATTTGGCTCTACAAAACTGCCAGGTTTTTAAAGTTTCATTTCACTTATATCCTGTCTATTGAGTTCCAGATATGGGCATTTTTCCTTCAAGTTTTCAAATTTGTTGCTTCCTGTGCTGGAAAACTCTTCCTCTCTTCATATGATTAATTTCTATACTTTCCCTTCAGTTTTCAGCTAAGGCGTCACCTCCTCTGAGGAGTCTTCCCTGCCCCACCACCCAGACTTGGTTTGGTGTCCCTGCTAGACATGTGTCCACACATATACATTTTTTATTATAACTGCTTATTTCCTTGGGTATTAAATGGGATGATATATTTTCAGTGCCTGGCACATAGAAAAAACCTTCAATAAACAGCAACATATATCATAATCTTATCCCCAAATCTTCCACATACATACAAACATCTTTATCTTCCGCCAGAACTATGCCTTTCACATGATCCCTTTCACGTGTCCTCGGTGTCTAGATTTTGTTTTGTTTCCTCCCCACACCTTCCCAAAGAAAATGATCTACTCATTATTTCTTGAGATAATCAATTGCTTCTATTCCCCTGAAATATATATTTCCATCTAGGTCATTCTTAACACATGGCATAGTGGATTGCAGCACTAGTACAAAGGATAGATTAGAAGTCCTAAAACCTTAGTCACAGGTCCAGCTTCTTGGAAGTCAGTTAACTTCTGAGTTTCAAATTCCTTATCTATAAAGTGAGGATAGTTGTGGACAAAAGGTTAATAAAATCCTTCCCCTTCTACTTGAGAATTTGAGCTTTAATTAAATGCATACCTGTTACTCTGCTAACCTGAGAAGGACAGGAACTATCTTTATAGGCAACACTGTTTCTGATAAAAATGAACCCTGACTGATTAGTTACATTTGGACTGGGAAGAACTATAAATGAAATGTAAATATGTAAAGGGGCACCATCCTTTGGGTTTCCATGAATGCTGTGACTTATATAACAGCATTCCCTTTAGGGACCCTAAGATGATATCTGTGGAGTTGTTATAAGAGATCCTAACTCCAGTGAAACATAAGACTTGTCCTCAAAGTGTTTTCCATAGTCCTGAGGTGTCCCCAGAGGGATCTGTGGAATGCTATACAAACCACCTCAGGAACTCTGGCCAAAAGGAGTGCCTGAGGCTGCCCTGTTGGCAAACTGTGCTCCCATCCTATATCCTTCAGAAGACTGGTACTGAGTGGCTTATAACAGTGTTGTGGGCCTGTTTGTTAAACATACACGTATTTCAGGTGAGCTCTGCAGTAATATCTGCCTTGTCTACTTCAATAAAGGTTGGAAGAATGAATATGAAAACACTATATAGATGGCAAAGCACTACCTAAATATAATTGCTATTATTAAAAATAATAGCCCTAGCCAGTTTGGCTCAGTGGATAGAGTGTCGGCCTGCGGACTGGAGGGTCCCAGGTCCGATTCCAGTCAAAGGCATATGCCTGGGTTGTGGGCTCGATCCCCAGGGGAGGGTGTGCAGGAGGCAGCGATCAATGATTCTCTCTCATCATTGATGATTCTATCTCTCTCTTCCTCTTCCTTCCTCTCTGAAATCAATAAAGAAATATATTTTAAAAATAATATAAAAGTACAAAATGTAATGTAAAAATACAAAAACATATAGGGTAAATAGGTTGATTTTTATCACTAAAACTAATGGTGAAAGTCACCATAGCCTAGCTGGAAACATTCTTCTTTGGCTTGAATATATCTTCTTTGAGGCCAGATGATAAAGGATGGAACTGGCATACCCAGCACAGAAGTGAGTCATAAAATCCTGCCCATTGTAGGGGCCCATAGAAGTAAGCACCTGCGACTGGTATGCGGCTATGGGAAGGAAGCTGTGTTTCAGAGAAAAGCAAAAGGGCTAGCACTCCCTTTTTCAGCTCTCTTTTGATCACAGACGAGAAGACTGTGGAAGCCCCATCAATCCAGGACTTGCCAGAGGTTCTACTCCCGCCTCTAGAGGCTGCTCTTGGTGACCAGAATTTCAATGTGCAGATGGCAGCAGCAATATGCCAATATGCTTTACAGTCACATAATCCCCTTGCCCGGGACATCATGCATACCGCCCTTTTGAAAGGTGAGGAACTCTCCGTTTCTTCTGACCTGGGAATATGGGGTAAAGAGGAGATATCATTTTTTTATATAAATATATATTTTATTGATTTTTTACAGAGAGGAAAGGATAGGGATAGAGAGTTAGAAACATCGATGAGAGAGAAACATCGATCAGCTGCCTTCTGCACACCTCCTACTGGAGATGTGCCCGCAACCAAGGTACATGCCCTTGACCAGAATCAAACCTGGGACCTTTCAGTCTGCAGGCCGACGCTCTATCCACTGAGCCAAACCGGTCAGGGCAAGAGGAGATATCTTACCATTAGCTTCTCCATCTGTTCCTCTCCATTGTCATGTCTGTGATGTCTATTGTATTGGATTTCAGTTCATCTTAGAACATAGAAAAAGTAGTTCTTCCTAGGTACTTTGACAAAATAGGTACACTGCCACCTAGTGGTGTTTCATAGATGTGTTTGACCAGAAACCATGCCCTTTCACACAACTGGATTTTGTTTAAATTGAAAATATGATGTAACAATATTTAAGAATACTTCCTGAAAATTAAAAATCACCACTTGAACACATCATTCTTCCATTTGTGCACATTAACTTATAGGCATTGTCCACATGCATTGTTGGAGTAGTAATACAGCAAAAAGGTCAAGTGATATGCCCAAGGTACCTAACTGCTCAGAGATGTGCTTGTTCTTTGGGAAATTGGGAAAAGACAACTGACAGACTGGTTTGTCCTCCTGCATATAGAAGCTCAACAACTTGTTTCATTTGTTTTAAGAAAGCCTCCACTCCAGACTTCCCAATCTCTAAGGGGAGGAAAAACTGTATCTCTCAGTCAGGCCAGAAGTGCCTCATTGCTGTTACCTAACAAGAATCTGTTAAGATTTAACTCCCCCACCACACACACACACATATGTATGTATATTTTATTCTTTATAATCAACAAGCCACAGAAGATAAATTCTATGATCACACTTAATTCTCTCTAAAGGGTGCGATCCAAAGCAGAAATCCCTTTTCCCATAGAAAATGTAAGCATAGCCAATGAACCACCAATCTTTTTAAAAATTTT
>NW_005357962.1:2402039-2406071 GCF_000412655.1 Myotis brandtii | reverse complement strand
TAACAAAGAAACAGAATTTCCAGAGGATGAGGCCCAGAAATCAGGATTTTAAAAAGATTTCCAGGTGATTCTAATGTGCAGCCAAGGTTGAGAACCACTGCTCTAGCCACTGAGCCAAACCAGTTAGGGCTGAACCAATCTTTTTAACAAGAAAAATAAAAATGTAATTAGGGTGGGGATTGGATAAGAATTGAGTACATGTTAATTTACACATTGGGATATTTAAATCTTGGAAACATAGAAGTCATTGGGAAATATTTTTATTCCAAAAGAGGGTGGAAAAAAGTATTCAGGTCTTTCACTTTCTGCCCTGGATGTAGGGAGCTGGAAGGAGTGTTACTCCCACCCTTACATTAAAAAAAAAAACCTTGACTAACTTCAAAATATAAGGACAGACAATGCCTACAGGGAAAGAGAAGACATGAACACTCACTCACCTGAAGTAGATACAGCTGGGACCAGTAAGAAGCGTTCAGCTAGAATTGTGGTCAAATTAGTGAAGGCCAAGTACAGGCTAGTTAGATAGAAGAATATGTGAAATCTGTGAGGATATCAGAGATTGGAGAACCCTGTATCTTCTTATGTGCTCTTTTTCCCAGTGTGTGGAGTAAGAACCTCAAGAGATAGGAGATAGGGATGAGTCCTAAGAAGTACCCAGTGTGGTGCAAACCCAAGGGAAGAGATCCTGCTCCTCCCTCTATACTACATAACAGAAACCTTCATCTGTAGAAAAGTGGGAGTGGTAGAGGAGGCAATACCTTAGGAACTTGCAATTCATTGCAGCTGGGGAAGATTTAACTTTTGAGATTAAGATTTTTCAGTCTATAAAACCTTATATAATCCATTTAAATATGGAATTGGATTTCTAGACTGAGAGGGGCACAGGGAAGTGAGATATGAGGTAGGTAACAGCCTTGGATACCAACCCAAAGGCTGTTCTCTCTGCGGGGCAAACAGGTCACCTACCTGGACTCTATTCACCCCACCGTGGCAGGTAATAGCGTGGACAGCTGGGCTGCAGCTCAGTGCTTGGCTCTGGACGGTGTGGACATTTACCCTGTGATTAAGAGGATCCTCCATCAGCTGTTTTACAAGAAGAATGAGGACACTGAGCACCAGGCTTGCCTGCTCCTGAGCCATCTCAGTGGGAAGATGGTATGTGTGCATTACACGGTCAGAAAAAGAAACCAAGTTTTGGGAACAGTTGGGTCTCAGTGCACGTAAAGAATCGAAAATGCAGGTGTGGTTGGGTAAGATGATCTCAAGCATAGGTAAAACTAGACTTGGAGTGGTTGAACTGGGGTGGAGAGGTGTATACAAGGAAAAGTGACAACAGTTAGCTTAGACTAGGCGAGAAAAGTAGACTGCAGATGGTTTCTGTGTATGCCGGAAGAGTTATAACATGTAGAATTTTGCCACAAATTTACCCTTGAAACCACACAGACCTAGAATTCTGTTTACTTTCAGCAGAAACATGAAACACAAAGATTGAGGCACATGAAAATCATTTTAGGAGTAAAGGTAGTTAAAGTCAAGAAGAGGAATGCCCAGGCCTGGTAGCTCCGTTGGTTGGAGCATCGTTCCATACGCCAAAGTTGTGGGTTTGATCCCTGGTCAGGACACATACAGGAATCAACCAGTGAGTGTGTGAATAGGTGGAACATGTTCCCATCTCTCTGAAATTTAAAAAAATTAAGAAAGCCCCAGTTTTCTGTTCAGATGACAAAAATCTGTATTTTGTTTCCTGATTCATAATCCCAGATGTCAGTTGGCTTAGATCAGTGATTTTCAACTGGTGTGCCAAGAATTTTTATTATTTTAAGATTATTTATTGATTTTTAGAGAGAGGAAGAGGGAGAGAAACCTTGATGTGAGAGGAAACATCGATCAGCTGCCTCCTGCACTCCCCCTACTGCAGATGGAGCCCCAAACCCAAGCATATGCCCTGACTGGGAATCAAACCAGCAACCTTTTGGTGCATGGGACGAAGGCCAACCAATTGAGCCACACTGGCCAGAGCTACTTTGTTATTTTTAAATCCTCACTCAAGAATATGTTTTTTTCAATTTATTTTAGAGAAGGAGGGAGGGGAAGAGAGAGAGGAGGAAACATCAATGTGAGAGAGGAAACATTGATCAGCTGCTCCTGTATATGCTCCAACCGGGAATCAAACTTGAACCTGCAACCTTTTGGTGTTTACGATGACGCTCCAATTGCCTGAGCCACCCGGCCTGGACAGTTTAGCTTGTCAAATAAAAAAAAGGACAATAGCCAACACAACAATAGGCCAGTGTGAATGAATCAAAATTATACCTACTTTTTTTTGTCAGATCGGCAAAAAATATATTTTTGGTGTGCTGCAGAATTTTAGTAATTAGTTTACGTGTGCCATGAGATGAAAAAGGTTGGAAGAGCACTCCACATTTTATAACCTATTCCTTGCTAGGGATGAGTATCTCACATGTCTGTGACATTATACTGGAGGCCATGTTAGGATGGAAGTTCTTCAAGGTTCTAGTACCTATAAAGATGATCATGAACACCCATCCAAGTCTTTCATTTCCTCAGACCCTGATACACACCATGCTTGCTGTGGAGCTGAATAGCCATCAATGGAAGGATCGGGTTGTGGCCTGCCGGGCTCTTTCACGGGTCAGTGGAAATGTCTGTTTGGTAAGTCTTCTCTTTCTGTGTTTCCAGGATAAAGTCTATGCTAGAGTGCCTTCCACCTTTTGCTGCTATCTAGTATCCCATTCTTACCAAACAGATCTCTGTCCTATTTATTTATTATTGATTTTAGAGAGAGGAAGGTAGGCAGAAAGAGAGAGCCATTTATTGTTCCACTTATTTATACATTCATTGGTTCTTTTTAAAATATATATACTTTTATTGATTTGAGAGAGAAAGGAAGAGGGAGAGAGACTCGTTGATCGGCTCCCTCCTGCACGCCCCACACTGGGGATCGAGCCTGCAACCCAGGCATGTGCCCTGACTGGGAATCAAACCATAACCTTCTGCTTCATAGGTCAATGCTCAACCACCAAACCGCACCAGCTGGGCCATTGGTTTATTCTTGTATGTGCCCTGACCAGGGATCAAACCCACAACATTGGCATATCCAGATGACGCTCTAACCAAATGAACAACCCAGCCAGGTTTCACATGACTATCTTTTACCCCAAACCAGAATTATCTTCAAATGTCAATGTCTTTCTGTGACTTAAACCACTGCTTCTCAGCTTGGTGGCCATCCATAAATTGTTTATAACCCACCCATGAAATAGGCAAAAAAAAAAAAAATCAATAGAGTTAAAAAACTTATTATAGTCGCCCTGGCTGGGTTTCACAGTTAGAGAATCATCCAGACACACCATGGTTGTAGGTTTGATCCCTGGTCAGGGCACATACAAGAATCAACTAATGAATACATAAATATGTGGAACAACAAAATCGGTGTTTCTCTCTGCCTCCCCCTCTTTCTCTCTAAAATCCATTTTTAAAGAAACTTTTATAGTAATTTGACTTTACCTCAATATCAGTGTACTTTTTAAGTATCAATGACATTTTCCCACTCAAATACTGGTCCTCTATCACAGATAGTTTAAGAAACACTGACTTAAAACTACCCAACAATCCAATTACACCAGTGTCTATGCTGGCTTTCCCTGAGTGTTTAGTAAATACATAGAAGGTATAAAACAGTCCCTACTTTTAAAAACTGACATTATAGTTGAAGTAACAAGACTAACAGACACAAATGATTCAAGAACAAGCAATAAATGTAAGGTGCTCTTAAAACTTTTCAGAGAGAGAGGAGAGTAGTATAGGCTGAACTTACCAGTTAAAGTTCTGTGAAGGAGTGTGGGACAGCTGAGCAAGACTTGGATAGAATTGAAGGGGACTTCCGGCATGGAAATCTTTTTTTTAAAAATTTTTTATTGTTGAAAATATTATAAATGTCACTTTTCCCCCCATTGACCCCCTCCATTCCCCCCAGCCCCCCCCCAGGCCTTCACCACCCTATTGTCTGTG
>NW_005357962.1:2393777-2401968 GCF_000412655.1 Myotis brandtii | reverse complement strand
CCCCCAGCCCCACCCCAGGCCTTCACCACCCTATTGTCTGTGTCCATGGATTATGAATATATGCATATTCTTTGGCTGATTACTTCCCACCCACCCACACTCCTCCCGCCTTCCTCCAAGATTCCGCACAGCATGGAAATCTTGAGCATCATTTAGGCTTTCAACTAACTTTCTTCTTGCCATAATTTTTAAATCATCTTCAGCTATCCAAGTGGGATTTTCTCCTTCTTCCTATGTGTCCCTATATCTTTTCCTTATAACACTGAGTACCTCCAGAATGGCCAGAACATTCCCATTCCCATGAGAAGTGAACACCCTCCATTCTTTGATCCTCGCATTTTGGTGTGCAAAGCAAAAAATCTGGCCACTCAGTATGATCACCTGAAGATGTTTTAGTCTGAATTAATTCTGTCTCAACTGCTATAGTACCCTGTTGCTAAAGTCCTCGACAGGAAGCCCAGGCGTCACCTGGGAGCTGTTAGAAATGCAAAATCTCACCTCAGGTGAACTCAATCATAACCTGCATTTTAACAATATCATTTTAACATCCAATTCATCTGCACATTCATCCCCTTAGCAGCTATCACTCAGGACTAAAAGTAAAAAGACATGCAGAGCAAGCAGGGGACAGGGTAAAGATGAGAACGTTACATCAGATTGCTGGAATTAAGAAAGGTAGTATGGCCCTGACCGGTTTGGCTCAATGGATGGAGCGTCGACCTGCGGACCGAAAGGTCCCGGGTTGGATTCCAGTCAAGGGCATGTACCTTGGTTGCGGGCACATACCCAGTAGGAGGTGTGCAGGAGGCAGCTGATCGATGTTTCTAACTCCATCCCTCTCCCTTCCTCTCTGTAAAAAATCAATAAAATATGTTTAAAAAGAAAAAGAAAAAAGGTAGTATGTCCCTCAGTTCACCCGTTCAGTAAGCGAGCAGTTTCTGACCACATCCTACCTGCTAGCACTGGGGATGCAAAGATAATGTCTTCAGTTGGTTATAAATAGCTATAACAGAAGCAGTTGTAAGATAGTATGGGGGTTTTCCCTATGCTTACAGAGGAGAGTTCACTGAGGAGATGACTTTTGAACTAAATCAGAAAAGCAGAGTAGGAAAACATCAGGTACCAGGTAGGGGTGAAAAACAGAGATGTTTCTAGCAGGGAGAATAGCTCAGACAAATTCACAAAATCAACAACTGTAATAATCTTTGTCCCTTCCCCTCTGGGAGAAGTATCAATTGTTCTGGTTTGTCTAAGTCAGGACATAGCAGTTTTAGTGCTAAAACCAGCAAAGTATCAGGCAAATTGAGATGAATTGGTCACCCTATTAATGCATCACTTTCAAATCTTAAGTCTCTCAAGTACAGATTACATTGCCCCAACATAGTATAGTTTATTTATTTTGTTTGTTTGTTAATCCACACCCGAGGATATTCTTCCATTGATTTTTAGAGAAAGTGGAAGGGAGCAGGAGAGACAGAGAGGGAAACATTGATGTGTGAGAGAGAGCCATCAACTGGTTTCCTCCTGCACATGGGGCTGGGGATTAAGCCTGCAACCAAGGTATGTGTCCTTGACCGGAATCGAACCCACAACCCTTTAGATCCCATCTTACCTGATCAACCCGAAGAGAGCATTACCCTGCGCTTCCCTTGTTGTGCACAGTACACTCACCATTCTGTGGGGACACAGAATGAGAGATCAGACCCAGGAAGGTGAGGGGATATATAGGTCACATAATTACTGAGTCAAATAGGCCAAGGCCATAGTATAGTAGTTTGAAACATGAGCTTAGAAAACAGACCTGGGTCTGAGTCCTGGCTCCAGCACTCAACTTGTTAACATTGGGCAAGTACATCTAAACCTGCATTCTGTCATCTGTAAATGGTTCTATCTGCTTTATTGGATTGTTTGAGAGGATTAAGTGATGGGTAAAATCTCTGAGCACAGTGTCAAGTACAAAATTGATATTCAATAAATGGTAGCTAATTATTACACCTACTCATAGGATATGAAACATAAGTTGATCCAGCTGATGTGGAGAGACTGGAATAAGGAAGTAAGACAAGCAGCTGCCGAAACTCTGGGGCAAATGAATCTTGGGAAAGAGCTGCATGATACAATCAGGTAAACTGAGGCAACATGAAGAAAGAAACTTTTCTATTCTTAAAAAATGTTCAGAGGCCCTGGGATTTAGCCAGCCAGCCTTTGGGGAGCTGCTCTGTATGTTCAGCATTGTACTAGGTGCCACTGCAGGATTATTTTTTTTTTTTAGATAAAACAAAAGGTTAACAGTCCTTATAGATACTAACAATGTGGCTAAGGAAAGAATTATTGAGTGCCTACTAGGTGTTAGTCACTATTTTGGATGATTAAGAGTTCAAAAGTATGACATGATTCTGATTATACAGGCAAGATACACAAAT
This sequence comes from Myotis brandtii, assembly GCF_000412655.1. Classification (NCBI taxonomy): domain Eukaryota; kingdom Metazoa; phylum Chordata; class Mammalia; order Chiroptera; family Vespertilionidae; genus Myotis; species Myotis brandtii. Next base: position 2,399,545 of record NW_005357962.1, on the reverse strand, counting down.
ATCTAGTAAGGTCAAGTTTCATGGAGGACAGCTAAGACTACACAGGCAAAGAGAAGGAAAGACATTTGGGAGCCAAATGTAGAAATGAGCATGGCACAGGTGAAGGCAGCAAAGAGAACTGTAGCAAGCAAGAGGTGCATGTTTGAAAGTGTCTTTTATTTAGTCATTCAACATAATTAGGTAATAGGGATTCAAGTAAATAAGACAGTTGAGTCTCTACCCAGTGAAACTTAACCTAATAGGGGATAAGCCTGACTAGGAAAGGGTGGAAATGGATAATGGAGAGCCTACAGAGGTTGGATTTTATCCTGAGGGCATTGGGGGGAAGGAGCATCAAAAGTTTGAAGAGGGGAAATAAAAGCACCTGTACTTTACAGAATCAAGCTGAGTCTAGGAAATTCCCAAGAGCGTGTGGAAGCCCTGTCTCTGATTGGTGGGCTCAAGCTCATGACCGCCAAGCTTTTCCCAAGCTTCCTAAACTGCTTCTCTGATGACTTCATGGCAGTTCGGCGAGCAGCCTGTTTAGCAGCAGGTGCCCTGCAGATCCGTAATACAATGGTGAGTCAAGGAAACAGGATCCCGATAACCCGAAGAGAGCATTACCCTGAGCTTCCCTTGTTGTGCATAGTACACTCACCATTCTGTGGGGACACAGAATGAGAGATCAGACCCAGGAAGGTGAGGGGATATATGGGCCACATCTATCAGTTGAGACCACATTTAGTTCCCAGCCAGCCCAGACTTTAGAGCACATCCTTGAATCTTCTTCTCACCTTATTTATGGGCTTTAAGATCAACTCCAGTGAGTGAAGTTGTAATTCCACGTTATTAGGGGAAAACCTGATAGAGGTATTCAAAAGAAGCCTGTGTCACCATATAGATCTGTGAGCTGAGAAAAACAAGGGACAGATATGAGATAATTCAGCTAATATATTATGTGTGCAGGGTAATACTTCAGACTCCAGCTCATTTGTCACTAGGATATGTCATTTTTCAGACAAGAGGGGTCCCTTCCTCTCGTTCATTTTTGCTCTGGTCTTCTCCACTCAACATTGCCTTTTATCCATCCCAGGTGTTTTCTTTCTTTCTTATCCCAGGTTTTTGAATGCCTCCGGAATCTGATACAGAAAGATCCTTACTGGAAAATCAAGGCCTTTGCCCTTCGAGGTATGACAGAGAAAATGGCCCCAGCTCCTCAACCTCAAATATCTTTTCCATAAGCTAGTACAAATGACCCCCAGAATTTCTCTAGTAAGGGGTGGAGTGTAGGGGAGATGATCACACCTGCTCAGAAGTTCCTTGCCTGAGAAATTCGATTATTTTTTGCTTTTAAATTTTTAGTTAAGGATCCTGAGTCTAGGTCAATGTCAAACTTGTTAAGGCAAAGGGGCCGACAGTCCCTGACAATTTAATTAGTTCCAAGTAGGAATCCACTTGGAAAACACTGTTGGATACACTTGCTTTCTCTGGAGATTTCAACTATAGGACTCTCTACAAGTGAGACCACATTCAAGACTGCTACAGACCTAAAACCCTGCCCTCAACATTTCCTAGTTTCTTTTTAAGGATCTTCTACGTTGCTTGAGTCTTTGGCAGGTCCCTAGCAGAATCGGCCCTAGGTAAACCTGTGAAGTTATTGTGCCCCCTTTCTTCACAGATTGGCCCAGCTGACAGACCTGTTATGGGCTAGACTCCATGAAGTGTCACCAGGTGTACGACTAAAGCTTGCCATAGCATCACTCTGCCTTGACTAGGCTAGTTTTCTGAGTTATGAGTCACATATCTCATCCCTACATTTACCTATTTACGATAGGTATTCTCATATCCTAATGGGCAAGGATGGGATAGAACACCCCTCCTAGGAATCCTTTGGCGATAATGTTCTACTCAAACTCATCTCTGAAATTCTAATGGTGATTATCATCCAAAAGAGAAGAAATAAACAAAACAAATACTTAGTGGCTGCCTATACATTAGTAAGACCATTTCTGGATGTTAGGATATAGCCAGATTAGTCTTAAGTGACAGTGGAAGACGCTGCCCTCTGATCTCTGCAGCTTTGGGACAGATTGGCCAAGTGAGTCCCCCGCTGACAGACCTCCTGCTCTGGGCTATACACTATGAAGCGTCACCAGGTGTACGTCTAGAAGCTTGCCGTAGCATCCTTGCCCTCAACCTTCAAGGGGACCGGGTCAGGAACACCTTCCTAGACGTGCTGCTCCTAGAAAAACATGATGCTGTTCTAAAGTAAGCACTAAACCTCTGGTTCCTTCCCCTACCCCGTGTACTGCCCGTCCTTGTTAACAGAATACAGCCTTGTGGCTGCCTAATGGCTGTAAAAGCATGTGCTCACCTGTGCCATTCACCTACTTACCAAAATGGGTAACAGAAAAACGAATTTACGTTAGATTGAAAGTCAAGCTCATATAGTTCACGCACCTATTCTCTATCCCAGGTGTTTTAAGTTATTAATTTATTCAATTAACATGTATCAAAAGTGCCGACTGTGACAACAGGCTTTAAAGTAAAAGTCTAGGTTTGAATGCCAACTCATGCCTACACTAGCTATGTGAGTCCAAGTAAATTAATTAAACGCTCAGAGCCCCTTTTTTCCTCTTCATATATCAAATGCAGACGATAGTCCATTTTATGGGTTTGTGGTGATTAATGTTCACTACCTGTCATAAAGACATTCAATAAATGGCATTTATTAGTACCTTCAAATATATCATCTCAAAAACTAAGTAACATCCTTAAAAGTTAAACATCATACCACTTGAGGATAAGGCACAGCAAAAGTGCATAGTTAGGCTTGGAATTTAGGATTCTTGACTGATTCCAAGTCCTGTATTTTCCACCCCCATGCTTTTTTAAAGGATAGAAACAATCTAAGAAGTCTTCTTATTTTTCAGGGAAATTCACCAGGCAATGAAGATACTCAATATAGAACGTGAAGGAAACCAAGAAATGCTTCAGGAGGTCAAGAACAAGGTAGACAAATACAAGCTGTGTTTTCAAGGGAAAATTCAGGGCTTGCAAGAATTCTTCAAACCCTTTTTGCCCCTAAAGCATGTGTACACACCATTTTCCCCCATCACGGAAGTACTTTCTACAATCCTAGACAGATACCACATCATTTTTTTTATATAAGTTTTTTTAAAAATATATTTTATTGTTTTTTTACAGAGAGGAAGGGAGAGGGATAGAGAGTTAGAAACATCGATGAGAGAGAAACATCGATCAGCTGTCTCCTGCACACCTCCTACTGGGGATGTGCCCACAACCAAGGTACATGCCCTTCACCGGAATTGAACCTGGGACCTTTTGTCCGCAGGCTGACGCTCTATCCACTGAGCCAAACCAGTTAGGACAGATACCACATCATTTGAAGACACAAAACATCTGTGCAAAATAGGATTATAAAATCCTCTTAGTAAAAAGACAAAACCAAAATCCTATTAGTTCTATTAAGTAGTTCTCAAAATCAGGGTTTGTTGTTGTTTCTAAAATAGTTTCCTTCCTTTCCTATTTTCTCCTCACCATCCCTAAACCAAAGTTCTTTTTTTCCGCCCCCCTAGATAGGTATAATGAAGGAATGAGGGACTGGAGCTGGCCTCCTATGTTTTCTTTTTCCTTCTAAACTTTCCTGATCTGGGCTCTGTCACCAAAAGAACACTCTAGCTGAATAGGTGGTTCTAATTTTTCAAAGCTGTTAGAGGAGTGGAAGAAATAGAGTGAAAAGGACTTTAAAAATGTAAAAGATTCTTTCTTCATATATAATTCACAAAACCAACCTTACACCAAGCAAACATTTCGTAGCAGATTGCTTTCATCATGCCCAAAAAGCTAAAGTTAATTTTTCATTAACAAATGTAAAAATGTCCCACCAATATCACAAGAGAACAATGCTCTCTGGTATTTATGTACCACCTAATACTAACAAGCATGAGCAGTAAGTTACTTCACTAATGCTTTTTGATGATTTGTAGCCTAGTGGTTGTTTTTTCCCAATATTATTTGTTTTGATCTAGATTCAAACACTAAACCAAAAGGACTTGCTGACGCAGAAAATATTCAAGATAGAGAAGGCCATAAAAAAAGTAAAGGGGGAAGCAAAACATATTTACTTGCAACCCAAAGAGGGGCAAAAACCACAGAAACTCTATACTTTTCTTCAAGAAACTTTTCAAGGTAGGTTTTCAAGGGGTGAGTCCTATGCTTTTAGGATCTGGATGTTTTTGTGGGGTTTTTTTAAAAAAGTTATTTTTATTCACTTCAGAGAGGGAGAAGAGAGGTAGAAACATCAATGATGAGATTGATTGGCTGCCCCCTGCACATCCCCTACTGGGGATGGAGCCTGCAAGCCAAGTATGTGCCCTGAATTGAACTGTGACCTCTTGGTTCACAGGTCGACCACATTCAACCACTGAGCCACTCTGGCTGGGCAGGATCTGGATGTTTTGTGACTTAATTATGAGTCCTGTAGGATGAGAGCCAGGAAAGACTACTACCTCCTTTCCTTATTGGGCTTCTTCTGCGTCCTTCTGTTATTTTTTTCCTCCTCCTACACCTCCCCACCTCGCTTTTATTTACTGTTTTATCCCTTTAAAAAAATGAATGAGGGAGCTCTATTTGAACTGATTTGAAAGTTAGGGGGGGAAATGACATTAGAAAAACAAGTACAAAATAAAAACTAATGTAGAACACCCCAAAAAAACCGTATGGGCTTACCTTTAATAGTGGTTACCTCTGGAAAGTGGGGTTGGAGGGAGAGCTATCATATTACCTATATCTATGGTTTTACAACTTTAAAAGAAAGACTTTAGCCCTAGCCGGTTTGGCTCAGTGGATAGAGCGTCAGCCTGGGAACTGAAAGTCCCAGTTTCGATTCCGGTCAAGGGCACATGCCCAGGTTGTGGGCTCGATCCCCAGTGGGGGACTTGCAGGAGGCAGCTGATCTATGATTCTCTCTCATCATGGATGTTTCTCTCTCTCTCTCTCCCTCTTCCTTCCTCTTTAAAATCAATAAAAATATTTTTTTTTTTAAAAAAGACTTTATAAAGTTCTCAACTTTATATAACTGAACCTATCAGTTATGGTGATAGGATCTTAAAAGTTCCAGATAAAATCTAAATAATGAGGTGAAGACACCAATCTGGACCAATATATACTTACAAAATCTGTGTGCCCAGGCGTAGCAGCAGCCTCAGGTCATTCAGCCAGCTGCCTACCAGCCACCACCCCAAACCCAGGTCTTCTGGTTCCAAGTCCAATGCTCTCTCTGGTACACCAGGCTCTTTTCCACCAACATGAGAATATTCACTTGCCAGATATGGGGAAGTTTCTTCCAACTGCCAGAAAAAAATGAGAGTGGAAAATAACTTGAACACCAGCTTCCCTCAGGGCCAGCTCACTACAAGCTGGTTTACTAAAACCTATGATATCATAACTAGGAGACAGTGCCAGCCACTGATGCAAACAAGCACTGAGCAAAAACATACTCCCAAAAAGATAATATATCATAACTTTTCTAATATGATTGTTCTGTTGGGGGTTCAAGTAGCATGATTAAAATGAATAAATTACCCCCAAAGTTATAGAATTGGCCCCAATCCTACAACTACCAAAGTTACCTTTCACCTCCAGTGGTCGGCAAACTGCGGCTCGTGAGCCACATGCGGCTCTTTGGCCCCTTGAGTGTGGCTCTTCCACAAAATACCACGTGCGGGCGCGCACGTACAGTGCGATTGAAACTTCGTGGCCCATGC
>NW_005357962.1:2392088-2393738 GCF_000412655.1 Myotis brandtii | reverse complement strand
CAGTTTGCCGACCACTGACCTAGGCCATTATAGATTGTCCCCATCTTCCTCCCCCCCTCCAACATTCCTTCAAACCATGCCACATAATAATCTAGCCTTAGAAAAGGGAAACATGCTTTGGCACTTTAATAACTTTTAACATTCATACAAACTCACAATAACAAACAGGATACTAACCCCAACCCTCCCCCAAACTGATGAATGAGAACTCAAATTAAGGATGCAAAGCAATTCCAAATAAAAACTTCTAATGTCTCAAGCAGAACGACAGCAAGTGCTACACAGTACACTGAAGCCTGAGGAGGATGATTAAGTTCGTATTCTGAAATGATCAGGGATCAAGGTTACTTGGGTAGAAATAGCTTTTTTCCACCTCCAACTTCTGCTTTTATTTCTGTGCCTAGATGTGGTGGTTCCTAAAACATCCTCTGAGTTTTTTGACACTGCAGCAGGCCTAAAGGTAAGTGTGAGCACAGTGATGGTTATCAAGGTAAGAACGTGAGTTTTTTCCCCTCCAGAACAAGGTGGTGGTGGTAGGAAAGAGTCATCACTACTGCCTTGTTTCCAGCAATCAGCGAGAAACTAGTTCAGGTAAGAGGCATCTTGGTGAGCAGCAACCCCTTATCATATAACATGGTGGCCAAGGAAAGCTGGTCCTCCACACTGTCACAGGGCAGGTCCCCTACTCTCACAAACTCGGGGTAGGAGCGGAGTAAGAGTTCCATGGCATCAGCTTGCTGGGGTAATATCTCCAAGCACTTGGGCTCTTCCAGGTGATAAACACGGGAGTTTTCCACCGTGTAATAGAGAAACAAATGGCCTCCCTCGCCCAACAGCCGGGCTATCCCATCCTGAAGCATGTGCACTTCTGTTTCTGTTGTCAGCTGGGCTCCTACGTTCACAGGCTCTCCTGCCTCCCAGCGAATTGGGAGCCCGTAAACACTTAGTGCCCTCTCCCTGTCAGTTAGCACGGGAGGCAGAGAATCGTGGATGAAGTCTTTGGCTCGCTGGTCAGCCACAGCATCGACAGGAGCAAAGTGTCCCAAGCGGGCAACCAAGACTCGCACCTTCTCCATGAAAGCAGTTCTTCGAGGATCCTTAGAATCCGAATGCTGGGCCCCCATGTAATCCATGAAGTCTCGGGGCAGTCCCCTACGAAACTCCACATTTTCCTCCATGGCAGCCTGCACCGCCAGAGGCAGTACAGCCTCCAAGAAGTCACCCCAGGTATTGCGCTGGTACGTGGACAAGGTGAGGTGGAGAGAGTGCACCCCATCCTGGCATTCGGCTTGGTGAATGAAGCCCCGAGGAAAATAGAGCAAATCTCCAGGTTCCAGCACGGTCTGCAGCACCGGCTCACCAAGGTCTTCCTGGCTGAAGTTGGGGCTGGACGTCAGGGCCAATTCCTCAGTCGGGACCCGGGGTCGGTAGACACGCCAGAGTTTCCGACCTTCCAGCTGCAGCACAAACGCCTCGATGTCGTCGTAGTGGGGGGCAAAGCCCTGCGAGTTGGGGGGCGTGAGGTAAACGTTGGAGCCTGCCATACTTCCAAACTGCTCCTGGAGCACAGCCAAAAACTGCCACACGGTGGTCGAGAAGGCCTGGGGACAAAGGAGGCGCAGGGAGCAGCCGGCCTGGTACAGGGACCAC
>NW_005357962.1:2388940-2391479 GCF_000412655.1 Myotis brandtii | reverse complement strand
ACCGTCCACGGTCGATTCCACCCGCGAGTCCTCCGAGTCTTCGCTGGGCAGCGTCTGGGCCCTCAGCGCCGCCATGCGGGACGCAGCACTTCTCCTGAGCTGCCTGCGGATTTTCCTGGGCCTCAGGGGCAGGACCAGCACCGACCCGCTGTGTGACTGTGGCTGGCGCCGGCGTCTCAGCCGCCCGCGCCTCAGCAAACCCGCACTAGCCCGGAGCCCGTCCATGGTCGAACTCTCCTCCGAGCCGGGAGCCAGCGAGAGGAAGGCGCACGCTGGGTTGGTCGCCGCCGCGGTGTACTGTGGGAAGGGGGCGGGCCTCCAGCCCCCTCGTTGGCCACGCCCACTATTCCACTCAGCGCCTTCTGGTCACTGTATGAACCTTCATTTATTTTTACAATTCTATAATACAACAACACTATGTTGCATTGTGTATTCACCACGCCAAGTAAAATCCCCTTCCTTCTCCATTTATTCCCCCTTACACTCTTCTACCTTCCCCCACCCCTTTTTCCCTCTCGTCTGGTAATCACCATATGGTTGTCAGGAGGATTTCCTTTTTGTTTTTTTGGTTTTTTTGCTTGATCCCGCCACCCTTTTCACCCAGTCTCCCAACCCCGAACGCCCCTCCCCTCTGACAGCTATCAGTCTGTTCTCTGTCTCTACGAGTCTATTTCTATTTTGTTCATCAGATTCCACATATAAGTGAAATCATATACTTGTTTTTCTCTGGCTTGCTTATTTCACTTAGCAAAGCAGTACTTTCATTGAAATGCGTGGCTTCACACTAGAACCGAGGAATCTCTGCCAAATTAACAGGGATTTCATATTTAGAGGGCAATTGTTTTAAGTATTTGTGTTTTTTTTGTTTTTGTAATCCTCACCGGAGGATATTTTTTCCATTGATTTTTATTTTTTTAGAGAGTGGAGGGAAGGGAGGGGAAAAGAAACACCAATGTAAGAGAGACAAATCCATTGGTTGCCTCCTGGTTTGATTGCCTTCTGCACACTCCCTGACAGGGGCTGGGGACTAGCCCGCAACCCAGGTACCTGCCCTTGACGAATCGAAGAAGCCCCCAGACCCGTTGGTCTGTGGGTAGATGCTCAGAGCTAGAGGACAATTTATTTACTTATTTATAATTATTTTATTTTTTTATTGATTTAGAAAGGGAGGAAGAGAAGGAGAGAGAAACATCAATGTGAGAACTACATGGATCGGTTGCCTCTTGAACCTGCTGGGGATCATACCCATAACCTATGCATGTGCCCTGACCAGGAATTAGCCCGAGACTTTCTGGTGCATGGGACAATGCTCCTACCAACTGAGCCACTCCGACCAGGGCTAGAGGGCAATTTAAAAATCAAGTTGCTAGGGACTTCAGTAGAAAGAAAGTTGACTACGTAACTCCTTATTCTTTCTAGTCTCTGCATATTGCATGTCCCAGGAGTCCTCATTTCTGAACAGCATCTTCCAGAGCAGTTTTTCACAGAAAGTGAATAAATCTTGTTTTCAAGAAATATCCTCAGGCAAGCTTTGAGATTTTTGTTTAAACCTTGGGTGGTTCTGGTCTTTACTCTGCAGGTGATGTGATTAATTGAAGCCCTCTGTAAATTCCTCCACCCAACTTCTCTTTGCACTTTCTCCATTACAAATTCTCCTGGTTGTTGCCTTCTCTCTGAAAAAGGAGTTACGACTTGCATTCTTCTTTTTTTCTTTTTAAATATATTTTTTATTGACTTAGAGAGAGAGGAAGGGAAAGGGAAAGAGAAACATCAATGAGAGAGAAACATCTATGGGCTGCCTCCTGCACGCCCCCTACTGGGGATGGAGCCCCAACAGGGGCCATGCCCTGGCAGGGAATCCAAAGGCCACCTCTTGGTACAAGAAACAAGGCTCAATCAACTGAACCACACTGGCCAGCGCTCTATTTGCATTCTTGTTATCTGCCCTTCCCACCTGCTTTGGGATTTTGTTTCATTAGCTACGGCTTCTCTCTCCAGAATCCTCAATCTCATCTCTGAATCTTATATTAACCTCTTTTTAAAAAATTCTTTATTGTTTAAAGTATTACATAAGTCTCCTTTTCCCCCCATTGACCTCTCCCCAGCCGCTCCCACCCCCCAGCTCATGCCCTCACCCTCCTACTGTCTGTGTCCATTGGTTATGCTCATATGCATGCATCCAAGTCCTTTGTTGATCTCTTATCCCCATGCCCCCTGCCTTCTCTCATAGGTCGGACAGTCTGTTCTATGCTTCTATGACTCTGGTTCTATTTTTGTTCATCAGTTTATGTTGATCTATATCCCACATATGAGTGATATCATGTGATATTTATCTTTCTCTGACTGGCTTATTTTGCTTAGCATAATGCTCTCCAGTTCCATCCATGCTTTTGCAAATGGTAAGAATGTCTTCTTTTTTTACAGCAGCGTAATATTCCATTGTGTAGATGTACCACAGTTTTCTAATCTACTCATCTGCTGATGGCACTTAGGCTGTTTCCAAATCTTAGCTATTGTAAATTGTGCTGCTATGAACATA
>NW_005357962.1:2376606-2388558 GCF_000412655.1 Myotis brandtii | reverse complement strand
GACTTAAATGTAAGACGGGAAACCATAAAAATCTTAGAAGAAGCTATAGGCAGCAAAGTAGCAGACATTTGTGGTAGCAATATCTTTATCGATAGAGCTCCTAGGGCAATGGAAACTAAGGAGAAAATAAACAAATGGGACGACATCAAAATAAAAAGCTTCTGCACAGCAAAGAGACCATCAACAAAACAAGAAAGCCCACTGCATGGGAGAACATATTTGCCAACGATATCTCCGATAAGGGTTTAATCTCCAAAATTTACAGGGAATGCATACTACTTAAATCAACCTTTTAAACGTGGATCTCTTGTTTACAGGCACTGTGATAGGCATGACAGTTTAATTGTTAATAACAACATAGTCACTATCTCCATGTAATTACTGTTGTTTTGTACATAGATTGTCTTCATTTTAATTTTTTTAGATAAATTCCTAGGAATGGAATTTCTGAATCAAAGAGCAAGATGATTTTTGTGATTATTAGTAGGTTTTACTGAATTCCCTCTGAAGTTTACAATGTTGCAAGCAGTTATGAGCAGATTACACTGCATGGCCTCTAGGGCATTTTCTGTGGTTCTGGTTGATCTTTTTATCTGTTTTAAAAATATTTTCTTATTGATTTCAGAGAGCAAGGGAGAGACAGAGAGAGAATCTAACTCTGAGCTCCTGGTTCATAGGTTGATGCTCAACCATTGAGCCATACCAGCTGGGCTCTGTTTGATCTTTCAATCCTCTTCCTCAGTCACATTCCTATCTAAACACTTGGCAAACCTTTTAGATTTTATCCCTACCATATGCCATGTCCGCCCTTTTTATTTCTCACGTGGTCTATTACAGTAGTCCTCAATTGAGGGCGATTTTGCCTCCAGAAGGAACACTTAGCTTGTGGGGTGGAGAGGGGGAAGGGAATCGTATAACATCTAGTGCAGCTATTTTCATCCTTTTTCATCACATTGGTAGTAGACTAAGGAGGCAGAAGAAAGCAAAGCGGGGAAATCTCTAGGATTGGATATAAAGCAAAATGGAGAAACACTTCTTTTACATTGGTGGGTACAGGATAATTAATAATTAACATTCACAGCTCACAGAGATAGTATTTGGGAACAAGATAACAATAAGGGGTTCTGTGGTGTACTGATCTGGTGCCAGCAGTTGTGCCTTCCAGGGGTAGGAAAAGAAAATTACTCTGGCCCGGCCAGTGTGGCTCAGTGGTTGAGCGTTGACCCATGCACCAAGAGGTCCCTGGTTTGATTCCAGGTCAAGGCACATGACCAGGTCGTGGGCTCAATCCCCAGAAGGGGATATGCAGGAGGCAACCAATCCATGTTGATGTTTATCATCGATGTTTCTATCTCTCTCTCCTTCTTCCTCCTCTCTCTCAAAAATCAATAAAAACATATTTAACAATAAAATAAAATGACTATAATGTGTTTTTAAAATATATTTTTATTGATTTTAGAAAGGAAGGGAGAAGAAGAGAGAGATAGAAACATCAATGATGAGAGAGAATCATTGATTGGCTGCCTCCTGCACGCCCTGTACCAGGGATCAAGCCCACAACTGCGGCATTGCCCTGACCAGAAATCTAACTGTGATCTCCTGATTCATAGGTTGATGCTCAACTACTGAGCCACGCCAGCCAGGCCAATGTGTTTTGTTTTGTTTTTAAATGAAAGAAAATTACTTTGTCCTTTCAAAAGTATGTTATCCTAGATGCATAAGAAAAATGGACAGAGCTCACTTAAGGTGAAGGTTGATCTTTGCTAAGGAAGCTTTAGGCCTGGGACATGACATGCCCAGTTAGAAATTTATGATCAGAACATCCTGTGTGGGTACTTTTGGTCACTGAGCTTGTTAGGCCTGCCATGTGCCTCCCACCTAATCCCCTGCTTGTCAAGTTTATTATGTAGCCCCTTTTCTTTCACAATATAAGTAGCCTCCAACCAGTCTCTAACTTTGGTCTCTCCCTAGTCAATTTGTAACATAGGTAGCTACAATGTCAATTTTCTCAAGTTGTGGCCCCAAATGTGCCATTGCCCTACTCAAAACCCATCTGTGTTCCCCATCGACCAATCCAAGCCCTTCAGCTAGATGCTCAAGTCACATAGTGCGACAGCCTTATCAGCCTTGACAACTCTGCTAAACATTACTTCTGCAAGTTAGACTATTTGCTGTTCCTTGCCTATGTTCTCCTTCACACATTTACTCATGCTGTTCCCCTAAATGCTGTCTCCCAATCATCTTCTGTCACTACCCTTATTTAAGTCTATTTCACATTCCATCTTCTCACCAAAGTCTCTCCCATCTCTAATCACAAGAGAACTTTGACCCTTTCACATGAATTTAGCACATTGTGCCTGTTTTGGTATATAGTGTACTTGTCATAGTCTCTCCTAAACTTCATAGACTGTAAAATCCTTCAAGGAAAGGATTTCCTGTGCTTTTTGCTCTTACTTTTATCACACTGCTTTTCACACAAAAGGTGCACAGAAAGTGTCTATTGGGAAGCAGAACCCCCAGAATTGAGTCCCTCCCACTCCTTGTACAAGGCATTAGCTCAGTCAAGTTACTCTCTCAGGCCTCAGGAATCCCATCTGTAAAATGAGAATAAAAATTGAACCTACTGCTTCTTCTTCTTCTTTTTTTAATTGTTTTATTGCTTAAAATATTACAAAGGGTATTACATATGTGTCCTTTTTTTCCCTGCCCTTGACAATCCCCTGGCCTCCCCTACCCCGCAGTGTCTTATGTCCATTGGTTATGCTTATATGCATGCATATAAGTCCTTCGGTTGATCTCTTACCCCCACTTCTGCCCCGCTACTCTCCCAGGCCTTCCCACTGCAGTTTGACAATCTGTTTGAGGCAGCTCTGCCTCTGTATCTATTTTTGTTCATAAGTTTATAATGGTCTTTATTATCCATGAATGAGTGAGATCATGTGGTATTTTTCCTTCATTGACTGGCTTATTTCACTTAGCATAATGCTCTCTAGTTCCATCCATGCCGTTGCAAATGGTAAGAGTTCCTTCTTTTTTACAGCAGCATAGTATTCCATCGTGTAGATGTACCACAGTTTTCTAATCCATTCATCTACTGATGGGCACTTAGGCTGTTTCCAGATCTTAGCTATGGTAAGTTGTGCTGCTATGAACATAGGGGTACATATATCCTTTCTGATTGGTGTTTCTGGTTTCTTGGGATATATTCCTAGCTTCTTCTTCTTTTTAAACTTGTATTTTAGCCAGTTGATATTTGGGAAGTGCTATTTTAGTACAAGTTTATTATTATTTTTTCTTTTTTTTTTAACCTACTTCTTTATAGGGTTGTTGTAAAGATAAAATAATGCACATAAGGCACTTAGCACAGAGTCTGGTTTAAAGCTAAACACTTACAAATGGTAGCTATAATAATAATTTATTATTATGGCACAAAACCCTGTATTACCTATATGATGACTGGGTGTCACTAGCCTACTTCAGAGGAATCAGGAGTCGGGAAGGCAGAGAAGTTCTTGAATTGGGCAGCATGACAGAGTGGGATAGGGAGGTTAGATTGTTTTTGCATATGCCCCGTGGAAGTTGAGTCAGTGGGGCTGATATCAGACAAAACCATTGTGTGAGGTACTGCTCTGTACAAAGTTACCTGGCCAAGAGCCAGAGTAGGGGCTGGTACCAACTGTTCTCCTTCCAAGTCCTGTGGCCTCATCTAGGGCTGCAGTGTCTGAAGGAAGGGACAGCAGAGGGGCTGTGTGTGTGCTGATGGGGCTCTGACATGCGGTCCCCTGGGGAAATGCTGAAGAAGGCAGGTCAAGTTTGTCAATAGGAGCTTTAATTGCCTTTTCAATGAGATTGGTTTTCAATATACAATGGACACAGTCTGCAGTGAATGAGGGGGATGAGCTGTCCGTGTTTGCTCTCAAAGCCAAGGGACTGTCTGCTCAGCTAGAGGAAGGCTGTAAATTTGTCTTCCGCATCCTGTACAACTATCTCTTCCGCCTAGTCTTTCCTGTGACCTCATCTTTATTTTTTTCAGCATTTTGTGATTTCCTGGAAGAATATTGTTGCTGCCTTGTCTCCTAGTTTCCGTAGTGACTGGGAGGTACCTTTTGGAGCCTGACTTATCTTTAATTTCATCACTTTTCCTGTGGCTCTACTTAGTTCTCACTACAAAAGCAGCTATTAATAACCATTTTTAGGAATATAATTTAAGGACATGGAATAATGTTCCTAATATATCATGAGTGGGAAAAACAGACAAAATAAATATTACAGTTGGATCCCAGTTGGGGTACTTTGTGTGTCGATTTGTATGTGTATATATCTATTCACTCATATATAGATCCATTCATATTACTGAAAAAATTTTAGGAGTCTTTCCACTGCAATATTCAACAGTGTTTATCTTTAGATGGTGGGATTCCAGGTAATTTTTATTTTCTTCTTCTTTGTTTATTTTTATGTTCTGGACTTTCTACATTGAACATGTATCACTTGTGCCATTAAAAATAGAGTGTTTTTTAAAACTACACTTTCCCTAATGCATCTTATTTTTTCCAATCTCTAATCATTGCTTGCCTAGCTCTTCTGTTTTTTTAATCAATATAATTCCCTTTAAAAAAACAACAACAAAGGAACTTGACGTTAAGATTACCACGAATCTTCTTATTATGTCTATAGTTTTGCATTTTCCAGAATGTCATGTAATTAAAGTCATACATTATGTGTAGCCTTTTCAGGCTGGCTCTGTCACTTAGCAACCAGTATGCATTTAAAGAGGTTCATCCATGTCTTTTTGTGGCTTGATAGTTCATTTCTTGTCTTTGACCACTATTCCATTGTATAAATGTACCACAATTTGTTACTCCACTCACATATTGAAGGACATTTGGTTGCTTCTAGTTTTTGGTGATTATGAATAAAGCTGCTACAAACAAGCATTCGTGTTCAGGTCAGACTTACCTTTTATCATGACTTGAATTTTCAAAGAGTGTAATAGAAATAATTGATAAATAGAGGAATACATTATGAAAGTCAAAATTAAAATGAAATGGTCCATTATAATTGATTTATTCATTTTTTTGAAAGCAATGAAAAACAAGATAATAAATATTGGATTGGCTCTTATTATTTATAATACAACATAATATGATGTGTAGCTGAAATTATGTTATTTGTGAAATAAGAAATGTTATTTCTTATTTTGACTGGAACCGCCATCTTCCAATAATTTGCCGAAATGACTAACCCAAAGGGAAAGAGGAGAGGCACCCGCTATAGGTTCTCTAGGCCTTTCAGAAAACATGGAGCTGTTCCTCTGGCCTCATACAGGTGAATCTACAAGAAAGGTGATATTGCAGACATCAAAGGAATGGGCACTGTTCAAAAAGGAATGCCCCACAAATGTTACCGTGGCAAAACTGGAGGAGTCTACAGTTACCCAGCCTGCGGTGGGCATTGTTGTAAACAAACAAGGGCAAGATTCTTGCCCAGAGAATTAATGTACATATTGAGCATATAAAGCACTCTAAAAGCTGAGATAGCTTTCTGAAACGTGTGAAGGAAAATGGTCAGAAAAAGAAGGAAGCCAAAGTGAAAGGTTCCTGGGTTCAGCTGAAGCGCCAGCCTGCTCCACCCAGAGAAGCACTTTGTGAGAACCAGTGGAAAGGAGCCTGAGCTGCTGGGACCCATCCCCTGTGAATTCAAGGCATGACAAGTGCAAAGAAATAAAAGACCTCTGTACTGTTAAAAAAAATACCATAAGAGGCATGGTATTCTTTCTGCAAATGTGTGAGTGGGCATATATCAAAATCTGGGCCCTAGCCGTTTTGACTCAGTGGATAGAGCATCAGTCTGTGGACTGAAGGGTCCTGGGTTCGATTCCAGTCAAGGGCACATATCTGGTTTGCGGGCTCGACCCAGTAGGGGGCATGCAGGAGCAGCTGATCAATGATTCTCTCTCATTATTGATGTTTCTATCTCCCTCTCCCTCTCCCTTCCTTTCTGAAATCAATTATATATATATCTGGTATTAGACTTTTGAGATTAATTAAAGAATAATCAAGTATAAAAATCAGAAATAATCCCATTAAATTCTTTAGGTGTCATAATAAAAATGTTCCTATTTATTTAACAAAAAAGGAAGATACATATACACAAAGACAAACTCACTGTTTGTAGTACCACTATAGGTTTATTTCCTACAAGTGCACAATCTGATATGTTCCATTTTGCTTGATTCCTAATAAAAAAAATGGATGGTGCATTTATAAGGCTGCATTATCAGGAGAGAACTTTTTTTATTAGGCATGAAGTAAAAACAATCCTTTTATAATTTTATACATTTGATTATTAGAAGAATTTTCTATAAACTAGCTTCTGGCCCTGTACATTTCAAACCTTGTTTTTCCTCCATTACCAACATTCTTCAGTGTTGGGCACCATAGGACATATTCTTATCCTGTACCTTCATGTCACATCACCAGTTTGGTAGGTACTATGGGCAGTAGTAGATTTTCTGTGAGGCAAACTTATGTCGGGACGACTAGCAATAAGCGAACCAGTGACACACTGGAACAGGCAGGAGGACTCCTGTCCTGGGGCCTCAACTTTGGAGGGCTCAGCTCTGACCTCTGGACAGATGCCTCCCCATAGAGCAAGGAGTCTATAGGGCCACACCCTGCCTCATAGACCACACACACTGGGTACCCAAGATTCTGGAATTCCCTGCCCATTTTTAGGGCTGTGTGGACTCGTGTCTTCCCAAGGGTGGTCAGCATTGCAAGTGCGTGTACTGTTAGACTCAAGGGGTGGCAAACAGTAGTTGTTTGGAGCAGTATCTGAACATAACTTGGGCATGCAGTCCGGAGTTTCTACGTGTGTATGTGTGAGGTCCTCACAGTGTGAAATGGAGCTGAAAACAGAATGAGATGGGTGGGCTGCAGGTCAGTTTTCCTGCACTGCTAAGTTTTGATAAGGAGCTCCAAAGAATCTAAACATTTCAAATGCAGGCCTGGTCTCCTGTCAAGGTAGGTGATAGAATGTATTTTACTCAACAGTTTGTTAGCTTGACTTACATTTAACTATTTAGACATATGGAAAATGGGATTCTATTCATACTTTTGTCCTAACCCAAGAATTCATTTGGCATTGAGGATATCCTCTTATTATTCCATGGAGTAATGCAGAAATCTGTTTGATATCAGAACTATTTAGGTTCCTGGGGATACTTTAATCTAGCTTTAATATAGGTACAGTCTCAACCCTGGCCATCACTACATTGGTTTGTGGGGTTGAAATAGAGCAATGCTGGGTCCCCAGGGGCTCTTCACCCTGAGTGAATTCACCTCCTCAACACATCCCAGGAATAAGGCTTTTTAGTCATAGCTACAAGAGTGTCTCAAAGTTGCTGCTACTTCTGCATAATAATAAAGACATAGAAAACAGAGGCTAACCTCAAAGATCACCACACAGATATATACTCAAGCCTTCTTGTGTGGACAATTCAGGTGTGTTCTCCCCATGAGGCTCCTGACTGGGTCAAAGGAGGCAGGTCTTAACCACATAGATTCTATTTTCATATTTATTATAGTAGTTCATAGAGCTATTTTGATAAACCATGACTGAAGAGACATTCTCTTTGGCTCTACATTCATATGAGACCACATGTTTTGCTTATGCACTCATGTGTTAATATTTCTCTGCAGCCTGTGAGATCTCGCACACCAGGTCCCTGGTCACGGAGTCCAGCCTTCAGCCTAAACACAAGAAGGAGAAATCAATCATCACTTGTCAAAGATCTACGCACCGCCTGGGAAAAAAGGATTGCAATGGGACCGTTTGGATCTGACAGCACAGATTTCTAGCTGAGACAAGGTTTTTCCAGGGTCATATCCTCTTCCTTTGGAAGGAAAGGTGATTATTTCTAGGATGAACCCTTCTCTTGCAGGTAGCAGTGAACCCAGTCATATTCTTTTATTGATGTTGTATAATCTGTCATTATGCTTATAAAAGATATCTATTTAATAGTAGACTTGTTTTTTTATTAAATACTAGAGGCCCAGTGCACGAAATTCGTGCACGGGTAGGGTCCCTAGGCCTGGCCAGCGATCAGGGCCGATAGGGGCCTTCAGGCTGCCAGCCGGGGCCTTCCTTCGTTCCATACCACCCTCTGGTGGTCAGCACACATCATAGCGAGCAATCGAACTCCTGGTTTCCCGGTCCAACTCCCACAGGGACACTTTGCATATTAGCCTTTTATATATATAGATATTTTTTATTGATTTCAGAGAGGAAGGGAAAAGGAGAAAGAGATAGAAATATCAATGATGAGAGAGAATAATTGATCGGCTGCCTCCTGCACGCCCCACACTGGGGATTAAGCCTACAACCCGGACATATGCCCTGATCGGGAATCAAATGTGACCTCCTGATTCACAGGTCGACACTCAACCACTGAGCCACACTGGCAGGGCTAGACTTGGTTTTTAAATATATTTTATTGATTTTTTTACAGAGAGAAAGGGAGAGGAATAGAGAGTCAGAAACATCGGTGAAAGAGAAACATCGATCAGCTGCCTCCTGCACACCCCCTACTGGGGATGTGCCCACAACCAAGGTACATGCTCTTGACTGGAATCGAACCTGGGACCCTTCAGTCCACAGGCCAATGCTCTATCCACTGAGCCAAACCGGTCAGGTCTAGACTTGGTTTTTAATGTGTACCATTTACAGAGGGTTAAAGACATCACATTAAATGATAGAGCATATTTTTCCATATCCCAGAAAAGTCATACTAAATATAGATCAGAGCTTCAAGTTTTACTAAAGTAAAAATACTCTCTATTCCTCTCCCTTCCTCTCTGTAAAAAATCAATAAAATACATTAAAAAAAAAAAAAGATGGGACTCTGTATGAGCACATGATACTCCAAAAATTGCCACAGAAGAGGAGAGACCCAGAATTCAAAGTAGTGTGAATCCAGCTTTCTTTCCTAAATATTGATTGTTGTTTAAACCCTAAAAAGCTTTGGGACACCCAATGATTAAAATAAGGCAATATGAATCTTTCTCTTCCCCTAATCACATCCTTTCTTTCAGCAGCATTGTTAACATCAGAAGTATGAAAAGCAATATTCTGAACCCCTACTAACTATGGAACATGGTGGGGAAAGAACACTGTGGGATATCAGTTAATCATGTAACAGAAAACCTTCCCTTTTCCTGGCTCATGTAACCCATATTTTTATTTATTTATTTATTTATTTTAAGCACCGCTTTTATTTTTTTAAATATATTTTTATAATATATATTTATATTTAAAAAAATAAAAATAATAAGTGATTCTGTAAGAGTACTTTCTTGGCCCCTTTATCTTTGACTTTGTCATTTCGTAGTGAATGGACTTTATTGTCCACTCTGCATTGCTGGCAAGAACGAGAGAGCAGAACGGAACCCTCCAGTCGGTTAGCAAGGCCAAACAGAGGGTCTTTTAGGACGTCAGCACTGAGAGAGGTATAGCAGCCACAGAAGAAATGGCCCTTGTCTCTGAGGAGTTTACAAGAGGTTTTCTAAGACACACATACAAGAACGTTTCAAAGACAACATGCTCCATCTAGTAGGAATTGTGTGGCTCACAGAAGATGTTCTGTGGGAGTCCCTGTGAAGGGGGCTTTCGAGTGCTGGAGTAGAGATGGAGGCACAGAACTTGCTTGGATCTCAGAGTTTGCACAAGACTTAGGTAGGCAGAGAGGAGGAGTGAAGACCTTCCAGGTGAGGGGAAGGACGGGATAAAGGGCTGGAGGAAGGAATGAGCATGGCAGAGGTCCATGACACTTCCCTTTTCCTTCCTGTTTCCAAATTGGATCACTTGTTACTTTGCAATAGAGAAGCTGGGCATCCGTTCTCCTTACCCAATCCATTCATATTAACAAAATATTATAATGACAAAATACTACAGGAGTCCCATAGATCCTTTATAAAAGGCCTTGCCTGTCTTTCCTGACTGAAGCATTGGTAGGAGATTTTTTTCTCACAAAGAATGTCTTAGTTGTCTCCTCTTTATTGCTTCTCTTTTCATCTTTCTTTCTTCTGCCACAGACATCCTTCAACTTCACTGTAAGCTTCTATTTGGCCCAGCATGTGGGAGAAACACTGTGCTGACCCTCTCTTGGTCAAGACATAAAGGACATTTTCATTTTCAACAGAGATTCATGTCTTTACTGGTTGACATACTTCATCTGAATTAGCATCATTAGTGAACCAACTACATCAAGAGAATTCTTTCTGACCAGACCAACAACTAAGTGGTGGGGTGTGGGTCAAAGAAAAGCACCTGTTGGAATTTTTTCTCTCCCCTACCACAACCTCCTCTTGGTCCTCACTAATAATCCTCTCAACCTACCCCATCATTTTTAAAACATTTTATTTTTTAACTTGAGGCCTGGTGCACAAAAATGTGTGCCCTTGAGGGGGGGGGGTCCCTCAGCCCAGCCTGCGCCCTCTTGTTTTATTTTTTAACTTGAGGCCTGGTGCACAAAAATGTGTGCCCTTGAGGGGGGGGGGGTCCCTCAGCCCAGCCTGCGCCCTCTTGCAGTCTGGGAGCCCTTGGGGGATGTGTGACATCCTTAGCACTGTGGTGGAGGTGGGAGAGGCTCCCGCCACCGCTGCTGTGCTGGCCAGCCATGAGCTGGCTTCAGGCTGAGTGATGCTCCCCCTGTGGAAGCGCACTGACCACCAGGGGGCAGCTCCTGCATTGAGCGTCTGCCCCCTGGTGGTCAGTGTGCCTCATAGCGACCGGTCGTTCTGCCGTTAGGATCAATTTGCATATTACCCTTTTATTATATAGGATTACAGTTGTCATACAATATTATACTAGTGTCAGGTATAGACCATAGTGGTTAGACATTTATATAACTTACATATATCCCCTCAAAAAGTCTAGTACCCACCTGACACCATATAAAATTATTACAATATTATTGACTGTATTCACTTATGCTGTATTTACATCCCCATGACTATTTTGTATCTGCCAATTTATACTTCTTAATCCCTTTACCTCTTTCACCTAGCCCTCCAACCCCTCTCCACTCTGGCATCCATCAGTTTGTTCTGTGTATCCATTTCTTTAAAAAATATTTTTAAATTTATGTATTGATTTTAAAGAGAGAGAGAGGAAGGTAGGAAGGCAGAGAGGATAGGGAGGGGGAGAGAGAGAGAGAGAGAGAGAGAGAGAGAAAGAGAGAGAGATTGATTTGTTTTTCTACTTATTTGTGCTTTCATTGATTAATTTTTATATGTGCTCTGGCCGGAGATGGAGCCTGCAACCTTGGTGTATCAGGACAACATTCTAACCAACTGAACTACCTGGCCAGGATTGTATTCATTTATTTTTATTTAATTGATTTCAGAAAGGAAGGGAGGGAGAGAGAGAGAGAGAGAGAGAGAGAGAGAGAGAAACATTAATGGTGAGAGAGAATCATTGATCAGCTGCCTCCTGCATGCCCCATACCAGGGATCGAGCCCAAAACCCAGGCATGTGCCCTGACCAGGAATCAAACCGTGGCATCCTGGTTCATAGGTTGATGCTCAACCACTGAGTCATGCAGGCCAGGCTGTATCCATTTCTTGATGTCTGTGTTGTCAGCAAATAGTCACCAAATGCCTGTATTTAATCATCATGGATATACCAGGAAGTATACGCCAATATTTTCTGGCTTTTAGGAGTTTGTTGTCTAGTTGGATAAAATGGGCTTGTTCACTAGAGGCAGTATCAGAGCCTCTCAGAGGTCAAGGTTGAGCTGGACACTGCCTTTTTTGAGACTCCAACTATTTTTTTTAAATGAAGTGCCCAGCTGAATTTTTATAAAGGATGGTAGATTTTTTTAAATTTATTAAATCTTTATTGTTCAGATTATTACATTTGTTCCTCTTTTTCCCCCCCATAACTCCCCTC
>NW_005357962.1:2366901-2374867 GCF_000412655.1 Myotis brandtii | reverse complement strand
ACCTTAGTATTTTACTTCCGCACCGCACCTCCTCTGAGTCTCGGTATGCTTTTCTCTTTCCTTCTAGTTGTAGAATTTCCACTCAGCCAGCCTTCCTGTGGTTCTGGGTGATGTCCGTTCCGTCTTTTAGTTGTATTTTTGAAGTGGTTGTGCGAGGCAGCAAACTCTGGTGTTTACCTATGCCGCCATCTTGGTTTCTCCAGGATGGTAGATTTTTTATGTATACACTTAACATTGCTTTTAACTAAAAAAATTGACTAACTTTTGAAATGATGTCAAAAATCTAAATTGCTATCATAGCAGCATTATTCATAATAGCCAAGAAGTGGAAGCAACCCAAATTTCCATCCACTGATGGATGGATAGAAAAAATTTGGTATATCTATCCAGTGAAATATTTTTTGTCAATAAAAAATGAAGTACTGATACATGCCACAACATGGTTGAATCTGGAAAACATGCTAAGTGGAGAAAGCCAGTTACAAAATACCACATTTTGTATGATTTCATTTATATAAAACGTCCAGAATAGACAAAATTATAGAGACAGAAAGTAGATTAGTGGTTGCTTGGGGCTGGAAGGACTGGAGAGAAGGGGAATAGGAATTGACTGGTAATGAGGTTTCTTAGGGGGAATAAATATGTTCTAAAATTAGATTGTGGTGATGGTGGTACAACCCTGTGGTTATACAAAAAACCCTGCATTTTACACTTTACATGGGTGAATTGTATGGTATGTTAGCTCTATCTCAGTAAATCTGATGTTTAAAAGTCTAAATTGAAAGCCTTTCATGACTGTGTGTAGGGCACCAGGCAGTGTGGTGTGTGTGGTGGACAGAACACAGGTTTCGAAGTCAAACACACCTAGATCCAAATATTCTGTTACTTATCCATTGTGTGACCGTAGTTAAATTACTTAAATTCTCAGATTTCTTTTATTCACTGTAAAATGAAGAAAATAACTCCTATTTCATAGCACTGTTTTTTGAATAACATTATTGAGCAGTTATTATGTTCCAGGCACTATTCTAGGCTCCGGGGGTACAGCAAGGACTAGGACAGCCAAGAATCCCTACACTATAGCTCATTTTAAAAAATGTAGATCTTTACATGAAATCTCTCCAATGTTGAATATTGGAGATTAATTTTAAAATAATAAAACCCTGTAAGCCAACACTGTGTAAAAACATCTGTGGGCCAAACTTGGGCTGGCAGTTCGTGAGCCCTTGATGTAGGTTTTTCAGATGGTGAGTTTCTAGTGTATTGCCCACTTGGCTGAACCTTGGCCCCCTCAGCCTGCTCCCATTTGCTGCTGCCCAGCACTAATTGAAGAATCATTCCTCATAAAATTCAGGGAAATCATCATAGCAAGTAATTGAGCCAGGCAGTGGCCTGGATCCCAGCCCTCTCTGTAAGATGCTGCAGCCTTCCTCACTTACCCCGTGAGGCCCCCTTCACTTGCCATGCCTGGGCTGAGCTGGAAGTTTGTACAGGATGGGTTTGGAAGAGACTTGTGCTTCTCACGCCTTTCAAGATCATCTGTCCTCTGAGGACCTCTGTGGGAGGCCAATTCAGGACACAGTCTCAGATGTTAGAATTTAAACACATCCTTTTTCCTTTACTGGTTCATAGCTCTCACCTCAACCAGTTTTGGCAAAAAATGTAAGTGTGCAGTAGCGGTGTAGGCAGCTCTTTTCTGGAACTCCATAAAGGATGATTCATTTAATCTGTTTTAATTCTCTAACATATCCATGATTTCAGAAAAGGAAAAGCAAGTTTTAAATTTATCTGTGGTTCAGGGTTCAGGATCTGGAAGAGGAGCCGCACACAAATGAAAGAGAAAGACAAGAGATAATTTGGGAATATTGGGGGACCAGGCGGGCAAGTCCAACTCAAGAGGAAGGACTTCCACTGGCGCTCAGGCCTCACCAAGCTTTTATTGATCTGGGATACACCCATAGCATAGCCCTTAGGCAGGCAATTTCCAGTAACACACAGACTAGCCCATCAGCAGGCAATTTCCAGTAATAGGCAGACTATCTTATCAATAAGGATTTACATGACTATCTGGTGGGGAAGTTGCTTCAGCTACCATTGACTGGACTAACTGGGTGCACAGCTCTGACCTTTGCTAGGGCTTCAAGGGTCACCAGCCTTCTGGGTTCTCTGTCTATACTTCTCTGCCAGTGAAGACAATAGGCAGTTTCCCACACCACACCAGCTGGGCTAAATTTATCTTGTAGCTATTCAATTCAGAGTCAAACAACTTCATATTGCTCACTTACCCATCGACAGAGCAGTAGAGTTTAAAGCTCTGAGAAGAGGGGGTCTAGAGAGAGGGTTTATTGGACCATGCTATCCCATCAACACCAGACTCATTTGGAGTGTTTCATCGATAGAGTCATGGAATTCCTACAGCCTCTGAGTTTGAGTCTCCCACAGTGAAGCACATCAGAATTCCAAAGCCTCTGCACATGCAGTGTGATGTAGTAGAAAAATGGTAAACTCAAGTTCAAATTTCCTTCTGCTGTGAATAACTATGTAACCATACAAATTACTTTATCATTTTGAGTTTTATGTTCATCATTTGTAACATGAGAAGAAAAATAATTGTCTTATGGGTCAACTGCAGTGGTTCTCAACCTGGTTGCATATTAAAATTGTTTTATTAAAAATGTTGCAGCCTGTGCCACACCTTTTGCAAATTAAGTCAGAATCTCTGAGGGTGAAATACAGACATCAGTTTTTAAAAAGCTTCAGAAGTCATTCTAATATGCAGTCAGGATTGAAAACAACTGTTACTTGTGTAAAATAGGTACTCTTTTTAAAATTTTTATTTTTCCCATCACCATTTATTCCCCCTATACCCTCTTCCACCTTCACTTCCCTCATCCCCCGCAATCACCGCACTATTGTCCATGTCCATGAGTTCTTTCTCTCTTTTTTTCCTTTTACCATGTATTCCCCCTATACCCTCTTCCACCTTCACTTCCCTCATCCCCCGCAATCACCGCACTATTGTCCTCCATGAGTTTCGATAGAGTCATGGAATTCCTACAGCCTCTGAGTTTGAGTCTCCCACAGTGAAGCACATCAGAATTCTAAAGCCTCTGCACATGCAGTGTGATGTAGTAGAAAAATGGTAAACTCAAGTTCAAATTTCCTTCTGCTGTGAATAACTATGTAACCATACAAATTACTTTATCATTTTGAGTTTTATGTTCATCATTTGTAACATGAGAAGAAAAATAATTGTCTTATGGGTCAACTGCAGTGGTTCTCAACCTGGTTGCATATTAAAATTGTTTTATTAAAAATGTTGCAGCCTGTGCCACACCTTTTGCAAATTAAGTCAGAATCTCTGAGGGTGAAATACAGACATCAGTTTTTAAAAAGCTTCAGAAGTCATTCTAATATGCAGTCAGGATTGAAAACAACTGTTACTTGTGTAAAATAGGTACTCTTTTTAAAATTTTTATTTTTCCCATCACCATTTATTCCCCCTATACCCTCTTCCACCTTCACTTCCCTCATCCCCCGCAATCACCGCACTATTGTCCATGTCCATGAGTTCTTTCTCTCTTTTTTTCTTTTTTTGCTAAATCCCTCTACCACCACCCCAACACCCTCCACCCACCCACACACACACACACACACACACACACCCCAGAGCTGTCTGCTTGCTCTCTACCTATGAGTCTGTCTCTGTTTTGCTTGTTAGATCAGTTTGTTCATTAAATTCCACATATGAGAGAAATCATATGGTACTTATCTTTCTCTTACTGGCTTATTTCATTTATCACAAACAGGTACTCTTTCGTTCTTAGTTATTCCCCAATTTAAGTTTCAAACCAGCAATTGACTATACTTTAGGTGTATGTTCCAAGATTGCACCACTAGGTGTCAGTCTTACCATACAGTTTGGCTCTTAGGAGCTTCTGGTTCCCGGGTCTTCAGACTAACAAATATGTACCATCACCACAACCGTTGGTTGAGTGCCTGTCTTATGCCAGCCACAGTCCTAATGACTCTTAGAACATGTGATTTTAATCCTATATAAATTGGGCAAGGTAGTTACTCTCCCAGTTGTGAGGAAACAGAGGGGCAGGGAGATTCTGTGACTTGTACAGGATACACAGTAAGTGGCAGAACTGAGATTCAAGCGTCATGCATTCATTCACTCACTCAAAAAAGCCAAACACTTACTATGCACGAGGTACTGTATCTGGTATTAGGTATCCAGGGGTGAATCAGGTATAGTTCTCATCCTCTGGAAGTTCATTTTTGTCCTTCACTTGTATGTACATTGGAAAAGAAAAGATGGGCGTCTCCTTTTACAGTTGTTCATGGCCTCGGGTCAGCGATGTCTTCCGAAGAACTCAAACACTGTGTTCCTAAGAGGGTAGAATCACCCTTAGGTAGAGTTTCCTGGGAGATACTATAATAAAATGTAAACATTTTAGGAGCCTATTAAGAACCTATGCCGAAACCGGTTTGGCTCAGTGGATAGAGCGTTGGCCTGCGGACTGAAGGGTCCCGGGTTCGATTCCGGTCAAGGGCATGTACCTGGGTTGCGGGCACATCCCCAGTAGGAGATGTGCAGGAGGCAGCTGATCGATGTTTCTCCCTCATCGATGTTTCTAACTCTCTATCTCTCTCCCTTCCTCTCTGTAAAAAATCAATAAAACATATTTAAAAAAAAAAAAAAAAAAGAACCTATGAGACTAGGGACGACATCTGGTCTGTTTGACCACTGTCTTATTTACTTATATTCTCAGCAACAAACTATTAGTGCAGGGTACGTGTCTAATTTCTGGTCAATGAATATTGACTGAATGAAGGAATGCCTTGTACTCTGCTAAAAGAGCCACGAGGGAAATATTTCAAGAAGTCTGTACCTTATTCTGGGAAGCAAATCTGAATATTCCCTTCCAAAGGTTAGTACCTTGTTCTCAAAAGCCCCAACTGATTCATCCCTGAGGTGGGAACGCCTCACAGATCTCAGAGAAGGTTCTAAATGAGCCAGGGACCAGAGGATAATGTTGCTACTGGATTTGGTCAGTGGATCCAGAGTCTAATGGCCTCTCTGGAGTTTGTTCCATGTCACAAGGATACCAGCTGTGCCTGTTTCTGAGTTGTCATCCACTAACCAAACAGTTTGACAAGTAGGACCATAGAGATTAGTGGGCTGGGTTAAACCTATAGTCCATTCAATAGTCTCTTACCTTGGAGAAGAATATATTCAAGTAGTGGTCCTTATACCTGGGTATGAATCAGAATCACTTGAGGGAGCTAGTTAAGCAGAATCCCTCAAACTAGGAGAGGGACCTGGGATTCTGATGTAGGACCAGGGTTGAAAAATGGCCAGTTCATTCATGTATGGTCCTGCAACTCCTAAATTTGCTCTGATCTTTTCTGTATTCTTATTATATTGCCTCCTTGGATAAGAGTTCCATGCCTTCATTAACTGCACTTTGAAGTAGTTTCCCTTTTAATCAGTCCTAAGCTTATCTCTACTGGAAGTTTCTAAATGACATTTAAGCCCCAGGATTTGGAGATTTGAGAGAATAGTCCATGTTGATCATACCCACAATCTTTGTGATACTATAGAATTAGCTCAGCTCTCTCCCTAAAGCATGCCTGGCAGTCACATGTCCATTCTTAAGATTTTTCGTGGTTTACAAGCAGCTCTGGCTTTATCCAGTGATTCATTCTGCCTCAGCTAGACAACCTTTGCCCACTTTGTGCAATAGCAAAAAATACAATCTCTGTTTCTGTGAGGATTATGCCATGGATGGCTGCTACTTATATTATTCAGGACAGGTAAACATTTGTTGTGAACTTAGATTAAAGTCCTGTTATAAATCTAGTCAGCCTATTAGCCTTGAAGAGACCAGGAAAGGAAATATACTGTCATTTAAGTGCTCAGTGATTAACACATCCCTTCGGAGTGGCAATCTGGATGGTTTGCAGGACAGAAACCAGAGGTGGGAGTGGGACAGGAGTGTTTATAGTACAGGGTAGAAGTGGGTGAATAGAGAAGGAGAATACCAGGGTCACATATCTGCCAAATAAAAAGGAAAGGGGTCTGGTTTAACCACTTCCTTAAAAAATAAAAGGTTAAGTGGTTGGAGATGGACATTCACAATTGGGGTAATCATTTTGGAATCTCCAAGTGTCCCTGGATGAGTCAAAGTTTCTAAGTAGCTTTACACACATGTAAAAGAAAGAGAGCAGAAAGAGGGCTTGGGAGAGAAACCGAGAGGGAAAGGTGTTATCAGATCACAGCCTGCACATCCTTCTAGGCAACTTTTACTTGGCCAGGATCCAGGATCTGTCTGCACAGAAAAATTATTGGAGCTTGGTTGGAATTTTCTACCAACCACCGATGAGATTTCTGGTTGTATTCCTTATGGACCTCAACAATGACCCTGTTCTCATCTGAGGCTATTAGAAAACAGATCTCCAGGGACTGATCCACCCAAGATGAAAATACTATGGCCTCTGATTTCAATGATGCTCTGGCTCTGATATGATCAACACTCAGAATAATAATAGCTCTTCCTGGTATTCTTCTCATCTACAGATTTCAAAGCCTCTTACAAATATGTACCCCTCCCATAGGCAGCAGGTTAAGCAACATCTCTGACATTCATTTTTTGCTTGGGGTCCTCCCATAAATTGATGACTAAGCTGGAAATAGAGTGTGAATCTCATGATTCAAGGTCTCACATTCAACACCCACTCCTTTTCACTACCAAATATTAAGCAGTTTGCAGGCTCCCACAGGGCACAGTTCTTTGCAGGGGCCTGTGTATCAGATCTGCCTGCTTCTTTGCTGTCATCACCTCCCACTGACTGCATTTCTGGTTCCCTGATGTTCTGGCAACTGGGCTGTGTCTTGGTTGTCTGGGATGTGAGAATTGTTGAAGAATCTCCAGAGATTCTTTATGTCTTGCCATCCTTCACCCAATTAAGCACACCCCCACCCCCAATCTCAGGGTCATCCAAGTACTATATCCTCCAACATTTTCTCCTTCTCTATCCTCAATCCTTACCTCCTTTTAGTAGAAGAAGAGGAAACCACAGACTAAGAGCTTGTGAGATAGGAAGGAATGGGAAGGGAAAATTTCTTTATTTTCTCTCTGATTGCCCTCTTGTTCCCAGGAGGGGCTGAGGCCATGAACTTTGACTCTAATGAGAGAAGGAGGAAATTAGCAGGATAAGACTTTGCTTCCATCATTCATCCTGAAAGAGTTGCCTTTTTTTTTTTTAAATCAGGAGGAGGGATGACCCTTGATGGGGAAATCTATCTCAGAGCCTGAGGGCCACCATTGGCCCAGTATTTTAATTTAATTTTCAGGCTAGAATGGTTTCACTGAGCCAGAGGAAACTGAGCTCTCCCTGTTCCCAGTGTTGGTAACTCTGAACAGAATTTCCCCAAAGGAATGACCCTGTCTATGGGAGTCCCACAGAGATTGGCAGTGGGATTCCAAATTCAGAGTATAGGGATGGCCCCATCCACCCTGGTGGAGGGCTTTATTTAGTCATACGTCACCACTGTGCTTTTACATACTAATTACTATAACCACTAGCGGTCATTATATGATAATTAGCACATTTTTTATAACTCCAAGAGCACCACCCCAAAATAAATGATGGTGTAGGATGGTAAGACGGCTCCTAGAGACAACTCCTGACTCATTCATTCACTAAATATTCAGTGAACTACTGCAGGCCAGACCCTGTGCTCGGCAGCTGTGAGCAGTGTTGGGGTCCAACCCCAGCAGGTCCAGGGGTCTCCAAAGGTGTGGACGGAGTCGGCGAAGAAGGAATGACACGGAGACAGCCTTCTGTTGATCAGCAGCCTAGCCAGGATCTCCAGCCACGAACTCTGGCCAAGTTCTGGTTAGGATCTGATGAGGATCTGATGTTTATTGTCTTGTTACATCTATATTTATACCAG
>NW_005357962.1:2365217-2366200 GCF_000412655.1 Myotis brandtii | reverse complement strand
TGATTAACTACCCGCCTGGCACTTAGTTAAGGGGTTTTATCCCCTCCCTAACTTCAGGGAAAAATCCCTACCTGGGGAAACAACCTTTCTCGGAGAGGTGACCTTGGTTAAAACACATAGCGCTAAGAAGGTGAGCAAACATATTAAGAACAGTATGCCATATACGCCAGGTCCCTTGAAACATATGCTGTGCAGATGTTTCTTTCCTGCAGCAACTGTGTCAAGCAGCAAGGATGGACCGGCTTCCGGCAGAGCAGGACAGATGTGGTTCTTGGTATCACAATGCTGTCATGCTGTAGGAGGGACAGGCACTAAGCAAGTTTACACATGGGGGTGGGGGTGGGGGTAGGGGATGTATCCAACATAGAAGCACAGTATGTATGACAGGGATACCCAGCCCAGTGGTGGCTGGGAGAGGGGATGTCAGGAGGCTCCCCTGCAGTAGTAACTTTGAAGGTGAGATCTGTAGTATTGTGGTAGGCAGTTAGACATGAGCAGAGCAAGGACAATGGGCTAGGCACAGAAGGTCATCAGGGTGGAAAGCCCTGGGTACCTAGCAAAGGACAATTGTAGGGTGGGACCTTGAGCCAAGGGTGACATTTTCTCCCCTAGCATATGGCTGGTCATGCAGTTTAAACCCCCTGACTGTTCCTCCCTAGAGATAACATCTAGGCCTCAGTTGTATTTTAGCTCCAGGCTCAGAAAAGCCACAGAATAGACCAGTTGACCCCATGGCTGCCCTCAGGACCAGCTGCATTAAATAATGATCCCCTGCCATGGCATGGACCAATCAGTGGAGACCTAGACCCTGAAAGGACACACCTGGAAAGCTGCTGACTATTCTATTAAGATCTTCCCAGGCACCTCCCCTAAAGTCTCCACCCTTAAAACCTTTAGGATGAGGACCCAGTGCACTCTCCCTCCCAGGAGCATGCCAGCGCCTTTCCCTTTTACTTTCCCTTCCCCCTTCTCCCACATCCCAG
>NW_005357962.1:2358031-2365202 GCF_000412655.1 Myotis brandtii | reverse complement strand
CCCCCCCCCCGCCCCCCGCAGGCGCATTACCATTACCTTCCTCACTCCCAAGCTCCTAGGGCCCTTCCTTTGCCCTTCTATCTTGTTGTCTAAGCCCATTTCTTCTAGGGATTGCTGCTTCTACCTCTGTGATTTTATCAATCAATGTTCTTTTACAGTTTGGGTCTTGGCTCTGAATTCTTTCCTAGCCAGAACCCAAGTACTGAGGTTGGTGAGCCCAGGTTTGGTCTGACCCCACTGGTCAGACACCTGGTGCTGTTCCTGCGCCTGCAACAGGATGAGTAGGAGAGTAAACTTACGCTTCTATTTGCATAATTTCCCCAGAGCGTGTTGAACCCAGAGCTGCCTCCTATGAACCCCCCAAAGGAACGCCCAGGTTGTGCCAGTACAGTGCCTCTGACTGCTTCTGTACAGCCTGACGCTACCTTGGGAAAATGGGAAGTTTGACACAACTGGAAGACGTCATTAATGTGTCCCACTAAAGAAAGTATGTCAGGGAAGAAGACGACACCAGTGAAGTATGCGTGAAAATCAGGTTTTCTTTTTCTACACCCAGTCCCCACTCTCTGTGCCCTTGGCATGGCTGAGTCTGGGACAGGAAATATGTTTGTCTCCACTTGAGCAACAACATCCTTCTTATCAGCTGCTGCACGGAGAAGACAGTGATGTCCTTTTGCAGGAAACTAACAGGAAAAGAAAGAAAGCTTACCACTAAATACACTTCCTGAAGGCTAAATGAGATGGCCGCTGCCCGGGCTGCCTGTAGGAAAAGGCTGAGTAAATAAATACACCACCCCTATTGTGTAGGCAGACTTCCTGGGGGGCATGTCCTTGTCTCCTCGGCCCCTCTTTCCCATCTAAGATCAGCCATGCTGCAGAGAACAGACAGAGGTCCCTCCGGCTACGGAGAGGTATTGTGACTCACAAGGCTCCTCTTTCTCAAACACAGAGCAAACAGAGTTGAAGAAGAGACAAGAGTCACAAGAAGAGGAACTTGATATTGCTACACACCTCTCTTTCAACCGCACACAACGTTCCTTTCAACTTCTGCTTTGAGTCTGTCTGTGAAAAATCTGGTGATGTCTGGGAATGTGCCAGGAGAAGAAGGGGTCAGGGCTGGTGCATCTCAGAAAATCAGTGGGCTTGTTTAAACCAAGCTGCACAGATGACTCGATTTGGGGGCAGAGGTGTAAACTGACATTATCTCTGAGTATTTATTGAACTCTAACGGTGGAGCACCACAGCCAAAACCGCGCAAGAAGGTGACTCGAGATCAGGAAACAGTTCTAGTCTAAAGGATCCTAAGTCATTTCCTTGTAAGGATAGTTGTTTTTTTTCTGTGTGGAACACAGAAGGCGAGAACATGTACAAACATGGGGTGGGGGGTGGGTGGGAAAGGGAGAGGTGAGAGAAATACATAATCTGAATAGCTACCCCTCCTCTGAAAAGATAAGTTGAGCTGTGCTCTTGAACCTTTGTCTTTCTACATTGTTTTTGGTTTAAAGATCCATCACATGTTAGGAGGTGTTTCCCCCCCCACCCCCCATCTTTCTCATATAGTAATCTTGGATGATCTCTGAGAAATGATTCAAAGCCAAAATAATGGGGTTTCCTTGATTATAGTTCCTCATTTTCTCTGGCCATAGGCCAGCCCCCAACATCCTACTCCCTTATAAGGAAGCCAGCTAGAACCCACCCTGCTGGCTCACTCCAACCTCTTTGTGATCTCTTTCAGGTTGCACACTGAACTCTCCGTTTCCAACGTTCTAATTGCAAAACTCATCTCCTCAGGCTCTCTCACTGCTCCCAATCCAGAGCATGGGTAGGATCCCCCTTCCTCTGACCTCAGTTGAGGAATGACTCAGACTGCACAGTGACAAGCTTTTTTTTCTTAGTATAGGGCAGGCAGGAAATGAACCTGGATCATGGCTTTGTTGCTCATATTTTATGAACCCTAAATCTGAAACTGTGGTCTGGCAAGTATAGTGTACATATGAATAAATGAGACAACATATTTGAAAGTAAGGCCATCCTGGAAAAGTTATCATAGTCTTAACATATCCTTCCAGTAGCTTGGAGTGGCAACTAGAAATCATATTTTCATATAACGTCCACTAATGGCTACTGAGCACTTACTGTGTGGTAGGTCCTTCTTAAATTATGTAGATACTTTCATTGACTTCTCATAAAAAGTTTCCTTCTATTAGCTAGAAGGGAGAGAAAACCAGTCATCATTTACTTTATAATAACATTAATAATAATAATAGTTATTATATATGTCAGTTATATAATGTATGCCAGAGCCAGGCCCTGAATTGAATATTTTCTTTCACTTAATCTTTAAATGAAATCTATAAGTAGGTATTATTATTATTATTATCATCATCATCGTCATCATCAGGCAATCTGCTCCACAGATTTTTCTCCCTCCTAGTATTTACATCCTGTACCATGTACAATTCCCTCTCCTTTAGTGTGGGTGTATCTAATGACTTGTTTCTAACTAATAGAATGTGACAAAAGAGATGGGATGTCACTTCTGTGATTAGATTACAAAAGACTATGCCTTTTGTCTTGCTAGCAGTGTTTCCCTTGCCGGCCCTTTCTCTTGCCCTCTTGCTTGCCTGCTCTGATGAAGTAAGCTGCCGTGTTTCAAGATGCTCATGGATAGACCCACCAGACAAGCACTGAGGGAGGCCTTGGGCCAATAGTTCCAGGTATGGAGAACAAATATCGTTTTCAGCTTTGGGGTAATTTATTATGCAGCAAAAGAAAACTAAAAATATTCCATTTGGTAGGTGAAGAAATTAACGCTTAGGGAGATGTATCAACTTTCCCAAAGTCACACAGCTAGTAAATGGCAGAGCCAGGATTTGAACACATTCAGGTTCAAGAGTCTGAGTTCAAGTCTACTTTTTTATGAGATTTCAAGTGATTGGGAAACTGGAGTTCTAGAAGACATTCTGTTTTCTGAAATCCTTGGAGTATAGCCATGTTTCCAGGAAATTCTTTGTACGTGTGTAAAACGGATAGACAAAAGTTCAAATGATGCTAAGTACTTTGGCCCACTCCCTGTTGCAAAAGAATGGCTGGTCCACCCATAGATCTGGTGATAGTAACTAAGGGCTCCATTCAATAGCACAAAGGCAGCTGAGAGCTGCAGCCTATCCATTTTAGAAGCACCCAAGCCATCTTACTTATAATATGCAAGATGAGTAGAAGGTATGGTGTGCTATTGGAAAAATCACATGAGCCTTAGAATTGGAAAGCAAATGATTCTGCCTGAAAGAACACTCTCTTCCACTAATCTTTTTTTTTTTTTTTTTTTTTTTTTGCTTCTTCCCATCCTTGAACTTTGAAACCACAGTGCTCTTTGTTCCAGCGTGCAAAGCAGCCTGGCACTTCCCTGTGCTGGAAGGTCCCCAATTTGGGATGGTAAATACATCTTCTTCCAGATAGCTTTCCTTTGTTCATCCAGAGCTTCATGCCAGTGGTCACCTTTATGAAATCCAATGAAGATATACCCAGTTGGCTGGCTGCATGAGTATGTCTTTCCTTGTCAGCTTTGCCCTGGTGCCAGAACAGCAGGCTTTGAACTCAGGGAGGATTTCCAGGTAGCAGTAGAGCAATGGTCCCATAGGGTAGCGTTCTGGCATGGTTCTCCTTTCAACCAGTGGCGGAGGCTGGTATAATTGTGCAACCTGGAGTAAAGTTCACAGCCAGGGAGGTGGGGTGAGACTCTAAGCTGGCTCAGCACTCTGGCCTCTTGATTTTCTTTTTAGCTTTCTTTACCCTCTTTACTGCTGGTCTTCTCTTTCTCTCTCTCATCTCTCACTTTTCCCTCTCTCTCCCCCCAAACGCTCAGGGCCTCCTCTCCTTCCTCTCCAATCCCGTTCATCCCTGTCAGCCTCCTAACTCAGGGATCCCTAACTCTCACTCAGGGAACCACCTCTTATCAAATATCTTGGCTTGCCTCCAACTGCTGGCAGCAGGCAGCTCTGGCCCTTTTTGCAATCTGACTGATTTTCTTCTTCACTAGTTGTTCTTCTAATTCTTTTGAAATTGTGTGTAGAATCCAGGGTTTGTGTGTGGGGGGTGAGGGGAAAGAGGGGAAAGGGGAGATAAAAAACAAAACAAAATAAACAAACAAAAAATTGAGCTTTTTCCTAGTGAGATTGCTCCGCTGGACTAAAATAGAAATGAAAGGAGACTTGGATTCTACCTCCTTGAAAAGTGATATGATGAAAAGAGGGCAGAAACAGCAAAGAAAAGAGAGCAAAAAGTAGCATCAGCATATACTAAAGCCCAAGGCAAACCATACGACTCCTTAGATAGTGGGACATCAATTCTTAGTCCTTCATTTTCCACTTAAGCAGGATTTATAAAGGCTGTTTTTGCCTTTAATATACCTGCCATCCTGGTCTTGCTCAAGTGGCTCTGGACAGATACCATCTGCACCACCTCCACAGCCAGCCACACAACACAAAGCTGCAGACTCCCTGACTCCAGTGTTCTTGCTTTCTAAGAGGGGGCCTTGAGAGAGATGGAGAAACACATAGCACAGGAAAGAAAAGAGAAGTTGGATGGAGTAGTTACGTTATAAGGTTACACTGTGCATGCAAATTCAAGACATGGGGTATAAGCAATCACCTTCCCAGTATACTGCATGGGCTTTAAGAACACAATAGCTTTCTGTTGGATCAAAGGATACTCTTTAAAGCCCTCCCTCTTCAAGGCTTTATCTCTTCTTACTGGATTGTACATGTTCATTTTGTATTTCTTTTTCTTAACTTACTTTCACAAGGAATGGGAGAGGTACAGTGTATGTGCATGTGCAAGCAAAACATATCTAGAAAATCTTTGTTTAGTGTATAAAATAGCTGACCTTTGTGGCAATTTTCCTAGTTTTGTGATAGTAATTCTTTGAGCTCCTGAACTTAGATGACCAACCTTCTTAGTGAGGCTGGCCTAATTCTATGTTCTCTATGGCACCTAGTCACTATGGATGTGCAAGAGCCATTATTACCCAAAATACCATCATAATGACCATGCCCTCCTGTGATGTTATTGTTTCCTATCTACCAGTATGTTAACTGCCTTCCAACTTGTTCTAAAATTGGTAGGTAGGACACATTGTCAAGACCAGAGAGAAGAAAGCGGCGGGTAATATATTACAAGGCTATGTTCAGGACACATACTGATACCTCCTTCTCATTGGAGCATCTTTACATTTGCATGTTACTTCCTTTGTTATCGGATGTTAGTTCAAGCTTGCCTTATGTCTTGGATTCCATCTTATCATGGTCAATGTCTGATCTTTCCTTCAGTTGAATGATTCAGGCAAGTCTGAAGTTATTTTGGCTTTTCCACTTTCCTTTACAGGCTTTTGATGAGTCATTGAATTGAAGGGGAGGTTATTTCTAAATTGGAAGATGAGAGAGGGGGAGGAAAGTTCCAAAAAATAACTAGGAAAAGACACCTTGTTGTAATGTATAGTTACTGGAGGAATAATTTCCGCTTAGGTTGGTGATAGAGGTATGTAGTTTATAGGCTAGAAAATGGACATTGTTTTTTTTCTAGATAACGTATCATGCAATTTTAGACTCCTTGTAGCTTGCTCTGCAAAGGACAGGAGGGTAAATAGAAGGGATATGGGACAAGGAGTTAGCAGAAAGAAGAAAGAGGCAAGCACAAATTTTCAAAAGTCCAGATTCTTGGTCCCACACAAGTTTCCAACTAATAAAGTAATGCTTATAAGTGGACAACCTCCTGGATCTATCCTAATACATCTCTGAGTGAATTTGTCATGGCCCATGGGTTTGTGTATTATAGGTGGAGTTGTGAGGAAGGTACATTTAAATGTGTTTTAGAAATTGAAAGAGTAATCAGGACAGCATCTTGTTACTTAGGAGCAGGAAAAGTGGGTGGAATGAAAAAGAAAAGCAAAAAGCTAATGACGAATATATTTCTGGGAGCACAAGAATTTTTATAGCAACACCAGATTTCTCAAAAGCGCCTACTGTGATTTGTACCCAAATGAATAAAAAATGCAATCATTTATTCTTGTGCATTGTGCCAATGTGAGAAAAGAACTGCAATTCATTCAATGGTCCTAATTTAGACTGCTAGGAAGAGGAGCGGTTTAGAAAAAAGGGCAAGCTTTTTAAGTATCTGACACACATCTAGTAGGGCTATTTAAGAACTGCTGAACATTAAAATCAAGTTGCGGGGAGGTGGGAGGAGAGGAATTCTCATTTCCAGAGCATCACAAGGGTGAAATGTGGCCCATTTAGTACAAACTTGCCGATGGCTGCGTGGCCACTTCGCAGTCATCAGTCAGGGGTGAATCTGGAACCTGGAGAACTTTCAACGCTGCACTTATTAACGACGTTGATAATTGCGACTGAAATGGACCGATTTCTGCTAAGTAAACGGTTGTGCTTTGCCTTTGAACATGGAGACTTCTGGGGAAAACTTCAAAGAAACTGGGCGCATTGGGACCTCAAGAAAAGGAGGAATTTATCTACAGTGCTTTTTCTCCCAAGGAGTGGGAAGCACTTCTTAAACACAAGCTCTGATGTTGCTGTTTTCTCAGGACTGCCCTATGAATAAGCACGCAGTGATGAGCCGGAGAGAGGGATGAGTTCACAGAGTAAACTCCACAACAAAAGAGTTAACCCTTCCCGGGTAACCTCCGCTGTGAGCTTCGGCCCCTTCCTGGCTTTCTACTGCGCAACCAAACTGTGCTTGCGCCAATCGCGGCCGTCACATCGCTTACCAGTTGATTTCACAGACACTTTAGCCAGCCTATCATAACTTCGAACTGCCCAACCGCCAGCCAATCACAACTAAGGCTTGGTCTAGAACGCTCCAGGTCCGGGCGGGAGCTAATACCGGGTCCAGGAAAAGGGGCGGTAAGGAAGCTATGACGGACAAGTAAACTAAGCCAATTAGAGCAGAGAGCCGCTGCCTCACTAGCCAATGGAGAGGTAGGAAGTATAAAACGGGGTGGGCCTGTTGTCATGGGGGAGGTGGTGGCGCTTGGTGGCTTCTGGCGGCCGAGGTAGAGGCAGTGGCGCTGGAGTTGGTCGGGGGCAGCGGCAGGTGAGTGCGGGTGACGCCGGCCTGAAGTCTGGGGGCCGTCGCGGGGCGGAAACTCGAGCTCGGCTCT
>NW_005357962.1:2349983-2357884 GCF_000412655.1 Myotis brandtii | reverse complement strand
GCCAGGTAGGCTGGGGCCAGACCCAAGCGGGTCAGGCCGGGACGTCCCTTGGGACGTGGTGCTCGCTCGGGTCTGGAACACGGACCGCGGCGCGTGTGTGTGGGGTAGGTCTCTGGGGAGACGGGAGCGACCCGGGTCCCAGACAGGGTGGTGACCGGTAATGACCCGGTCGGAGGACGGGGTGACTCGGGAATACCCAGGACACAGTTTGGGTTCGAGGGCGAAGGGGAACCCTAGAAGTCGGGGAGCGGCCGAGCCGAGTGCTGGCGGGGGGTGAGGGGAGGGGGGTCGGGAAACTGGGAGGGGCCCGGGTTCGAAGGAGATGGGAGACGGAGGGCGGCGGGGGTCCGAGATGACAGGGAGCGACCTGAGTGAGTCCTAGCGAGGGCGTAGAGGAATGGCGGGGAGCGGGTGGGAACCCCCCTGAGCATCCGTAGCAGTCGGAGGGCGGAGGACTCCGGGGAGTTAGGGAGCTGCGGGTCTTGGGAGGGTCGGTCCCGTGGAGACCTCGAACAGCTTGGGGCGGAACCGGAGCGCCCTGCCCCCCCACCGCTGGTCTGGGATGGGGGACTCAAGGCTGAACTGGCAACTGCTGGGTCTGAGTATCCCCGGACACGGGGTGGGGCGGGGGATCCCCGAGGAGTAACTCGGGTTTGCGACTGGGGTGAGAGGTCCAGCCGGGGAGTGGAGGCTCTTTGAGTTAGGAGTCTGGCTGAACCACCAGCAGGTGGGCGGGGAGAAATAATTTCCTTGTGGGAAGGGAGGAGAAGGTGGGGCGGAGCAGGGGCGAGCCAGTTGCTCCGGAGGAGAGCAGTGGTCTCGTGGAACTGGCCAGGAGACGAGGGGCATGAGCAGCGAGGTCATTAATAAGCTCTAAGGACTGCAGAGAGAGAAGAAACCTCAGCTTCCTAATGCGAAGGTGCCATCCAGAACCAGAGAGAGGGTCCTGAAGGCAAGGGGGAAGGGACTCGCCTTCCAGTGTTTTAGACAAGAAATTTGTTTTAGGGATGACAGCGGTAATATTAGAAAATAGGGACGTTGACAGGACGGGGGCATTTGAAAGAGGAAAGGGGAGGACTATGAAGAAGTAGGACTGGGGACTTGAACAGAGAGAGGGGAGACATGCAGAGGAGGGGCGCACCCTTGCCAAATTAGAAATACGTTTGAATTCTAGTTCCACCGCTTAGCTTAGACAACTTCACCTCTCTGTGCAAAGGTTTTCTCATCTGTATAATAGGGATGATAGTAACTTCTACTTTATAGGTTTGCATTTTTCACACGAGTTAATATTGGTAGGACTTGTAGAATAGTGACTGGTACAGAGTAAGCGTGTGTCCTGGATTTTTAAATAGAGGATGAAGACAGACCAGAGTTCTTTAATGAGGTGGTTCTCAAACTTTAGCTTGCACCGGAATCACCTGGGGGGCTTGGTAAACGACACACGGCTGGCCCCAGGGTATTTCTGATTCAGTAGGTCTGGGTGGGGCTTGAGAATTTACATTTACTTCAGGTGATGCTTAAGTTGATCCACTTTAAGAACCACTGTTTTTTATTTATTTGTTTATTTATTTTTAATTCTAACCAGAGGATATTTTTCTTTTTCTTTTTTTAAGAGTGGAAAGGATGGGGAGAGACAGAGAGAGAGAGAGAAATTTAGATGTGAGATTGACTGGTTGCTTCCTGGGCCGGGGATTGAGCCTGCAACCCAGGTACGTTTCCCTGACTGGAATGGAACTGGGGACCCTTCAGTCAGTGGGCCAATGCTCCATCCAGTGAGCCAAACTGGCTGGGGCAGGAACCACTGCTTTAAATGAAAACAATAATATTGTGGCAACCTTAAAATACCTGTCTACCCTGCTAGGGTCAGAGGCATATTGCAAAAAAGATCTTAATCTAAGGGGCCCTCTATTTTAAGCTTGTTTTTCTAACTGTGGATCATGATTTACTAGTAATTTATCAAATCAGTTTTTAGTGGCTTACACTATCCCCTGTAGGGGGTGTGCAGGAGTCAGCCAATGGATATTTTGCTCTCACATCGGTGTTTCTCTCTTTCTCCCTTCTCTCTAAAAAAAAGAAAAGAAAAGAAAATGAAATAGATGAACAGAATTGACTAGCATTGCACTTGGTAAGGAAAAGTATTGTTTTGGGAAATTTCTCTCATACATTTGTGTAGTAGGTCACAATGTAAAATGTATTTCTGACAGTCACAAGACTGAAAAACTGTCTTGAGCCATACAGTGCAGCAAAAGCAGCCCCTCAGTAGGGGTATTTAGGGACTGGGTTTATTATTTCTTTGTCTTCTGTTTGTGCTAATTCTTTCTCAGGTTGTGATAAATTCTATTAAATTTCTTCAGTTTCTGATTTTATTTCTTCTGTGTTTGCCTTATCACATATCGTGTTGTACCTCTTTTTAGATATTGAGACTCTTTGGCATGAGAACTTAAGGGAGGTTGAGGCAGAGAAATGAAATTGGTGTTTTTCAGATGTGATGTGGCACACTTTGTTTCACTTATGCCTCCTTGTTTACCCTTTCTTTTTTACCACCCTACTGTAAAGTATTGTTTGTAAAAAACCCTAAATATACACAGACATATTAAATATTAACACTGATATGGACTGGTTTGAGAACAGTATATATATAGAAAATAAAAACCAAGTATGACACATTTCAAAAGAGAAAAGTGAAAGGGTGTTTGGTTTTTAGAGTAAAAGTATCTTAGAACTGTTCATGGCCTTACACTAATACAAAACATAATAGAAAAGCGTCTTAAAATATTTTTATTTTTTTAAAAATATATTTTTATTGATTTCAGAGAGGAAGGGAGAGGGAGAGAGAGATAGAAACATCAATGATAAGAGAGAATCATTGATTGGCTGCCTCCTGCACGTCCCCACTGGGAATCAAGCCCACAACTTGGGCATGTGCCCTGACTGGGAATGGAACCATGACCTCCTGGTTCATGCTCAACCACTAAGCTGCACCTAGATGGGCTAGGAAAGCATTTTTAAGGGAACCAGATATATTTCACTGTGTATTTTAGATTTTTGGAGAGAGAAGAAATAGTGATGAAGCATGCAACAGACTGATGTACTAGTATTTCAGAGAGAAGGGGGCAGTGGGAAGAGGTTAACCAAAGAATTTATATGCATACTAGAGGCCTGGTGCAGGACATTCGTGCATTGGTTGGTGGGGAGGGGGTCCCTCAGCCCGGCCTGCACCCTCTCGCAGTCTGGGAGCCCTCAGGGATGTGTGACTGAGGGCTTAGACCTGCTCCTTGTGGGCAGTTGGACATCTTTTTTTAAAATCTTGTTTTATTGCTTAAAGTATTACAAAGAGTATTACATATGTCTCCTTTTTTTCCCCCCTTGACATTCCCCCGGCCTCCCCTACCCCTCAGTGTCTTGTGTCCATTGGTTATGCTTATATGCATGCATACAAGTCCTTCGGTTGATCTCTTTGATTTTTCTATAAAAACTAGGTGGTTTATTATTTGGAGAGAGTTTATTTAGATCTGTTTTTATGGGTATAAGAACAGAGAAAGCAGCATTGAAAACAGATTGTTGCATCTCTCTTTAAAATTTTAATCTAGTGGATTTATGTAACCCTTTCATTAATGTTTTGTGAAATTGTGAAGAAACTATTGATGAAGCTTTGCAGTAGGATGTTAAGATAATTTTTTCTCTCAAATTATTTGTAGTTTTATTTCAGATTTTTATGTTTTGTTAAAATTTTTATTTTTGTTTGGAAGATTGCAAAACAGTCATTGCATGTTTGAGTTGAAAATCATAAGTAATCTTTTCACAACACAAATTTACTAATTTTGGGGAACAAAGGTTCCAAGGATGAAAGCTTTTGAATTCCTTTCATTGAGTTAAATGTAGCATCACTACCACCAAAATGATTATTCTTTAAATTAGTGGTCGCCAACCTTTCGGACCTCACGGATCACCAGTGGTTCACGGACCACCGGTCTGCTTTAAATCATTATACAGTTGGTGGGCACATTTGTTAGATCATTCAGTTCTTTACTAACTGTTGGAGGAATGCAAAATCTTAATAATCAAGTGTGGGAAAATGTAAAAGCTCATCCTTATAATATTAAGCATTGACTTGTTTGATTACTTCTGTTTTATTTTTCTTTATTGAGAGAGAGAGAGAGAGAGAGAGATATGACTTGTTGTTCATTTATGTATTCATTGGTTGCTTCTTGTATGTATCTTGACTCCATCAAACCTGCAACCAGGCATATCCGGACAATGATCTAACCAACTGAGCTACCTGGCCAGGGCTACTTACTTTTCCTTTATTTTTTCTTACATATTTTTATTGCTTTTTAGAGAGAAAGTGAGAGAGAAACATTGTTGTGAGAGCTTAACATGTCTACTTCCTGAATGCCCCCCATCAGGGATCAGGCCCATAACCTGGGCATGTGCCCTGACTGGGCATCAAACTGGCAATCTTTTGGTGCATGAGACGAGGTCCAACCAACTGAGCTAACACTGGTTACGGCTACTTACTTGCTTCTCAATAAATGGACTTTAGTCAGTTGACTTATCCATAATTTAATCATACTTATCTATGAATAGCTTTGCTTGCTCAACTCATTTTACAGTGAGATTTCTTAATCAGTAGTGGTTTTTCAATACCAAAGAAACTGTGTGCTCCAGATGGCACAATTTAAATCATTTTAAATGAGACTCAATTTTACATATCAAAGATTATTCATGTAAATGATTTTCAAAAGTGGAATTCAATTAACAGTTAATTAAGTTTATTTTTTATTTCAGTAAAGTTTGTCTTTTATAAGTAGCTTTTAATCTGCTTTCTCCACTTCTTACTATATGGGTAGCCCTCCAGCTACCCATATAGCAAATCCTAATGGAAATGTTGGTGCTTAAAATCTAGTACTTTCAAAGTACAAAACACCTATATTTGGTTTTTAGTTTGCTGGGAGGATTCCTTTCATAGGAAAGGTCACAGTGAACTTATCACCTTAAAGTAAAGTCTTATTTAATAGAGTACTTAAAAAGCTACATTTTATTTTAGGTTTAATATATT
The DNA here is from genome assembly GCF_000412655.1 of Myotis brandtii. NCBI lineage: Eukaryota > Metazoa > Chordata > Mammalia > Chiroptera > Vespertilionidae > Myotis > Myotis brandtii. Next base: position 2,352,825 of record NW_005357962.1, on the reverse strand, counting down.
TTGATTTCTACATAATAGATCTTGAATTCTGCTGATTTCTGAATTCTGATATGTTCCTTTGATAGGGCTAGGGAGAAAGGAAACAATTGTTTTATTTTTAAAATTTGCTTATCTTATTTTTAAAAAAATCTTGACATATTAAGTCTTTTATTTGCAAAGAAAATCTGTTTCAGTAATATATTGAAAATTTCATTATTAAAGGTAGAAATATTCTGTAAGACTTTAGGATGTTTATTCAGGTGTGAGACACAGATACTGATACATATCTTATTGCCATATATGCATTATCTTATTGCCATATATTTTTGAGAATATAAAGTATACATTTAGAAATCTTGGGGCAAAAGGAGGGTTGAAACTAAGGGAGAATGAGAACACTGATGTGCTTAAGGGGGAGTCTGGAGCATCTGCAGGAAGTATGTCTAGAGGAGTGAGCTGTTCTTGGCTGCTTTCCTGGAGTGACATATGTAAAGGAGGATGATCCTATTTGCAACATTCTCCCATGGACATATTTTTTGTTCTGTGTAGTTTCCATGGCTTGCTTTAACTCTTCCTTTGTTTTCTTCCACTCAGGAAAGCATGTCAGAATGCAAGGGAATAGACTGAGAATTGCTAGTCTTAGAAGCTGGGGGAGCCTGGGTAAGATATTGTAGATTTAGAAGAAGATTGGGCCCTGGCTGGTGTGCTTAGTGTTTAGAGCATCAGCCTGTGCACTGAGAGTCTCGGGGTGGATTCCTGGTCAAGGGCATGTACCTGGATTGCAGGTTCCATCCCCTCCCCTGGTGAGGACGCATGTGGGAGGCAACCATTCAATGCCGACACATCCATGTTTCTCTTTCTGCTCCTCCCCACCCCCTCCCTTCCAGCATGCTCTCTCTCTTAAAAAAAAAAAGTAAAAAAAAATAGAAGGTTGGACACCAGTCTCTCCTTCTGTAGCTCTTGGAAGTAGGTTCCCAGCAATTGTAACTCGACCAAGCCTTCTCACTGGTCCTTTCCAATGGAGTTTAGGATTAAGCAGTAGAAAGAGATTCCTAGTCATCTTAAATAAATTAACCAAGGAGCTGCTATATTAATAATTAACGTTCAGTGACTTCCTCTTCTCTCCCCACCAAAACTCTATTTCTCTCCACTTGCCTGCTGATACCTTATATTCTTCTAATCAAGATTGAAGTCTTGAGTTTTCTGATCCGATAGAAAAATCTTAATTGTGGTGACTTGTTTATAGTATTAAGGTGTATATAGTTGATTAGGAAAATTATTATTTGATTAGATTTTTTCCAGTTTAGTTAGGGAGAAAGAGGGATTGAAAACTGTAGAACATTGCTTAGTGCCTGAATATAAGCAAAGGGAAGCTAGGAGCACAGAAAAACAACAAAATTCATAACTTTATTTAAGATTGACTTTGGCTACCTTTGACCTTAGAAAAGTAAGTTAGTGATGCCTTTGTCTTGGTCAGCTATGCAAAAGTACACCTCAGGTACCTTTCAATTATGTCAAGGGGTGCTGCTGTGCATAATTTATGAAGGTTCATTTAATTACTTTTAATATAACCAACTTTGTTTTAAGGCATTTTAGCTGTCAGTATTCTTTTTTAAAAAAAATATTGTTGAAAGTATTACATATGTCCCCCTTTTTTCCCCCATTGACCTCTTCTAGCCTGCCTCCACCCCTAGCCCTTCACCACCTTATATCAGTATTCTTTAATTTAGATATACTTTTTTCAACCTGTAATCTCACAGAACCATAGAATAGCCTGATTATGACAGAAGTATATTCATAACGACCATATTATTAAATTGAAAAAGGCATAATTTGTGTTCTGAGGAAGCATGATAGAATGGACAAAGTCCAGGTTTTATAATTGTATGACCATGTTTTTTAATCCTGGCTCTATTATTTTCTAATTGAGCAGTTTATTCAACCTCTCTTAGCCTCAGTTTTGTCATCTGTAAAATGGAGCTTAAATTATCCTCTTTACTAGTCTGATGGTGAGAATGAAATGAAAAACATTTTGTATAGTGCCTTACCTATAGTGGGTGCTCAACATGTAGCAATGTTAATTAGTAATAATTATAACAATATTAGGCTTATTATAGACTTCTCTTTCTAGGAAGGTCTATTATTCCAGATACTATGATTAGTGGCAGTTAGGAAAAGCAGAGTTGACTTTAAAGTTTTACATGTATTTTAAGCATTTACATTGATTTGTTGTTTCACTTACATATGCATTCCTTGGTTACTGCTTGTATGTGCCCTGAATGGGATTGAACCCACAACCTTGATGTATCGGGATGATGCTCTAACCAGCCAGGGCCTGTATTTTAAGCATTTATTATTTTATTTTTGTGGTTTGTTTAGTTGGGTGGATTAGACTAAAAAATGTGGCAAATGAGGCTAATATTTTATTGTGTTGTCACTGGCTGTATCTCTAGCATTACCTGATCCTCTTTCAAATATGTATGCTTTTTTAAAAAAGTCATTTATTTATTTATTTTATTATTATTTAATCCTCACTCGAGGGTATTTTTCCTTTGATTTTTAGAGAGAGTGGAACAGAGAGGGAAAGACAGAGATATATCCATGTGAGAGAAACATTGATTGGTTGCCTTTTGTATAAGCCCGGACCAGGGCCTAGGCTGGGGAGGAGCCTGCAACTGAGGTACATTCCCTTGACCATAATCGAACCTGGGATCCTTCTGTCCACAGGCTGACACTTATCCACTGAATCAGCTTGTGCTGAGCAGATCTGTTCATTCATTTATTTATTTTTTAAATATTGTTTTATTGCTTAAAGTAAGAGTATTACATATGTCTCCCCCCCCCCTTGACATTCCCCCGGCCT
>NW_005357962.1:2346027-2349443 GCF_000412655.1 Myotis brandtii | reverse complement strand
CAAAGGGTATTACATATGTGTCCTTTTTTTCCCCCCGCCCTTGACAATCCCCTGCCTTCCCTTACCCCCCAGTGTCTTATGTCCATTAGTTATGCTTATATGCATGCATACAAGTCCTTCGGTTGATCTCTTACTCCCCTCCCTCCTGCCCCCCAACCCTCCCTGGCCTTCCGCTGCAGTTTGACAATCAGTTTGAGGCAGCTCTGCCTCTGTATCTATTATTGTTCAAAAGTTTGTAATGGTCTTTATTATCCATGAATGAGTGAGATCATGTGGTATTTTTCCTTCATTGACTGGCTTATTTCACTTAGCATAATGCTCTCCAGTTCCATCCATGCTGTTGCAAATGGTAAGAATTCCTTCTTTTTTACAGCAGCATAGTATTCCATTGTGTAGATGTACCACAGTTTTCTAATCCATTTGTATTTTCTCTTTTTAAAAAATTTGACTTCAAAGAGAGAGAGAAAAACTTTGATTTATTCTTCTACTTATTTATGCATTTATTGGTTGCTTTTGGTAAGTGTGCTGACTAGAGATCGAACCAGAACCCGCCACCCTGGTGTATCGGGATGATGCTCTAACCCAGTGATTCCCAAAGTGGGCGCTACCGCCCCCTGGTGGGCGCTGCAGCGATCCAGGGGGGCGGTGATGGCCACAGGTGCATTTGTTTTAACTTTTTTTGTATTACCTTTCTATTCTGAGTTCAATAAATAGTTTCATAATTTCAAACTTCAATGTTTCTAATTTACACCTTTCTTTACTATATTTTACGAAAAAGGTAGAAACATTAATACATATATCTTTCTGTTTAATTGCTATTAAAATTAAAAAAAAATTAATTTCCAGGGGGCGCTGAGTAATACTTTTTCTGGAAAGGGGGCGGTAGGCTAAATAAGTTTGGGAATCACTGCTCTAACCAATTGAGCTACCTGGCCAGGGTGCTGTCTTATCTCTTAAATTGTCTCTTAAAAGCAGGTGTATAATTTCCATAACATTCATAATGTAATGGGTTTTCTTTAAATGTCATCAATGAATGCAGTTTTTGAACGGTTAACCATTTTAAAGAGTTGATTCATTCTTTTTTTAATTATTTATTATTGGTAGCCTGCAGGGATGATATTTTCTATGATAGCCAAGTCTTATGTATTTTTGCAAAGAATACAGTATTGAAAATACTGGCAAGAAAATTCCTTGGTTACTGCTTGTATGTGCCCTGAATGGGATTGAACCCACAACCTTGATGTATCGGGATGATGCTCTAACCAGCCAGGGCCTGTATTTTAAGCATTTATTATTTTATTTTTGTGGTTTGTTTAGTTGGGTGGATTAGACTAAAAAATGTGGCAAATGAGGCTAATATTTTATTGTGTTGTCACTGGCTGTATCTCTAGCATTACCTGATCCTCTTTCAAATATGTATGCTTTTTTAAAAAAGTCATTTATTTATTTATTTTATTATTATTTAATCCTCACTCGAGGATATTTTTCCTTTGATTTTTAGAGAGAGTGGAACAGGGAGGGAAAGACAGAGAGATATATCCATGTGAGAGAAACATTGATTGGTTGCCTTTTGTATAAGCCCGGACCAGGGCCTAGGCTGGGGAGGAGCCTGCAACTGAGGTACATGCCCTTGACCATAATCGAACCTGGGATCCTTCTGTCCACAGGCTGACACTTATCCACTGAGCCAAACCTACTATGACTGTATGCATTTTGTTAACAGTGGGAACCATTAACCTTACCGCTAGAAAAAACTAAACATTATGGATTTAATGATTTTAAGTTAGTTCTAAATTCCAGTTGGAAAGAATCAGGGTATCTATCTCCCCAACATTTAATACATTCCTCTTCACTATTGATCCAGAAGTAGATTTTAGTTCAAATCTAGCTCTACTTCCTTAGGCAAGTTAACTCTTTTGTATAAGTCTTTTACCTTCCTTAGTTAAGGATTTGGTCAGAGGTGAAAGAAAAAATTTTCTACATCTGTAGAAAATTGTTAAAAGCTTTATTTTCTTTTCTTTCTTTCCTTTTTTTTTTTTTATCAGAATCAGCTTGTGCTGAGCAGATCTGTTCATTCATTATCTTGGTCTCTCTCCAGCTATTAATCAGGACTGGTCATTTTTAAAAATCTTAATATTAACATGTTGCATCAAAAGCTATTCATTAAAAATTTTTTTTATTGATTTCAGAGAGGAAGGGAGAGGGAGAGAGAGATAGAAATATCAATGATGAGCGAAAATAATTTATTGGCTACCTCCTACATGCTTCATACCAGGGATCGAGCCTGCAACCCTGGCATATGCCTTGACTGGGAATTGAGCCGTGAACTCCTGGTTCATAGGTCAATACTCAACCACTGAGCCACAGTTTATGCCGGGCAAAACTGTTCATTTCTTAATGATCTCTTTCTCTTATATTCTAGCTTAATTTTAGAAACCATACAGTTTTGGTATTTTATCTTGTTTTTGAGTTATTTGTGATATTTAATCTCTTCATAAAGTTATACATTTTTTGTAGTCAGGACTTTGTTTTATATTTTTTAGTATTCTCTGGCATACATAAATGTACTGAATGAATGGTGGGGAGATCCTGGTTAGGGGTTGAGTTTTACAACATCAAGTAAATGAACTTCAGTTGTCTGAGTTCAAATCCAGCTCTTCTTCCTTAGGCAAGTTAACTCTTTTACTGGTAGCTTTAGTTTCTCATCTGTAAAATAAATTGCTTTGAGGATTATATGAGACTAGAGGCCCGATGCACGAAATTATTGCAAGAGTAGGGTTTCCTTCCCCCGGCTGCCGGCACCGGCTTCCCTCTGGCACGTGGGACCCAGGCTTTCCTCTGGCCGCTGGCAGGCACCCAGGACCCGGGCTTCCCTTGCAGCCCTGGCTTCATCCAGAAGGTGGTCCAGAAGTGCGTCCTGTTTAATTAGCGTATTATGCTTTTATTATTATAGACTAGAGGCCCGGTGCACAAAAATTTGTGCACTCGGGCGGGGGGGTCCCCTCAGCCTGGCCTGTGCCCTCTCGCAGTCTGGGACCCCTCAGGGGATGTCCACCTGCTGGCTTAGGCCCACTCCCTGGGGGATTGGGCCTAAGCTGGCACTCAGACATCCCTCTGGCACCCCAGGAGCCCTCGGGGGATGTCCACTTGCCAGCAGGGAGCAGGCCTAAGCTGCAGTTGGACATTCTTAGTGCTGCTGAGGAGGCGGGAGAGGCTCCCACCACCACCGCTGTACTGGCAGCCGTCAGCCTGGCTTGTGGCTGAGCAGAGCTCCCTCTGTGGGAGCACACTGACCACCAGGGGGCAGCTCCTGCATTGAGCATCTGCCCCCTGGTGGTCAGTGTGTGTCATAGTGACCAGTCATTCCCAGTCGTTCTGCTGTTAGGGTCAATTTGCATATTACCCTTTTATTATAT
>NW_005357962.1:2333884-2343115 GCF_000412655.1 Myotis brandtii | reverse complement strand
AGTGCACTGACCACCAGGGGGCAGCTCCTGCATTGAGCATCTGCCCCCTGGTGGTCAGTGTGTGTCATAGTGACCAGTCATTCCCAGTCGTTCTGCTGTTAGGGTCAATTTGCATATTACCCTTTTATTACATAGGATAATTTATGTAAAGAGTTTAACACAGTACATGGCCTTTAAAAGAGTCTTATATATAATGTTTATATTGACCAATGTCACTCCAATAATTTTAATTAAAAAAAAAAGATCTAGCAAAATATAAGAGTCTTGTATATAAAGTTGAACTATGAGACTTAAACTTCATTTGAATATTAAAAATAATCTTAAAGCCCTCGCCAGTTTGGCTCAGTGGATAGAGCATCAGCCTTTGGATTGAAGGATCCCGGATTCAATTCCAGTCAAGGGCATATGCCCAAGTTTCGGGCTTGACCCTCAGTAGGGGGTGTGCAGGAGGCAACTGGTCAATAATTCTCTCATCATTGATGTTTCTATCTCTCTCCCTCTCCCTTTCTCTCTGAAATCAATAAAAAAAATATATATTTAAAAAAATCTTAACTTCTTCTCGACTCTGTTGTATTTTTAGTCCAGTCTGTGGAAAAACTTGAATATTTTAATTCAGCTACATTTGTACCTTTAAGTCACAGTAAAGTCTTAATTATTTATATCTAGATTAGCAGTGTTATAGCTAATCCCTAAATTCTTTTGATTATAAAGTGTAGCTATGGAACCTATTAGATAAATTTTCATTAAACTCAGTTTCTATTTTACTTAAGATGACATTTAAATATTCAATCTCCTTGACATTGAATATCCTTATCAATAGCTTTCAATCTGTTACCTGCAACTCTTTGGATTGAGGGTGGATGTTTTCTGTTAGTAAAGAGTTTTCAGATCCATTTGCTCATCAAATATTATATGTAGACAAAATTAATACATTCTCAATATGCATATGTATACATACACATATATATTTAGAACTTTTATACATATGTATATATAAATATATGAAGGACATATTCTTACATATTCTTATGTAAGAATGAATTCATAGTAGTTTTGGTGGTTTTCACTATTTGCTACATCAATGGATGTTGAAAATTCAGCTACCATTTTCACTTTTAAAAGGCTTGTCATACTTAAAAGCTCTCGGCATACTATTTCTACCTTTTTCTTACCCAAATGTGCCATTTAAGAAATACTAGTATACTTCTGTTCCCCCAGTGTGGCATATGCATTTTTTAAAAATATATTTTTTAATTGATTTCAGAGAGGAAGGGAGAGAGAGGAATAGAAACATCATTGATGAGAGAGAATCATTGATGGGCTGCCTCCTGCATGCCCCACACTAGGGATCAAGCCGGCAACCCAGGCATGTGCCCTTGACTGGAATCGAACCTGGGACCCTTCAGTCTACAGGCTAACGTTCTATCCACTGAGCCAAACCAGCTAGGGTGCATATGCATTTTTTTTAAAAACAGCTCCACTCAGAGATAATTGACATATGATGAACTTGCACAATATTTAAAGTATATAATTTGATGAGTTTTTACCTATTTATACGCCACAACCAGGATAAGGAACATACTACTCTAAAAGTTTCCTTTTGCCCCTTTGTAATCCATCTCTCTTTCCACCCCCAGTAGTAACCACTAACCTGCTGTTATTATAGATTAGTTTGCATTTTCTAGAATTTTATGTAAAAAAGAGAAATATATGGTGTAACACCTTTTTTGAGAAAGAGAGGTCTGGCTTCTTTCACTCAGTCTAATTAATTTGAGATATATGTTATTTTGTGTATCGGTCATTTATTTTGATTGCTCAGTAGTATTTCAGTATACGGATATATCACAGTTGTTAAAATCTGTTCTGTTGATAGTCAGGGTTATTTCTGGTTTTTAGCTATTCAAATAAAGCTTCTATGAACATTCGTGTAGAAGTTTTTGTATGAACACATATTTTCATTTCTTTTGGATATATATCTAGTAGTGGAATTACTGGATCATATGGTAACTCAGTTTTCCAAAGCAGCTATACTATTTTATATTCCCACTAGAAGTGGGAATGGGAATTCCATTTTTTCTACATCTTCACCACCACTTGTTATTATCTGTTTTTTTATTATAGCCATTAGAGTTAGGATGTGATAATTCACTGTGTGTGTTTTAATTGATTTACAAGAAAGAGAGGAAGGGGGAGGGAGAGGGGGAGGGGGAAAGGGAGAGAGAGAGACAGAGAGAGAGAGAGAGAAAGAGAGAGAGAGAGGGAGAGGAAAAGAAAGAAACATCGATTTGTTGTTTCACTTATTTCGGCATTCATTGGTTGATGGGCGATCAATCTGCAACCTTGGCTCTAACCAACTGAGTTGCCAGGCCAGGGCTCATTGTGGTTTTGTTTGCATTTTCCTATAGGCTAATGATGTTGAGAAATTTTTTATGGGTTTATTGGCCATTTGTATATCTTCTTTGGAGAAATGTCTATTCAGATCCCTTGCCTATTTATGAAATGGGGATATTTGTCTTCTATTATTGAGTTATGAGTTATAAAAAACCTTTTCATATTCTGGATACAAATTCCTTATCAGATGAACGATTTGTATATATTTTTTTCCAGTATGTGGGTTGTGTTTTCACTTTCTTTTTTTTTAAATTTTTAATCTATTTTTTATTGATTTCAGAGAGGAAGGGAGAGAGAAACTTCAATGATGAGAGAGAATCATTGATCAGCTGCCTCCTGCATGCCCCCTACTGGGGATCAAGCTCGCAACTTGGGCATGTGCCTTTGGGAATCGAACCTGGGACCCTTCAGTCCACAGGCTGACACACTATCCACTGAGCCAAACTGGCCAAGGGCTCCCTTTGGAGGTTCCTTGGTCTCCCTGGGTTGCAGGTTCAATCCCATTCAGGAGGTAACCAATTGATGTCTCTCTCTCATTGTGATGTTTCTCTCTCTCTCTCTCTTCCTTTTTTTCCTCCCTCTCACCTCTCTCCCTCCCTTTCTTCCACTCTCTCTTAAAAAAAAAAAAAATCATTGGAAAAAATATCCTTGGGTAGTATTAACAAAAAATAAAATATTTGCTAATTTGGTAGGGAGAAAGTAGTAACTGGTTTCTGAAATTAGTATTTATTTGATCATTTAAAATAAGAACATTAATCTTTAAGTATTTCCTTTTAGTGACATTATGTTCCTCTTCTTTGTCCATTTTTTTTTGAGTGGATGTTAATTTTACACGGACCTGGGGATGGATTATATTAAAAGATGTGACTTAATTTACATAAATGATAAACAAAAAGTTGTTTCATGTCTCTTTCAATTTAGTTTTGCCTTCCCTCCCTCTAACTACTTTCTAATTCTGTCCTTGAATTTCATACAGTAATAAAGTAGAACAATTATGACAATAAAAGTTATGTGACTATGGTCTCTGTCTCAAAATAGTATACTGTATTCACCCTTTTTGTGTTGATGTGAGATGATAAAATGCCCACATGAAATGAAGTGAATGACCTTCTGACTATACATCATGTTGACCTTAAAAGTAAAACAGCAAAAATGGGTTTATTTGGGCACAGCAAAGAATGGCAATTTGGGACAAGCAAACTTTAGTAAAAGCCATAGGCATGTCCAACAAACAAAGGGCCATTATTTTATAGAGAAAAAGGAGGAAATTGGGAAGGGTTGTTTCAAATGGAAGTTAATTGGATAGAAGCAGGAGTTCAGGGTGATGGGGGCTTTTCATTGGTTGAGTTGCTGTGGTAGTCGATATCTGTGGGAAAGGCAGTGTACATTTTTCCTGTTGGGGCCTGTAACTGTGATTCTTTCCTGTTGGGGGTCTGTAGTTAACAATTCTTTCTGTAGTGGACCTCTAGCAAAGCTGTATGAGAGCTCCCCCCTTTAGCCCCCTGTAGTAGACTTCTAAAGTTTACTAAGATTCTTACTCATTACTTTAGTAGTGTGAGATTTCACTTTATTAATTTTCACAGTCAGAAGGATCATCATCTCCTTTGTTTTTATATATATATATTTTTTATTGATTTCAGAGTGGAAGGGACAGGGAGAGAGAGAGAGAAACATCAATGATGAGAGAGAATCATTGATCGGCTGCCTCCTGCACACCCCCTATTGGAGATCAAGCCCGCAACCCAGGCATGTGCCCTTGACTGGAATCGAACCTGGGACCCTTCAGTCCGCAGGTTGACACTCTATCCACTGAGCCAAATTGGCTAGGGCCATCATCTCCTTTGGATGATCCTGGAGCATTGAGCCATGACGATGTCGGTGATTAGATGTCAGGAGCAGATGATGTCAGTGGTTGGGAAAATTTAATATTTTTGGACTGTGGTTGACTGTGGGTAACTGAAACCATGGAAAGCAAAATCATGGATAAGGAAGGGGGACTACTGTGCCCTTTTTACCAGTATTTTTATTTTTTAAGAATTTATTTGAGCCAAAACTGATGACACTGCTGGGAAGCAAGATCTCAAATGTTCCCTACTGTACCCTTTTTATTCGACTTCTTTTGCTTAACATATTTTTAAAATTCCTTTTGTCTTATGTTTATTAAGGAGACTTAATCAGTAGAAAATTATAGGAATCGTATGTTCTTTTAAATACAATGCCATTAAAGTATTCTCTAAACTACAGTTTAAGTATTCAGTTTACCTCAAGTCCAAGTTGTATCTCCTAAGAGTTTTCATCACAATAGCCATTGTAAGCCAATGTGGGGAATTTCTGGAGAAAACACTTTACTTAGGATGAGCATACACCAAAAATGCATAAGAAAAAAAATGTGCAAATATATTTAAGAGTTTTATAGGAATATCACTTAATAAAACTTTGGGATTTATTTGTGTCTTAAAAGCACCAATTAAAAAATTCCTCAAAAATTTATATTGTGGCAAGAACACCCAAGTGAGTTACTGAACAAAAAAAGGTTATTTTTAGTATAACAATTACCTCCAACTAAGGATTTTTAAAAATGCATTTTAAAATGAGACAGAATTTGAATAAAATAAGACATTTTCATTGAATAATAAATTCAAATAATTATTGTAAACAACAGATAAATTCCTAGGTGGCACAGTATTCCATTTTATGGATATATGAAATGTTGTTTCTCAATTCTTTTGATAGACATTTGCATTATTTTTAGTTTTTGCCTGTTATGAATAAAGCTGCTATAAACATCCTTGTACAAGTCTTTTTGTGAACATGTTTCAGTTCCCTTGGTTGAAATACCTAGGAGTGAAATTATTGGGTTGCAGGGTAGATGTATATTTAACTTTATAAGAAACTAGAGGCCCAGTGCACAACATTTGTGCACTAGTAGGGTCCCTAGCGGCTGCTGGCTGCCAGCCAGGTGCTTCCTCCCTTCCCCCGGCCAGCCCCGCCCCCTGGTTGAACTTCCAGATGACCTCCCAGTCAAGGGGACAATTTGCATACTATGCTTTTATTATATAGGATTGCCAAATGGTTCTTCATTAGTAGAGTTCTCCAGTTGCTCCATATCTTCTCCACTACTTCCTTGGGTTGTTAGTCTCTTCGATTTTTAGCCATTCTAGTGGATATAAAGTGATATCTTAGAATGGTTTTAATGTATATTTTCCAGATGACTAAAGGTGTTGAGCACTTACTCTTTGTTGTTAAAATCTTTTACAAAGGCACATTTGCAGATTGATAGTAAATCCTATATCATAAAAGCCTAATATGCAAATAGACCGAACAGTGGAATGACCAGCAGATTGACTGGTCGCTGTGATGTGCATTGACCACCAGGGGACAGATGCTTAACGCAGGAGCTGCCCCCAGCCAACAGGCCCCAACCAGCAGCTGCGGTGGCAGGGGGCGGGGCTGGCCAGCAGGCAGCACCAGGTCTGCCCAGGCGGGTGCAAGTGGGGGCCCCAATCACCCTGCTGGTCGCCCCACAGATAGGCCCTGATCGCCAGCTAAGCCTAGGGACCCTACCAGTGCCTCTAGTATCTTAATAAAAGAATCATTTTAATTACTATATATGGACCTAGATTTCTTATCAGACTTGTAAGATCAGAGGTTAATTTGTAATTAAAAGTAAAATGGAAAACATTTATTTCTAGTATTAGATTTTTTAGAAATTTTATGTCATAGTGAAAATTCATATAGTTTTTTGGAGTTAAGTAAACATTTGCTGTTGATTAATGTTTGTAAGAACTTTATTTGACTGATAAGTAAATGATTCAAAAGGAAGACTCTAGACTGTGTTTTGTAGAGCTCTTTTTTGAATTTGGTATGTTGAATCATTGATTCAAGAACATTAAAATTGCATGATCTGGCTAGTAAACTATTCTGTGTTAGAGCCACACGTGAGAACTGATAGTCTAGTAAGGGTATCAGGTAATAATAATACTAGCAGCAGCTAACACTGTATCCAGGCATGTTCTAAGCAATTTAAATACACGAATTTAATCACCTGAATGAAGGTAGGTACTATTATTGTCTTTATTTTCCAGTTGAGGAATCTGAGATACAAATGTTAAGCAGTTTGCCCAAAATCATAGAGCAAGTGGTCTGGGATTCAAACCTAGATAGTCTGGCTCCAGAACTCATACTTTTACTACTTATTGCTAAAGTGATTAAATTAAATGCAATCAGTTTTTGCATTCTTATAGTTTAAGATTTCTAAGTTTGTAAATAGACTCTCTACCAGTTTCTCTTCCTTTACTATCAATACTCCTGTAATATATACCAGGGGTAGATTTATAGAATGAAAGTTTTATCTGACTTAACAGATGGTGGACAACCCTAGTAACCTGATACTGAGTGCTTTAATTTCTAGAGAAGATGTAATTTCTCTCTTTACCTTAGTTGAGTGTTGGAATTGGAGCAGTTACTTTCAGACAGTCAGCAGTGTTTGTTTAACTGGTCTTTGTGAAAATCTCTAAATGTAAATGTTTAACATCCTTTGGAAACAAACTGAGTGAGATTTGAGGTTGATGGAATTTGTGTCTGAAAAATGTTGGACCTAATAACAGCACTGCCTAAATACTTGATATTCATAGATATTTATGTGTTGGCACAGATTCACAGTTCTTAAAATTATTTTTTTTCTTTTGGAATTCCCTGCATACTGAAACCATGGAACTCATCTTTTTCATTAGTTTGGGTTTAGATAAGATTAATCTTTGAGGGAAGGCTAGATTTTTCTTTTTTTTAAATCTCTTTTTATTGATTTCAGAGAGGAAGTGGGAGGGAGAGAGAGAGAGAAACATCAATGATGAGAAAGAATCATTGATCAGCTACCTCCAGCATACCTCACACTGGGGATGGAGCCCGCAATCTAGGCATGTTCCTTGACCGGGAATAGAACCGTGATCTCCTGGTTCATAGGTTGACGCTTAACCACTGAGCCATGCTAGCTGGGTGGCTAGGTTTTTGGGGACCAATTTCCTTGAAAGAAGATTTGGGGATGGGAGGAAATAAAAGTATATATTGGCTTTGCCTTCACCATGCCTTTTGTGGCCTCCTCTACTTCTGGTTTGGTGTCATTGTATCATGGGTGATGTAAAGAAGTTGGGGTGGATAGGAAGCATTTTGTATGTTTTAAATGAGAGAATATAAATTCTTGAAAAAATAAATTATGAAATATGAGTTTAATTTCTGTGCTGCTACACTATGATTTGGGTAAGTGTTTTAACTTCTCTGGGTTTTTATTTTTTCTTTTATAAAGTGATGGTACTAGACTGGATATAGTTTTGGGGGGGTTTTGATTCTGAAATATTTAAGTTATTCTAATAATTATAATGAATATAATTCAGTTTTCTTATAGCAAATAAATAATACCAACACCATTTATTGAGTAGCATCTGTTCCTCACTGATCTTCAGTAGGGATCTTAACTCATATTTCTATATACATGTGGGCCTGTTTTTATGCTCTAGTTACCTGTCCCTTAGCTAGTACTATACTATCTTTATTTACTGTAGCTTTGTAATAAACTTTTAAATATCTCATATGGTGAGGCCCCACCCCTCATTTTGTTGTTCTTTAAAATTATATTGATTATTCTTCTAAATCATTCTTAACCTTTAAAATTCTGGATTTTTGTGTATAGTGCTGAAGTACTGGTTAGACTCTCTGGGATTTGATTGGTAATTAATACATTCTTATTGAATGAATATATGACCAACTGCCAGTAAGGTTCTGTAAAGGCTTATGGATAACAAAGTATTATAAGCTAATAGTAAAATTATGACTCTGACTCTTGAGAATACTGCTAAAATACTTGGCTTTTCTTTTTGGAAGCATATAATTAAATTACTTTGAAATTTGGGTTGGGTGTAATATTAAATATCTTGAATGTTCTCCATGCCTGCAGCCCCATTCCATACTCCCTGTGGTGTGCTATTCAATAAATGGTGTGTGTGTGTGTGTGTGTATTTTTTACTCAAGAGAACTTGAAGTGATATGCCCTTTACTTTCTCTTCCTTTTAATAAGGCTATTTGGTTTGCTTTGAATGCTTTTTCTTTTTCATTCCAAGCCATAATAGAAACATCTTCTTACATGAAGGCTTCCTTTAGTTTCTTTCTTTTTGTTTTTTGTTATTCCTCACCTGAGGATATTTTTTCCATTAACTTTTAGAGAGAGTGGAAGGGACGGGGAGAGACACAGAGAGAGAAACATCTGTGTGAGAGAGACACATCTATTGTTGCCTCCCGCACTCACCCGACATGGGCCGGGGATCGAGCCTGCAACTGAGGTACAAGTCCTTGACCAGAATCAAACCCATGACCCTTTCCAGTGGTTCTCAACCTTCCTAATGCTGCGACCCTTTAATACAGTTCCTCATGTTGTGGTGACCCCCAACCATAAAATTATTTTCGTGCTACTTCATAACTGTAATTTTGCTACTGTTATGAATTGTAATGTAAATGTCTGATATGCAGGATGTATTTTCATTGTTCGTGACCCACAGGTTGAGAACTGCTGCTTTAATCCAAGGGTCAATGCTCTAACCACTGAGCAACTGGCTAGGACGAAGGCTTTCTTATTTATCACTTTCTCTACATTTTATCTCTTTCGATTCCATAGCACTTTGTTCCAATACTACGTGACATATTGTCTGCTTTGCATTATAATTAAGTTTACCTTTTCTCCCTAGATTATGTACATATTAGGGGCCCGGTGCATGAAGATTCGTGCACTGGGGGTGAGTCCCTCAGCCCGACCTGCACCCTCTCCAATCTGGGAGCCCTCAGGGGAGCCCT
>NW_005357962.1:2329733-2333071 GCF_000412655.1 Myotis brandtii | reverse complement strand
CCTGATTGGCTGGTGAGTGTAGCAGAGGAATGGTCAATTTACATGTTTCTCTTTTGTTATATAGGATAGGGAACAGGATCCTTGTCACTTTGCCTTATTGTTTTTCTATTTTTTTCTTAAATTTTATTGATTTTTAGAGAGAAGGAGGGAGAGAGAGAGAAACATTGATGCGAGAGAGAAACATCAATCAGTTGTCTTCTGTATGTGCCCTGACCAGGGATTGAACCTGCAACCTGGGTATGTGCCCTGACCGGGAATCAAACCCACCACCCTTTGGTGCACAGGACGATGCTTAACAAACTGAACCACACCAGCCAGGGCACTTTGCCTTATTCTTTTTATTTTTTTATTTATTTTTTTATTTTATTGATTTTTTACAGAGAGGAAGGGAGAGGGATAGAGAGTTAGAAACATTGATGAGAGAGAAACGTCAATCAGCTGCCTCCTGCACACCCCCTACTGGGGATGTGCCCGCAACCAAGGTACATGCCCTTGGCCAGAATCAAACCTGGGACCTTTCAGTTCACAGGCTGACGCTCTATCCACTGAGCCAAACCGGTTACGGCACTTTGCCTTATTCTTTACTAGAGGCCCGGTGAATGAAATTCGGGCATGGGTAGGGTCCCTAGGTCTGGCTGGCGATCAGGGCCAATCTGTGGGGTGCCTGGTGGGGTGATCAGCCATGAGCCCAGCTCAGGGCTTCTGGCTGAGCAGCGCTCCCCCTGTGGGAGCACACTAACCACCAAGGGACAGCTCCTGCATTGAGCTTCTGCCCACTGATCGTTTATATTGCCATTCAGTCGATTTGCATATTAGGCTTTTATTATATAGGATAACAGTTCCTTGCCCTTGCATGTAGTGGGTTCTCACTGGTGTTGAATTAACAATCTCACCCTATCCAGTTGCTCAATGGTTAGAGTGTTGGCCTGTGGACTGAAGGGTTGTAGGTTCGATTCAGGTCAAGGACACATACTTGTTGCAGGCTTGATCCCCAGGTATGCGTGTGTATGTGGCAGGCAACCAATTGATGTGTCTCTATCTCTCACATTGATGTTTCTCTCTCTCTCGTCTCTCCCTCTGTTTCTCCCCCTCCTTTCCACTCTCTCTAAATATCAATAGAAAAAATATGTTCTAGGGTGAGGATAAACAGAACAACACAAAACAAAAAAAAAATAATCTCTGCCCTCATTGAGCATATAGAGTAGTGGGAAGAGATGCACAATAAGAAGATAAGTATATAGGAAAATTGCCATTTGAGAACATGTAAAAAATCAATAAAATATAAAAAAACAAAAAAAAAAACAAAACAAAACAAAATAAAAAATGTTACCTTAATCCTGCCCACACTTTTGTTAATAGTCTCTTCATTAAGCTCTCTTCATTCATCCCTTTAAGTGTGCCATCTGTTTTAACTCTGTTTAAGGGGCAATGAACTTGTGGAAGTGGACCAGTTTGGAGTAGTTAAATACAGAATGAAGGTTAGAAATTAGAGACTGTGCGAGTTGATACTTTTTTGAGAATTGTGGCTGCAATGGGTAATTGAGTAATGGGGGAGGAGGTAGAGCATAGCCGAGTAGGGAATGATGGAATACTTTAAAAAATTTCTAGTGGGAGATAATGGTACATATTTACATGATAATGGCACTGGTCTTATAAAAGAGGAAAGATTGATGATACAGGAGAGAGTGAATTATGGAAGGAAAGAAATTTTCAAGTGCAAAAGATAATATAAAGAGCAAACTCCGGTTGCCCTTTAATAATAATCAGAGATGCTTACTCATTTTAAAGTAGGGGAAAAAGAGATAGTTGGTTTAGTTTGGGTGGGATGTTATAGATTTGGTTGTGGAAAGAGTAGGGAGCTTTCCTCTGATGGCTTCTATTTTCTTAATGAAAGTGTCTTAAATTAAAAGTGGTGGGAGGAATAGAGAGGAAGGGTGAAGTGTTTAAGGATTGGAGGAAATATATAAAACAGCCACTACAGGGAGCTTTTAGAGTAATATTGCTGTGGTTGAGGTTAATTGTGAATTTATGACAGTAACTGTTCTCCTTGGATATGTGATTTTCTTCAATATTCTACTGCTCTGTTGCAGTCTTGAAGGTGAGTTGGAGGTGCTAAGAGAGGGAGAGGAAAGAGACATGGGAAACATTGAATTGATTGTGAGCAGTGATTATATCGATGAACTGTGAAACCTAAACTGGATAAAAAGAGTGAGTTGGAAAGATCAAATCTTTTATTATATGTATTTCTTCTTTCTGCTTCCTTCTCATTTATGTCCAAAATGACCAGAATTTATACACACTTAGCCACTTGGAATCTCCCATTCTTGTGTTTCATTTTAGTGGTTTAAAAAAATCATTGAATTTATTGGAGTGACATCTATATACAGTAGGTCCTCGGGTTATGTCGGAGATCCGTTCCTACGGCGCGATGTAATGTGATTTTCGCCATAAGTTGGAACCCATCTACATAAGCACCTATGCCACTTCCTCGGGTTACGTCAGAGATCCGTTCCTACGGCGCGACATAATGTGATTTTCGCCGTAAGTTGGAACCCATCTACATAAGCACCTACGCCACTCACATGGAGCACATACACAGCAGTAATGAAGTGAAACAGTAAAAAAAATTTAAAAGAAAGATAACAATTCCTGACCTTTATTTGTGGTAAATAAATAATAAAAAACTTAAATCAAATATGTACATATGTCGAAATGACGGAACTATTTTTTTTATAAATAAATGGGAGATGGCGACGTAACCATGAAACAACGTACATCGAGTCCGAGGTAACCCGAGGACTGCCTGCATATAAAAGCCGAAGTGACCGAACAACCCATCGATCCGTCGCTCTGATGCGCACTGACCACCAGGGGGCAGACGCTCATTGCAGGAGCTTTCCCCTGGTGGTCAGTGTGCTCCCACAGTGGGAGCACCTCTCAGCTAACTGGGATGAGCAGTGCTGGGATGAGCTGTGGCGGCTCCCCGGCCACCTGCCGCTTTGCACACTACTATATCCCTCGGGGGATGTTGGATGCAGGTTTCAGCCCATTCCCTGCAGGCCATGCACAGGGACCTCACCGGTGCATGAACCCATGCCCCGGGTCTCTAGTTGGTTAATAAAATTATATAGGTTTCAAGTGTACAATTCTATAATACTAGAGGCCTGATGCATGAAATTTGCGCATTGGGGGCGGGGGCGGGAAGGGTGGCCCTCAGCCCAGCGTGCAACCTCTCCAATCTGGGACCCCTTGGGGGATGTCTGACTGCCGGTTTAGGCCCGATCCCTAACCCGGCAGTCAGACATCCCTCTTACAATCCGGGACTGCTGGCTCCCAAC
>NW_005357962.1:2316127-2329362 GCF_000412655.1 Myotis brandtii | reverse complement strand
ATTGTGGGATCTCCCATTTTAAATAAGCAGTTTAAACCCACATTCAAGCCAAATGGATTGAAACACACACACAGAGTTAGTGACCTATAGAGCTTGTGAGTGTGATGTCAAACATAACATTAAAGACTATTAATTTTCAAGTCCAACTTCCTTTGTTAACTTCTTTCTATAAATAGGACACAGGAAAATGATTTCCTCTGAAAATATCTGGATCCATTTAGGATCTTTCTATGAAATTTGTGACAAGATCTGAAATTAGAAAAAATAACTGTTATTCACTGTTAGTACAGTCTTTTTGGAAAACAGTGTGGCAAGCTCTCATGAACAGTTAAACATACACTTACATGATGAACCAATAGCCCCACTGCTAAGGATTTACTTAAGTGAAATGAAAACCTATAGTCACACATAAATGTATGCTAATGCCCCAAACTGGAATCAATCCCAAATATACTTCAACTGATGAACTGATAAACTTTGGTACATCCATACAGTGGAATACTACTTGTCAGTGCATATAACAACATGGATGGATATCAAATGCATTATGATAAGTGAAAGGAGCCAGACTCAAAAAGCTACATATCCATTTGGCTTGAATGTGGGTTTTTTAAATAATATATTGGAATAAGCAAAACTAAAGGGACAGAAAACTGACTAGTGGTTGCCAAGTTGTACGGGGATGATTTGACTACAGTAGATGAGGACATTTTTGGGGGTGTTTTCTATTGTTTGTATATGACCTATGTCTTGATTGTCGTGGTGGTTGCATGATTATGTTTTTCAGACTCAGAGGTGTAACTTAAAAGTGAGTTTTAGTATATATAAATTATACCTCAATTAAAGTTCTAGCTCATATGTAACCATATTAAAAAGTGCTAAAAAGAACTATGGCCTGAAAATGTTTTTGTTTGTTTTTTTTAGATTCTGCTTTTTTTTTTTTTATGGGAGAAAAATGGTGCATAAGCATCATTAGCATTTGTAAAGTTCTTTGAAGCTTAGAAAACTTGTAAATGATGAGTTTGTCTACACCTAGCAAACATTCCTATCATGTTTAAAAAAATGTTACAAAATATATCGTTCTTACCTAAGGAAATCAGAAGCTAACACTTTTGAACCTTTTCTACCTTCCCAGCAAACCAATAATGATAATCTGAAAGATTATTTTTAAATGCAATAAAGTTACAAAAACCTTTTTATTTATTTATTTATTTATTTATTTATTTTTATTTTATTTTTTTTATTGATTTTTTGCAGAGAGGAAGGGAGAGGGATACAGAGTTAGAAACATCGATGAGAGAGAAACATCGATTCAGCTGCCTCTTGCACGTCCCCTTCTGGGGATGTGCCCGCAACCCAGGTACATGCCCTTGACTGGAATCGAACCTGGGACCCTTCAGTCCACAGGCCCTACTGGGGATGTGCCCGCAACCAAGGTACATGCCCTTGACCGGAATCGAACCTGGGACCTTTCAGTCCACAGGCCGACGCTCTATCCACTGAGCCAAACCGGTTACGGCTGAAAGATTATTTTTAAATGCAATAAAGTTACAAAAACCTTTTTCTAACTAGTAGCCTCTGGCAGCTCCAATATTAAGCAGGCAGTTTCCCGTAGTTAAAGAAAGTGTCTTTATAACTAAAGTTATTGATCATGTCTAAGCAAACTTTGTGCTGTAGGATCTCTCAAATTTAGCCTTCCTATTATCAACCAGACACAGGACTTTCCTACCACTAGGAAGGGAGTGGTTTCCAGCTTTGGGATGACACAATTGAGAGGATCTGAAAAGGAATTAAAAATAGTCTCTAGAAAGAATAACTCAGAATAAAAAGTGTGCTTCATTAAGCATAAAACTAGTAATCTATCACTTAGAATTTAAGTGATAGACCTACCTCTGCCACTAACTAGCTGTGTGACTAGCTAACCTAACCTAGACTTCAGGCTCTTTGTCTATAAAACAAGGACATTTTATCAAGTCTCTTGGGCCCTGCTTCTGGACCAGGAGCCAAGGAGGCCCCAGGCTTCAGTATCACCTTTTTGCATTTATGTTCCCTATCACTGAGAAGTATTTATATTATTTTTTTTTGAGCCAGCTATGTTTACTTATATATTTGATACATTTATATATTGATTGTTATTTGGGTGAATGTCCTACACTATCTTGACTAGAAGCCTTTTTAATCTTTCAAAGCCATGGTTTTTCATATTGAAAATTGGAATTATAGTCCCGACCTCTTAGGGTTTCTTTGTGTTGATGAAATATATACACACTTGTATTTATATTATTAGAATAATGCCTAATATATAGTAAGTGATATATATATACACACGCACATGCATGTACATATATACACACATAGACATATATATAGCAGCTATTATATTTTCAAGTGAGTCCAGTACTTCCTTGTTGGTTTCTGTGTGTGTGTGCGTGCGTGCGTGTGCACGCGCCAGAACTCTTGTAAATCACTTTGAAATTTCTGTAAATGTGTCTGGGGATTGGCATGTCTTTAGGCTTTAGGGCAGAGGTTCTCAACCTTCCTAATGCCATGACCCTTTAATACAGTTCTTCATGTTGTGGTGACCTCCGACCATAAAATTATTTTTGTGTGGTTCTCAACCTTCCTAATGCCGCGACCCTTTAATACAGTTCGTCATGTTGTGGTGACCCCCAATTTCATTGTTACAAATTGAACATAATTAAAGCATAGTGATTAATCACAAAAACAATATGTAATTATATATGTGTTTTCTGATTGTCTTAGGCGACCCCTGTGAAAGGTTTGTTTGACCCCCCAAAGGGGTCGCGACCCACAGGTTGAGAACCACTGCTTTAGGGTAAGACATTTAAATCTAATTTTAACCTATGCCCCTAGCAACCTTGAATTGGAGTTTTTTAAAGAATAAATTAATTTTTTTTCCCCAATACAACAGCAGACTGAAATGCTTTGTTTGTATTTGTGGTCGTGTTTTAGAAATATCCAGGTAGTTGATATTCTTTTAAGTTCAATTGCATGTAGTTTCCATTAGCTAATAATAAAAAAAATTAGTGCAATGTGTCTAGAGATGTAGAAGTTGTAATGGAGTGAATTTTAAGTAAGGAAAAAGGAATATAAGACTGTATATGAGGGAGGAAATAAAGTGGTTTTTGAGGTAGAGATTTTTGGCTTAGACAACCATAGTTATGACAGAGGTAAAGATCATCTTTGGGAATGAGGAACAAAAAGGAGGGATAAAATAATAAAAGATAGACTTTCAGTTTGTATGTTTAGATTATAACTAACATGCTTGCATATTATAACTCCTGAAGCCTTCACTCTACTCTAGTGAATTAAACTTTACCCATGAATTCAGAATCATACATTTTTTCTTTTAAAATAGAAATGTCGCCGAAACCGGTTTGGCTCAGTGGATAGAGCGTCGGCCTGCGGACTGAAAGGTCCCAGGTTCGATTCCGGTCAAGGGCATGTACCTGGGTTGCGGGCACATCCCCAGTAGGAGATGTGCAGGAGGCAGCTGATCGATGTTTCTCTCTCATCGATGTTTCTAACTCTCTATCTCTCTCCCTTCCTCTCTGTAAAAAATCAATAAAATATATTTTAAAAAAAAATAGAAATGTCAATTAAGTTATTTTTTCTTCTTGAATTTTGGTTTTGAATTAGTGTCTTGTAGATTATTATCTACTATTTTTTAGGGAAGCCTGAGTATATTATTCTGCCCTTTAGAGATGTGTCTAAGAAGATTAGGCTTGCTGATATCTGATCTTAACTTTCTTATTTCTTCAGCTGAAATAATAAGCATATTACTTCCTTTTTTCTCTTACATCAAGCCCTAAGAATGCCTTTGCTTTTATTTTTGTCTTATATTGTAAACTGTTGTGTGCATATAGGTGTTTGGAACCATGAAAGTGTATTATTAAGTAAGAGTCATGGCACAGTATCTTTTAAAGGTTTAAAGTTAATCTACCTGTCATAAAAGAGCTAATTCAGTATGCCAGCCCATCTTGTAGCCATTCTCAGAAGAACTTCAGATAAGTGTTTCTGAGAGGACTGATCTAGTGACAATGTTAGAGGTTAATCAAGATTTTATAAAGTTCTTAATGGTTATGCATGTCTCCCCTAACTGAAGGGTCGTGTGTTTGTTTTTTGTTTTAATGTTTGTGTGCCCCCAAAATTCATGTGTTGAAATCCTAACTCCCAGTGTGATGGTATTAGGAAGTGGGGCCTTTAGGAGATAATTAGGTCACGAAGGTGGAGCCCTCATGAGTGGGATTAGTGCTCTTTGAAAAGAACCCCTTAGAGCTCTCTTGCCCCCATCTGCCATGTGAGGACACAGAGAGAAGATGACCAGCTATGAATTAAGAGGGCTCCAAATCTGTGGACACCCTAATCTTGGAATTCTCAGTCTCTGGAACTATAGGAAATAAAGGTTTATTTACTGTTTAAACTGCTCAGCCTGGTAGTTTGCAAATAGCAGCTTGTACAAACTAAGCCAAGAAGTAAAAACATTGTGCTTGCGTTCAAGAGCTAGAGATCGTAGCATATAATAGCATAGTTTTGGAGATTTAAAAATAGGGGTTCAGGTCGGGCTCTACATTTATTATTTGAACTTGGGCAAGTCTTTTACTACCTCTAATTTATTTCTGGAAGTAAGATGTGTCAATTTATGGTATCTGGTCGATGGTCATTGGTGCCAATTCAACACAAACAGGAATACCCAGTTTGGGATGCATTGAAGAAGGAAACTTGATTCAGTGCAAAACAGCTCAATTGTGATAGAGCACGACTGTGAAAACAGCTAGGCTCTGAGGCTGCCCTGGAGCCAGGCCCTCTGCTTGCAGACAGCTCTGCCGCTCTCTGGTGTGCTCCGCTCTGCTCTGCTCAGTGCCAGTCTGCTTTGCTTTGTGTGTGGATCTGTGGTCTGCTCTGTTCTGCTCTGGTGAGACTTTTATGTTTCAGCTCAGCCAGGGATATGCAATCTTCAGTCTTTAGAAAAAGGGAAAATGCACTCCCAAACTGAAAGGTTTTAAAAGAGACTTGTTAACTCTTGTCAGATCTACTGTGGGATTTTGGAATGTTTAAGTAGAAGATGATGGATCTTTGTGAAGCAGTATAGTTTGATGGAAAGAACACAGGATTTGAAATCAGGTTTTGAAGTCTGTGTCAGTTTATTAACTATATGACTTTTACCTTTTTGAGAGTGTTCTCCTTATAAGTAATATGAAAAGAATAATGATATTTATCATAGAATTGCTATAAGCATAGTAATTAAAGTTTGCAATTAACAAATTAAACTGAAAATGCTTTATAAACTATAACATACTTCTTGAGAGTTACTGTATTCTTCAATTGGGACATTTGTTGTATTTAGTAAAACAACATATGGGCTTTATAAACTATAACATACTTCTTGAGAGTTACTGTGTTCTTCAATTGGGACATTTGTTGCTATCATATGGGTTAAAAGATTGCCCACCTTTGGTTTGATGTATCACTTTTATTTAGGGTGATTATCCTTAGGTTTTTGTCTGCCTTTTTGTTTTCCTTAATAATGAATTTTTTCATAGAATGAGGATTCCTTCTTCGCCAAAGTAATCATTACATTCAGCTTTGTGGTGTGGAGACAACACTGGGATCTAGCCTTTCTTGACATTACTGGTTCTTAAGGGTCAGTACCTCCCCTGTTAGGTGTTTGGATCTTTGAGGTGCACTTTTGGTTGCCACAGTGATTTGGGTGGGGTGGCTGCAGCACTGGCTTTGAGTGAGCAAGGAGCCAGGAATACCATACATACCACAAGGTATGAGAGAGTTCTGCATGATTTTCAAACATTCCGCCAAATCTCCTTTGTAGGTGAAAAACTTGTTTGTACTTATCTGATCCTAATTCTGTTTTACATTTAAACACAAAGTATTTTTTTCATGGTTTTAATAGATATTGGATTTTCCAGGAATGCAACTGTTGCGTAAACAAATTGTACTTTATTTGTTTTGTTCAGAAATTTAACAATGGTTGTTAACTTTTTCAGAAAAATCATATTACCAATGCATTGCCCCTCATGGTATCTGATTTTCCAGTACAACTTATTGTGTTAATTTACATTTGTAGCTGTCACATTCATGGCATTTTTATGTATCAGTGCAAGTGTCTATTTCCTTATTAATATGAATTCTAGGATGGTTATACTTGAGCATTTACAGATTAAAATATATGATTTTATTGAAAATTACTTTTTTCATTATCTTACTTTTTAAAATCAAAGATAGGTAAGTGACCTACTTGCATTTAATTTTAGGTTTATGCTCTAAAAATAACTCAACTTTCATTTTGTGGGGTTTCAAGATGGAACCTGTATTTAACAGAAATCTTTGTTACCTTTCTAGGGGAAGGTAGAAGATTTATGTTGGCCTACATTATGGGTATCTGTCCTCTTCTTCCCTTCCCTCTCCTTCTCCTCTCCTTCTCCTCTCCTTCCCCTCTCCTTTTCTATTTTCCATTTCTACTATGAAGTATTTGATACATAGACAAGAATGTGGTACTGTATCCTGTATAATAAAAGCCTAATATGCAAATCAACCAAACGGGAGGGGGGGGATGACCAGTGGAAAGACCAGTTGCTATGATGCACACTGACAACCAGGGGGCAGACACTCAACACAGGAGCTTCCTCGGCCCCAGGCCAGCCAAGGCAGGTTCCAGTGGGGGGCCCCCCACAAATCGCCCCATCAGTCGCCCCACAGATCAGCCCTGATCGCCAGCCAGGCCTAGGGACCCTACCCGTGCATGAATTTCGTGCACTGGGCCTCCAGTATATAAATAATGAAGCATATAATAAAACCAGTACCTTTGAACCCACCCCCCAGCTTAAGAAATAGAACATTGTTGGTATATTTCTCCTTGATTTTCATTCAACTGTCTCTCCACCAGGGATAAAGCTCTTCAGAATTTTGTTTCATTTATCATTCCCTTCTTTTTAAGTTGACCCCAAATTTCTATGCATTTCAAAAATATATTGTTTACTTTTGCTTATTTTTTAACTATAAAAATGGAACCATATATATTCTTATTTGCTTTGGCTAATCAACATTATATTTTATTTATTTATTTTGATGATATATAAATTTAAAAAAAATCTTATTGTTGAAAGTATTACATATGTTCCCTTTTTCCCCCATTGGCCCCCTCCAGCTTCTCTCGTTGATTACCTCCCACCCACCCATCCTCCCCTGCCTTCCCTCCAAGATTCTGCACTCTGTTCCATGCTTCCATGTCTCTGGATCCACTCTGTTCATCAGTTTATTTTGTTAATTAGATTCCACATATGAGTGAGATCATGTGATACTTGTCTTTCTCTGACTGACTTATTTCACTTAGCATGATACTCTCCAGGTCCCTCTTTGCTGTCTCAAAGGGTAAGACATTCTTCTTTTTTATTGCTGCATAGTGTTCTATGGTATACTAATAAATAAATATACCACAGCTTTTTTATCTACTCATCTACTGATGGGCACTTGGGCTGTTTTCAGATGTAAATTATTGTAAATTGTGCTGCAATGAACATAGTGGTGCATACATTCTTTCTGACTGGTGTTTCGGGTTTCTTAGAATATATTTCTAGAAGTGGGATCGCTGGGTCAAATGGCAGTTCCATATTTAATTTTTTGAGGAAACTTCATACTGTTTTCCATAACGGCTGCACCAGTCTGCATTCCCACCAGCAGTGTACTAGGGTTCCCTTTTCCACATCCTCGCCAGCACTTGTCATTATTGATTTGTTGATGGTAGCCATTCTGACAGGTATGAGGTGATACCTCATTGTCATTTTAATTTGCATTTCTCTGATGATCAGTGACTTTGAGCATTTTCTCATGTCTCTTGGCCATCTGTATGTCAACTTTGAAGTGTCTATTTAGGTCCTTTGCCCATTTTTTTTTTTTATCCTCACTCAAGGATATTTCTCCATTGATTTTTAGAGAGAGTGGAAGAGAGAGGGAAAGACAGAGAGAAATATTAATGTGAGAGAAACACATTGATTGGTTGCCTCCTGCACTCGCCCCAACCAGGGCCCAGGCCAGGGAGGAACCTGCAACTGAGGCACGTGCCCTTGAGTGGAATCAAACCCGGGACCTCTTGGTCCACAGACCAATGCTCTTCCACTGAGCAAAACCAGTTAGGGCTTGCCCATTTTTTAATTGGAATATTTGTTTTCCTTTTGCTAACTTGTATGAGTTCCTTATATATTTTGGATATTAACCCTTTATCAGATGTATCATTGCCACATATGTTCTCCCATACCATGACCTTCCTTTTTGTTTTGTTGATGGTTTTTTTTTCAACATTATATTTTAAAATTTATTTAATCTATAGTAATATGTGTAACTGGTTCATTTTCGCAGATACATGTATTAATTGTATGACTATACCACAATTTATCTTTTCTCCTAAAGATGCACATTTGTATTTTTCCATTTTGTTGGTATTACAAACATATTGTTTATGTCATCAGCATACATGTATAAACATTTCTCTACAAGAATGAGTTATAAACATTTTTTTTATGGTGACTCCTCTAACGTACATACACACAGTTGAAAGAAAAATGAGAATCAGCATTCATCTTTACTTATTACATGTAAAGAACTCATCTTTTCCATTCTATTCCTCTCTTTCTCTTTAAGGGCTGATTGTGACCTAATGATTTCACTGTTGATTTTTCACAGTTCAAGCTAGTAGTATTGGTTTTCTTTGGAGCATGGGTATGTTGACCTGGCTTTCCTTTGCTTATAAGGAGGGAGTCAGAAGGCAGCATCCCATGAGGTGAGAGTGCACCTGACGAAGCAGGAGCACTGCTTCTACACCTGAAATATCCTGTTCAATAAAGTTTCAGCTAGGACAAAATTTGGATTCAGTCCTTAAGTACCTGCCACTCCTTGATGGGATGAATTCCCTAGGTATGCCCTAACTAAACATTTTAAGTTATGCTGGAGTCACACCTTTCTCTAAGGAGTCAAGGAACAGAATGATGGGATTGGTTGGGGCTTTCTATTCTTAATATTTTATGTCAGATTTGGTTCCCCCTTTTACTTATTTTGGCCATAAACTGTGTATTCTTGAAGCTCAGATCTCAATAGTGTACTCTTCAGTTTTCTGGAGAATTTCTAATATGCATATTCAGATATTTCAGATATTTTTATTTGAGTTCTTCATTCTTTTGTGTTCTACTAGAGACCTTGAGTTTTTTGCCAAAGAAAGTTAATTTACATGGGACTTTAATCTCAAGTAATTGTAAAATTAGGCAAAGAAGCTACATGTTTTAGCTCTGATTCAATGTTTCATTATTAGAGTATATATGCAAATTAACTTACAGAGCTATGCTTTGAACCTCAGTGTGAATATTTGCACTTGGTACTATTCTTTTTTTTTTTTAATCTTTATTGTTGAAAGTATTACATATGTCCCCCTTTCCCCCCCAATGACCTCTTCTGCTGGAGTCACACCTTTCTCTAAGGAGTCAAGGAACAGAATGATGGGATTGGTTGGGGCTTTCTATTCTTAATATTTTATGTCAGATTTGGTTCCCCCTTTTACTTATTTTGGCCATAAACTGTGTATTCTTGAAGCTCAGATCTCAATAGTGTACTCTTCAGTTTTCTGGAGAATTTCTAATATGCATATTCAGATATTTCAGATATTTTTATTTGAGTTCTTCATTCTTTTGTGTTCTACTAGAGACCTTGAGTTTTTTGCCAAAGAAAGTTAATTTACATGGGACTTTAATCTCAAGTAATTGTAAAATTAGGCAAAGAAGCTACATGTTTTAGCTCTGATTCAATGTTTCATTATTAGAGTATATATGCAAATTAACTTACAGAGCTATGCTTTGAACCTCAGTGTGAATATTTGCACTTGATACTATTCTTTTTTTTTTAATCTTTATTGTTGAAAGTATTACATATGTCCCCTTTTCCCCCCAATGACCTCTTCTAGTCCAACCCCAGCCCCCTCCCCCCCAATTGACCTCTTCTAGCCCAGCCCCCACCCCAGACGGTACTTTTCTCGATGACTGTGTTGGGGGGTCCT
Source organism: Myotis brandtii (assembly GCF_000412655.1). NCBI lineage: Eukaryota > Metazoa > Chordata > Mammalia > Chiroptera > Vespertilionidae > Myotis > Myotis brandtii. Next base: position 2,319,287 of record NW_005357962.1, on the reverse strand, counting down.
AAATAATAGGACAGGCTCAAGAATAACCAAGGTAGTGTTTTGGTGGGCTTTTCTGTTTGTTTTAGTTTCATTTTTTAGGACTCAAAAATAAACACAATGTTCATTTCAGCCTAGAAGTTATTAAGGTTTGCATTTTTTTTATTGTGATAAAATACACATAACATATAATTTACCATTTTAACAATTTTGAAGTGTATAGTTCAGTGGGATTCAGTATTTTACATTGTTCAACCATCACCACCATCCATCTCCAGAACTGAAACTCTACCCATTGAACAGTAACTCCCCATTTTCCCTCCTTCACACCCAGCCCATTGTAACCACCTTCTTACTTTCTGTCTCTGAATTTGACTATTCTGAATATCTCATATACACAGAATTATACAATACAGTGTGGGGCAAAAGTAGGCTTACAGTTGTGATTATGTGAAACAATTTATTCTTTTTTAAAAAAATTATATTTTATTGATTTTTTACAGAGAGGAAGAGAGAGGGATAGAGAGTTAGAAACATCGATGAGAGAGAAACATCGATCAACTGCCTCCTGCACACCCCCTACTGGGGATGTGCCTGCAACCAAGGTACATGCCCTTGACTGGAATCGAACCTGGGACCCTTCAGTCCGCAGGCCGACGCTCTATCCACTGACCCAAACTGGTTAGGGCAAACAATTTATTCTTGTATTATTTATTACTGTATTATTTTCCATATGAACCAACTGTAAACCTATTTTTTCCCATTCTGTATTTGTCCGTTTGTGTCTGCTTTATTTTACTTAGCATAATGTCTTCAAGGTTCATCCATGTTATAGCATGTGTCAGAATATTGTTTTTTTAAGGCTAAATATTTCATTATATGTATATACCATTTTGTTTATGTGTTTCTGTCAATGGACACTTGGATTATTTCCATCCTTTGGCTATTGTGAATAATGCTGCTATAAACATTGGTGTACAAATATCTGTTTGAGTTCCTGTTTTAAATTCTTTTGAGTATATACCCAAAAATGGAATTGCTGAATCATATGGTAATTCTATGTTGAATTTTTCTGAGGAACTGCCATATGTTTTACTGTTTTTCTAACATTCATATTATTTTACTTTAGATGTATTTATAATAAAGAGTTAATATGCTAATTAGACCGAACAGCAGAATGACCGTCCAATGACCTTCCGGACAAAGCCAGAATTATAGATATGCATTATTATTTTTAATGGCTGTATATGCCACAGTTTATTTGTAGATGTTTCTGTTAATAATCTGCTATTATAAACTATACTATGGTTCATTTATTCATCAGATATTTATTGAACACCTACTATGTGCTAGGCATATGTAATAGCTCTTCTGTACATACATATTTGCACACATCCATTTACTTAGGATAAATTTTTTAGAAGTAGATTAGGACTGTTGGGTTAAACTTTAACTTTAGGACTGTTGGGCATATTTTGAAATGTGATTATTTTCCTCAAAGCTTTTATACTGATAAACCATTGTTAGATACAGCCCTAATAATAGTAAATAGGGCCCAGCTGACATGGCTCAGTGGTTAAATTTCGACCTGGAGGTTACTGTTTGATTCCCAGTCAGGAAACTTGCCTGGGTTTGTGGGCTTGATACCCAGTGCCTGGGGCGTGCAGGAGGCAGCAGATCAATGATTCTCTTTCATCATTGATGTTTCTGTCTCTCTCTCCCTCTGTCTTCCTCTCTGAAATCAATAAAAAAATATTTTTAAAAAATAGTAAATCGGAGTGCTAGATTCCCTATACCTTATAAAACACTGGATATTATTGATCTTTTTAGTATTTGTCAGTCTGAAATGATATTAATTTGTATCTCTTTGGTTACTACTAGTGAAGTTGAACAACTTGTGCTTATGATTTTATTTCTTCTCTTGTCAATTGTCTATTTATGTATTATTAATTTGTAAAGCTCCTTATATACTAAGGATATTAAATCTGTTTTATATTGTAGATATTTTTTCCAACTTATCATTTGTCTCTTAACTTTTCTTCATAATGTCTTTTGCAGTGTAGATGTTTTACATTTTATATTCAGTTTTAGTAGTCCTTTACAATTTCTATTTTGGTCTATTGATGGCAGCCTTGCCCCATCCTGATTTAACTTTAATATTTTTTATGCATATTGAGAGATTTCTAGAAAATGTTTTTTAGAAATAGAAATCTCTGTATGAACTGATTACATCTATATTTTTGACTAAATTTTTTTTTGTATTTTCTTCACCCCCCTCCACCTAAACCCCACCCCAACCCAGGTCTTCCCCACACTATTGTCTGTGTTTCTGACTAAATTTATTATTCTAAGTAGTTAGGAAAATTAGATGTAGAAGGTAGGTGCGGAATCAGAATTGTATTTTAACCTTTTAAAAAAATGAAAATCTCAGAGATCAATTAAAACTTTTGTTAAACCAATACTTGCCACAGAAAACAAAGCACATATTGAGCCTAATTTGCTTTTTATTGATCTCTAAGGGTTAGGAATGTATTTCCTTGTTCCTTGTTAATTTAGATATGTAGAATATGGTAGATGGGAGAAATGATATAAAAACCCAATGAGATATTCTAGGATTTACTTGCTCTAAAAATTTCTTGCATTATCTGTCATCACTAGAGGTTATTGAAGTGGATGCTGCTTCTATTTGTATTCTGCTCTTTGCCTTTGTAGCCGCTTTTGCTTTTGTTAGTCCCTAAATCACATTCTTTAAAACCTTTGATGGCTTTTAATACTCTGTTCTGTTGCTATGTGTCTCTAATTTTTTTGTCTTTTCTGTACTTTTCTTTTTGTTTCTTTCCTCTATTTCAACTTGAGCTAAGGATTAAAAGCACTTATTTCTTCTGGTTTTGAAGAAATTAAACATAGCATGTAATCTAATTTTTTATGTACAGTTAGAGTCCCAGTGCATGAAATTCGTGCATGGGGGGGTGTGTGTCCCTCAACCCGCCTGCACCCTCTCCAATCTGGGATCCCTCACACAATCTAGGACTGCTGGCTCCCAACCGCTCGCCTGCCTGCCTGCCTGATTGCCCCTAACCGCTTCTGCCTGCCAGCCTGATCGACGCCTAACTGCTCCCCTGCTGGCCTGATTGCCCCTAACTGCCCTCCCCTGCCAGCCTGATCACCCCTAACTGCCCGCCCC
>NW_005357962.1:2309638-2316035 GCF_000412655.1 Myotis brandtii | reverse complement strand
GTCACCCCTAACTGCCCTCCCCTGCTGGCCATCTTTGACCACATGGGGGCGGCCATCTTGTGTGTTGGAGCGATGGTTAATTTGCATATTACCTCTTTATTATATAGGATTCTTTCCAGCTCTGTGTATATTTTAGGCTACCTTAAGCTCTGAGTGCATAGCTCTTCTGGATAGTTGAGTTTACTAGCTACTTGAATGATAATGTATATGTAGAGGAAGTGTCATTGTCATTTCACCTAAAATATAATATTAATAATGATATAATGATAAGATAAAAAAAGTATTGAGCCTTATGAACTCAATAGTGAATCCGCCTTGTGAAGAGTTGGAGGAGTTTAGGGATCATCTGGTATCTATTTTGTTCCCTCTACAAATAATTGCCTGGCACTGATTTGGTCTTAAAGATACAATGAAGTGCCTGGCTTCATGGAGCTTATAGTCTTTTATGAAAAGAAGGTTGTGAAGAAACTGTGTACCCTTTTTCTTTTCAATTACAAGGGAAAGTTTATTTAGAACATTACAGAGGTAGTAGAAGTGAGCCAGATGAGCTGTATAGGCTCTGGAAACAAGTTGCAGAAGCAAAAGAAGGAGCAAACTCCTTGGAGTTTAGGAGAAAAGCACAGGTAATGCTTCTGGGGGAAAGAAGAGGGGTATGGGAAAGGTGCGGGCATACTTCCGAGAAACTGTGTAATCTTATTTAAAGGACTAGAGGCCCGGTGCATGAAATTCGTGCACGGGGTGGGGGTGTCCCTCAGCCCGTCCTGCACCCTCTCCAATCTGGGACCCCTTAGGGGATGTCCGACTGCCGGTTTAGCCCCGATCCCTAATTTGCCACCTGCTTTCTATTGTTTGAATAGTAACGTTGATATGAAGAACCTAGATAGTGGTGTAAACATATGTGATAATGTTTAATTTGCTTTTGTTTCTACTCATACGTTTTTGTACATAAAGAAAGTGGACTTCAAAAAAAAAAAGAATCCTCATTACATTTTGGTGGTTATTAATATGTCCAAAAGAAAAAGGTTCTTATTTCTTAAATGTCAAATTGGTAAGGAGGAACTGTAAAGTAGGAGGAGGGGAGCCTGAATGAGTGAACTAGGTAGGACAATGCTTCTCAAAGTTTTTGTTGTGTGTGAATCACCTGAGGAGCTTATTAAAATTCAAATTCTTATTCAGTAGGTCTAAGATAAGGCCTGAAATTTTGTATTTCTTACAAGCTCCCAGATGATACCTATGCTACCAGTTTGTGAACCACACTTTATGAGTAACAAGGAATGAGTGCTCCCATTTTGAGAAGAGTAATTTGGAGTCATGCATCCAGGTTTGGAGTTGTGAAGCAGTACATCACACTTGGCCTTGGTGAAATGGAATTATAAGAGCTGTTAATGTTCATTCATATACTAAGAGAGGGTAGGGTATAAAAACCTATTTTTTGAATGGCATCCAGAATTGAACTTGGCTGGTAGATGGGTTTGAAGTCTTTGAAAAGTTGGTAGGAGGTGAAGGAGACAAGAATCATCAGATACAATGAAAGTAAATCTCAGATAAAATTTAAAAGTTAAATGTTGACTAGGAAGACTAATTTGTTATTGAGAAGATTTCCTCCTCTCTTTGTACTTACTCTAACATAGCAATTCTAGTTTTAAAAAGTTGAAGTGAATGCTGTTTTTAAAAAATAAATAATATTTTCCATAGGCATATTTTCTGTGGAAAGTATGTCAGATTTCTTTGTTTTTAGGTTTGCATAAGTCTTAAATGTTGTTTGTAAGTTGTCTTTGATTTGTTGCTCTAGTGCAGCGGTTCTCAACCTGTGGGTCACGAACAATGAAAATACATCTTGCATACCAGATATTTACATTACGATTAATAACAGTAGCAAAATTACAGTTATGAAGTAGCAACAAAAATAATTTTATGGTTGGGGGTCACCACAACATGAGGAACTGTATTAAAGGGTCGTGGCATTAGGAAGGTTGAAAACCACTGCTATAGTGGAAGCAACTTGGAAGCATAAACAATCTGGGAGTTAATTTATGTTCATAGTATTAGCAGACTTTTTTTTTTTTTTGCAGAAGACTTTCAATCTTGGAAGTAGTGTAAAATGTCCAATGGGCATTGAACATTTATCCATAGGGGGAAATTTGGCAAGCCGAATCTTTGAAATAGCAGACTTTTATTTAGTTCTGTGTTTTCAGTTGTGTTTTTAGAAATTTATATTTTCTTTCTGGTCCTATTTCAGTAATACTCTATATTCATAGTTCCTCTTTAATATGGCACCTCGCCTGCTTCAATCTGAAAATATTGGAAAATTACTAACATTCATAATTTATTATGGCTCCATGTTTTAGTATCATTGACATACCGGTTTCCTTGAAAATAGTTACAATATGATAAGGAGATTTTTTAATTTATTGTGCTGTAATGGAGGAAGAAATATGTGAAATATAATCATGGACAAAATATAAATATTGCTTTAATTATATTGGCTCATTATAATCAAATACATGTGAAGTGTTTTCACTAGTAACATATCCAATGCAATTTCTGGCATATTTGAAAAGCATTTGCTACACCCATTGTTCTCTGTGGTTGTTTTTGTGTGTGTGTGTGTGTGTGTGTGTGTGTGTGTGTGTGTACGTACGTATTTAGTTCTCTTTGAACACAACTGTTAAAACTGAAAGTAAAACATCAAAAGCATTATAATCTGTCTGTTCTAGAATCAGGCCAATGAAGAAATGAAGTGAAACACATTATTGGCTAAAAATACATTTTGCAAATTACATGTGAAATTGTTTTGTGAGAGCATCTATCTATTTGTAATGAAATTTAGCTTTTCTTAATCTGTGGGTTTTTAAAAACATTATTATCTGAAAGTAGGTGTCCATACAAAATAAGTTTCTAATGTCTTCCAGTTTTTAGCTCATTTTTCCTTAGAATCATATAAGCCTTTACTATATATTCTGAGTAGTGAATGAATATTCAGAATGTTAGAAGTAGAAGGAATTTTAGAGCTCATGTAAATCATACAGACACTAGAATTTCTAAAGAGAATTTTAGATTGTTTGCATGGGGCTACAGGCTTTTTATTTCCACCCTTTGTGGTATTTAAAAAACAGCTACTGCCCAGCTGGCGTGGCTCTCTGGTTGAGCATCGACCTATGAATCAGGAGGTCAAGGTGTAATTCCCGGTCAGGGCACATGCCTGGCTCGATCCCCAGTGCGGGGCATGCAGGAGGCAGCTGGTCAATGATTCTCTGTCATCATTGATGTTTCTCTCTTTCTCTTTCTCCATCTCTCTCTCCCCCTCTCCCTTCCTCTTTGAAATCAGTAAAAATATATTAAAACAAACAAACAAAAAACAAAAAAACAGCTACTGTCTGTCACATCATCTCATTTTAACACCAAAAGAGTACGAGGGACAATCTCATAGTAAGCACAGTTGTAACTTTACACCCATGTTTGGTCATGGCTGGCACCTATTCAAGGATTAGATTTCAGAAACCATTATTTTATGCAACCTTCTCCTTTCAGAGATGACGTTTCTGAGCCCAGGGAAATATCAAAGTTCTTAACAAGCAATGCAGAATGATAAGTGAGTTTAGAACTAGGTCTTCTGATTTCCAGCTCAAAGTTTTGATCATGTCCTCTTAATCTTCATCACATGACGAGACTTAGGCACAGATAATTTGTGCTTTAACAAAGTTCATATAGCTAGTAAGAAGTAGAGCTGGAAGTTGAATCCACATCAACAACTCCACTTTTAGTGAAACCTGTGCATTCACTTCCATGTAATCCCTCTCTATCAGCCTCTATTTAGTTGTAGTGATGGAATTATAAGTGATTGAGGAGATGTCTAAGTTAAGCATTTTCTTTCTTTGAAAATTTCAGATTTTGGCCTTAATCAACTTCTAGGGAAGAGGACCAGTGCCTCTGTTCTTGCAGCCAAAGATCTTGATCCATATCCAGAGATTGGAATATTGGTGGACCAGCCATCCTCAGACACCTGACTTAGGACAAGTAAGTGAAAGAGAGAGTAAGGGTAAGAAAAGTAGAATGGGTGCTAATGTTCTTCCTTTCTTTTTCTTGTTAGATGCAAACATTTGACCATCTTTAAAAATTTAACCCTTTATCTTGGTAAAAACAAAGCAGTTGGAATCTTAGTTGGGTGGGGCAAAACATTTTCTTGATTGTAAAATACATGTCAAAATGTTATCAGTAGTGAAACTGACCGGCCGGCGTGGCTCAGTGGTTGAGTGTTGACCTATGAACCTGGAGGTCATGGGTTTGATTCCCAGTCAGGGCATATGCCTGGGTTGTGGGCTCGATCCCCATTGTGGGCCCTGCAGGAGGCAGCTATTCAATGATTCTCTCTCATCATTGATGCTTCTCTCTCTCTCTCCCTCTCCCTTCCTGTCTGAAATAAATAAACTCAAAAATATATTTTTAAAAAAAGCAATGGTGAAACTTAGAGTAATTAAAATTTTCTTTCTCTTTTATACATTTTCTTTTTTTTACATGCAATAAACAATATTTCAACAAAAGGATTTTAAGTATAATAATGTTACATGCAGTAAACATTAATATTTTAAAAAATGATTTCAAATATAATGTTACATACAATACAAATTAATATTTCAAGAAAAAATTTTTTAAATATAATATTACCCAAACTGTACAGTCTCTATGCATTCTCCAAAGTATATTCATGAGCACATGTTAGTTATCTATTGTTGCATAACAAACCACCCCAACTTAGTGGTTTAAAACATGCCACTTATCTGTTTTGCTTATGTATCTGCTATTTGTGCAAGGCTCACTAGGTGGGACAGCTTGTCTCTGTCAATATGTGGTGTGAGGTGGAGTAGCTAGAAGGGTAGGGGTGGCTCAAGGGCTGGGAGCTGGAATCATTTGAAGTTTTGCTCACTCAGTGTCTGGTGGTTAATGCTGGCTGTTGGCACGGACCTCAGCCTGGGCTGTCAGCCAGAACACCTACACATGACCTCTCCTTTTGGCTGATTGATTTCCTCACAGCATGGTGGCTGGGTTCCCAGAGAAGAGAGCAAGGCGAATTTGCATGGCATATTTGACTTAGTTTTGAAAGTCACCTAGTGTTTCTCTGCTCTCTTCTATGGGTTGAGGTAGTCATAAAGGTCCACCCAGGTCCAGAGGAGGAAGGTAGATGTAGATCCCACCACTTGAAGAGAGGAGTATGAAGATCACATTATAAGAAATGCTATGGATGGAATCTGCCATTGTAGCCATCTTTGGAAAATATAATCTGCCACAGTTTATATTAATTTTTGTTTTTGTTTAGAAAACTTCTTTTTTCTTTTTCTTTGTGAAAATATATTTTTATTTCAGAGAGGAGGGGAGAGGGAGAGATAGAAACATCAATGACAGAGAATCATTGATCAGCTGCCTCCTGCATGCTCCCCACCAGGGACGGAGCCTGCAACCCAGGCATATGCCCTTGACTGGAATCGAACCCGGAACCTTCAGTCTGCAGGCCGATGTTCTATCCACTGAGCCAAACCAGCCAGGGCTTACTTTTTAAAAATAAAATCCTCACCCCAGGATATGTTTTTATTGATTTTAGAGAGAGAGGAAGGGAGGGAGAGAGAGGGAGAGAGAAAGAGAGAAACATCTATTAGTTGCTTCCCATATGAGCCCAGACCTGGGATTGAACCTGAAACTTAGGTATGTGCCCTGACCAGGAATCGAACCCACAACCTTTAGTGTACAGTTGATGCTCCAACCAACTGAGCCTCCTGGCCAGGGCTGTATTACTTTTAAGATAAAGAATATAACATCGGTATATGAAAAAGAGGAGTATTTACTGGAAATTATGGTGTATGAGTCCAATAAGAATTTTGTGTGCTCTTCTTGTCTAATAGAGTCTGATACTGAAAGTAAGATGCCTAAACAGGAAGAAGTGAAATACATTTTGAATTTTCTTTTGTATCAACAAGAAGAATACTGCTATTATCAGAAGTAGAGACAAGAACTTATAAACAAGATACAAAATAAGAATTATAGTTGGGGTTTTTTTTTTTTTGAGAAAAAGCTAGTTATTTAGTTCAAAGTCTACTTGGGTATTTTGTTTTGTTTTGTTTTAATAGTTTTGAGAATTATTTGGGAAACTGGTTTCCAATACATATAATAGATTTGAGAAACTAGTGCCAATATTTGGTTGTCTTATTGATCACACCAGTGATCAATAATTAATTGCCTGTGACAGGTTTGAATATAGCTGGCACTTAATTTCTGGATGTAATGGGATAATATTTTTTATTTATTTATTTATTTGTTATTTTCTTGTTTAAAGTATTACAAATAGTAGTACATATGTCTCCCCTTTTTTTCCCCCATTGACCTTCCCCCGGCCTCCTCTACCCCC
>NW_005357962.1:2286564-2309613 GCF_000412655.1 Myotis brandtii | reverse complement strand
CATTGGTTCTGCTTATATGCATGCATATAAGTCCTTCCATTGATCTCTTACCCCCTCTCCCCCCCAACAATCCCCAGCCTTCCTGCTGTAATTTGACAGTCTGTTCGATGCTTCTCTGCCTCTGTATCTATCTTTTTGTTCATTAGGTTATAATGTTCTTTATTATATGGGATAATATTTTTAGATAATCCTCTAAGCATTACATGGGGGTGTTGGTCCATTCACAATATCTGGGAAATAAGCTCTAGGGAACATCTTGTTATCTATTAGACTCAGAAAAGTTTCTTGCTGTCTAGATGCTTTCCCGTTCCTCGGTGATTTACATCATATTAGCCTAATTAAGCAGAGTTGGCTCAGTACTCTTTCCCCAGTACTCACAGGTAGATAGATATTTTGCAGTGGGAAATGACTGAACCAGGTATTGTGACAATAAAGGTAACCTCAGAAACTTGTTCTCAACTGTGAATAATCAGAATTGACTGAATTTATGAAACAATATATTTTAGTTCAAAAGGTACAATAATTGGGAAAGCTATTTTGTTCGTTTGTGTTTTGTTTTTTTGCATTTGAAAACAAAGTGAGATGTTTTCCCGTAGACATAGATTGGGATTAATGATTATAGGTAGTGTAAAATATTGTATCTTAACAACAAAACATATGAACATATATACAACATATTTAAGTGATTAACTTGCCTTTTTTGTTTTAAGCATTTTTTTTTAGCCCACTTTTGATTTTAAGAAATCTGAGTAGATAAATTGCTGATAACATCTTTGTCAGGTTTGTTCACTGCTTTTTCTTGTCTCCATTCTACAAGACCTATGTTTGAGGGGATAAAAACTCCTTAAGTGAGTGAGATCTACTTTCTGATGGAAACTAAAACAAACAATAATAAAAACTCCAAAAACACCCTATAGAAATTACAAACATAGTGGTGTGAGTCTATGGCACCTTATTCAATCCCTGGAAGGAGGTAAATGATAAGGTTCTCTTGTAAACATAAATTACTTTGGCCTGGCCAGTGTGGCTCAGTGATTGAGCAGCGTCAGCCCATGAACCAAGAGGTCAGGGATCGATTCCTGGTCAGGGCACATGTCCAGGTTGTGGGCTTGATCCCCAGTGGGAGGCAGCTCATCAGTGATTCTCTCTCATTGGTGTTTCTCTCTCTTTCTCCTTCCTTCCTCTCTAAAATTATTTTAAAAAAATATATATATTTTTTAAAAGATAAATGACTATGTAAATATTTTTTTAAATGTAAAAAGAATTGAATAATAAAGGCAGAAATTATATTTCTTTGGTTAGTGATTCTCCTACTTACCATTATTTTTTGGTGAGATTCTTATTTCTAAAATTATAATAATTCTCAGTTGAAAAATGGCGTTCAGTTCATGCTTATATAGGTTTTTTGGCAAAACAGAAGTTGTGTGACTTTCTTCTTGTTCATGTCTTCCCCCTTCCCCATTGTTAACAAGTATAGTACCTTTTTGTATGAAATGTTTAACAAAAATGTTTAAAATTTGTAGTAAGGAAGTGATTATAGCAAAGCATAACATTTACCATAGTAGCTATTTTTAAGTGTACAGGTCAGTAATGTTTAGTACATTCACATTGTTGTGCAACCAATCTCCAGAACTCTTCATCTTGCAAAATTGAAATGCTATAATCATTAAACAACACCTCCCTATTTTCCTCTCCCTTAGCCCCTGGAAACCAACATTCTACTTTCTGTCTATGAATTTGACTAATCTAGGTACCTCATGTAAGTGGAATCATACAGTATTTGTCTTTTTGTTTTTGACTTATTTCACTTAACATAATGTCTTCAAGGATATTCTGTGTTGTAGCATGTGCCAGAATTGCGTTCATTTTTAAGGTTAAATAATATTCCATTATATTCATTTAACTTAAAAATATTCATTTTACTTTAGTATGATGTATAATTACATAGGAACATTTTACTGGATACTGTGGAAAACAAAATGAATTTTAAATTTAGTTGTGAAGGTGAGCTTTTGGTTGTGCAAGGTGAAACTTTGCTTGAATTTTGGGGCCTTGGACAAGTTATTGAATTTATAAGTATCTGTTTTCTCATCTGTGAAATGGGGTCAATAATACCTAACCCCATTTAGGGTAATTATGAAGAGTGAAGGAGATGATTTATGTAAAGTAACCTAATACAGTGCCTGCTACATTGGAAGTACTATAATAAGAGATATTATGATTATATTTGTCTTGGGGGGTGTACATTGTAATAGAGTGGAAGAGCATGGACTTTATAGTGGACAGATTTGATTTTATTCCTAGTTCCACTTTGCACTAGATGTATGGTCTTAGACAAATCAATGAATCTCTATAAGAAAGTTTATTAATGTGTAGTGTTTATGTCTCAGGATTTTTAGAAGGACTAGAGGTTATATATTTACAGTGCAGTACCATGTAGGCTCTCAGTAAAAGGCATCTATTCCTGCTGTTTTTAGTTATCATTTCTTATTTTGGAATCCATATAATAGGGAATCAGTCATTGAATTTACTTTAGGAATTTATGTGAGGTTTACTTTGTGCTAAGAGGAATATTGTTGATTAATAGTGAAATTTTAATCTGTTCAGAAAAATTTGTCAGCTGCAGAAATTGGACTATTACTGTGGGAAACAAAAAGATTTTAAATTTTGTTGTGAAGATGAGCTTTGGGTTATGCAGAGTGAACCTTAGCTTGAATGGTATTGTGCTGTGAATCTCAGTTTTTTTTTTGTTCAACACTGTTTTAAGATTGAAACATAAGTGTAAATCTAGTTTATAACTACTGACTGTTGCATAATATTTCATTATATATGCATTTCTACATTTTACTTATGCATTTTTCTAATAATGGATTTCTGGGTTTGGCTTGGAAACTGCTAACACAAATAGTACTGCTATAAACCTCCTTATACATGTCCCCTATTAACTTATGGAAAAGTTTCTCTGTAGTATATATTGTGGAAAAGGAATTGTATATACTTAATTTCAGGAAATATTGCCAGATTGTTTTCCAAAATGGTTACCCAGTTTATGCTCCCACCCGCAATGTATTAGGGTTCCAATTTCCTTTCATCCTCACCAGCATTTGGTGTTACCTCTTTAGTCTTGTCAATCTGATGGGTATACTAGTAAAGTATTTTGTCTTAATTGACATTTCTGTGATTGAGAGTGAGGTTGGGTATCTCTTTACTTTTATTTTAAATTTATCTTTATTGTTGAAAGTAATACAGATGTACCCTTTTTTTCCCCATTGACCCCTTCTAGCCCATCCCCTCTCCCCTGGCCCCAGGCCTTCACCACACTATTGTCTGTGTCCATGGGTTAAGCATATCCTATATAATAAAAGCCTAATATGCTAAGTGTCAAGTTGACCAGTCATCCGTTCAACCAATCAAAGTGTAATATGCTAATGATATGCTAAGGCTGCTCAACCGCTTGCTATGACATGCACTGGCCACCAGGGGGCAGATGCTCTGACTGGTAGGTTAGCTTGCTGCTGGGGTCTGGCTGATTGGGACTGAGCAAGACAGGCCAGACACGCCCTGGAGCCCTCCCGCAGTCCCTCCCCTGCTGGCCAACCTCCTGCGTCCCTTCCCAGCCCCGATCATGCACCGGTGGGGTCCCTTGAACTGGCCTGCACCCTCTTACAATCTGGAACTCCTCAGGGGATGTTGGAGAGCCAGTTTCGACCCGATCCTGCTCAACGCAGGAGCTTCCCCCTGATGGTCAGTGCGCTCCCACAGGGAGAGTGCCGCCCAGCCAGAAGTTGGGCTCACTGCTGGCGAGCGCAGCGGCGGTGGCGGGAGCCTCTCCGCCAAGGGCTCTCGGACTGCAAGAAGGCACAGGCCAGGCTGAGGGACCCATTCCCAAGTCCACAAATTTCCTGCACTGGGCCTCTAGTATGCATATAAGATCTTTGGTTAATCTCTTCTCACCCACCCACCCCGCCTTCCCTCTGAGATTCATCAGTCTGTTCCATGTTTCTATGACTCTGGATCTATTTTATTCATCACTCTGTTTTGTTTGTTAGATTCCATATATGAGTGAGATCATGTGATACTTGTCTTTCTCTACCTGGCTTATTTCACTTAGCATAATACTCTCCAGAGGGACTGCTAAATTGCAACTATTAAGAACTCTAATCTAAATTGATTATTTTTCAATATGCTAATATCTTTTTATTATAAAAATAAGAATGTTCATTATAAAACAATCTCTCTATATATAAAAGCCTAAGTGACCGACCGGCCAGCTGTTCTACCAGCTGATTGGTAGCTATGACATGCACTGACCACCAGGGGGCAGATGCCCAACGCAGGAGCTGCCAAGCTGCGGTGACTTGGCAGCTGCAGTTCTTGGGTGACGCACCTGGAACCAGAGAGGAGGGAGCCCGATTCCAAGGTGTGTCACCCAAGAAGTGCCCTCTCGCAATCCAGGACCCCTCGGGGGATGTTGGAGAGCCGGTTTCGGCCCGATCCCCACAGGCCAGGCTGAGGAACCCCTCTGGTGCATGAATCCGTGCACTGGGCCTCTAGTTAAAATATAGAAAACCATAAAGAAAAGAAAATTCTCATAATCTTTCTACTCAAAGATAACTGCTATTACCATTTTACCTTTTATATTTTTAAGTGCCTTCCTAGGTGGTGTACACTGGCTCACTAGGCCCAATAATTAATGAATTATGCAAGCCCAAACCATTGATAGCTTCATATTAGCTATGATGGCAGTAGTTACACCATGGAAGTTGGCAAATGCCACAAATCACAGCTTCCCTCTTCATGCCCAATTCCATCCAGAGCCAAATTATTAGCACACTACTGCATATGTACATTATATCAATAAATATAGATCTACTTTTTTTAATGGCTTCATAGAAGTCCTTGCATAGATCAGTGGTTCTCAGTGTGGTTCTTGGACTTTTATTAAAGAGCAGTTGCAAACACTAAAATTGGCCTTTATCCCAATCTTCATCCTTAAATGACTTTTCCCCCCTAGAATGATTGCTTTGGACTCGAATGGCATTAATAGAGTCTGCCAAATTGCCAAGCTTCCAGATTTATACAGCCTTAGAAATAATTTGATGATTTAATAATTTACTGCCTTAATTAAGCATTCAATAATTTTGTTCTTAGTGATATCTCCAAAGTTTATAGTTTTGACTTGAATAATTAGTTCTCAGACATACTACTTGCTCTAAAATAAATGATGAACATTGGCGATGAAATGATACCCCCATTATTCTTTAGTGTTTTATCTTACCTTCCACTATAGCATGGTAGCTTGGGTAACTACGTAGCCTTAGTCAAGTTGCCTAATTTCTTTGTGCCTCAGTTTTCTTACTTATAAAATTGAGCTACTAATACCCATCTCACAGAGTTATCATCAGGATTAAATGCAATATGATATGTAATATGCATAACACAATTCTCATAGGCACTTAGTAATTGATAAATTCCTTTCATTTTCTCTTCTTAATATAAGTGTTATTCATAAGTTTCTTCTTTTTAAATTTTTATTGAATTTATTGGGGGTGACATTGGTTAATAAAATTACATAGGTTTTCATATGTACAATTCTGTAATACATCATCTATAAATTGTGAGTTCACCACCCAAAGTCACCATTTCATAAATCTCTTCTTTAATACTTCCTCTCCTTATACCAGTAGTTCTTAACCCTTTTTGGGGTCTTGTCCTCCTTTCAAAATAGGACATAGGTAATGACTCCTCTTACCAGAAGAATGCACATGTCTATTGAACTTTACCTGCAGTTTTGGAACTTTATAGACACCACTCTCCCACCCCCTCCACCGAAGCTCATGCATGAGCCAGGTTAAGGATTTTTGCACATCTTCTTTTGGCATACTATCTAGTCCTGACTTTGATTGTCAAGTCAGTGTAGATGGCTCCTAAATCTGGTTCTCTCTCTTGTGAACTTCTACCTGCTGGACATATTTATCAGGTTATCTTTATGTAGTAGAGAGATTAAAATAAGTGAATAGAGAGATAAAGCACACATTTTAATTACTGATATTATAGGCTAAATAATTTTTTAAAAAGTATATTTTATTGATTTTTTTTTTTTACAGAGAGGAAGGGAGAGGGATAGAGAGTTAGAAACATCGATGAGAAACATCAATCAGCCCCCTCCTGCACACCCCCCACTGGGGATGTGTCCGAAACCAAGGTACATGCCCTTGACCGGAATCGAACCCGGGACCCTTCAGTCTGCAGGCTGACGCTCTATCCACCGAGCCAAAACGGTTAGGGCTAGGGCAGGCTAAATAATTTTTATGACATTGTATGGCTTGACTTAGAAATCTGTGCTCCCTGTAAACAACAGCTAATCAAGCTAAATGAGGTTAAATACTAAGGCACAACTGTCTAATTTCCTGGTGTATCTGTTAAAGCTAACTTGTAAACTTCTGAAAAGGGTTTTGGTCAAATTGTAGCCAGGAAATCAGTTTCCAAGAAACCACAAAATATGGTAACTTCTTTTATTTTTATTATTAAAATATTGTGGTAACTTCTTTTAGATTATAGATTATAACCAAAATGTAATTTTATCTAAAAGTTCGCTGTTTCAGCTAGTATTATGGATGTCTGTGTGTTACTAGAGCCTTGTGCCTTCATCTCTTCCACTCCTACTCCCCACAGTTTTAGTTAGACTCTAATAGTTTCAGGTGACAGAAACCCAGTTTAAGGGGGAAAAAGAGTTATTGGCCCAAGTAATTGAATAATCCAGAGTCAAATCTGATTTAGTAGAGATACTAGGGGCTCAAAAGACTATCTTAGTTTTATTTCTTATTTCTCAACTCTGTTTTTCTTTGCCTCTTTGCCTTCTAAGACAGGTAGCTTTCTTCATGTAGTCAGCTCCAGTTTATATTAGTTTATATTTACAATCTCAGAGAAGAAGAGGTAATCTTCTCCATCATGTCGGAATATGAATGATTCTTAAACTGTGGTCCCTGGGCCAGTATCATCAGCATCATCTAGGAATTGTTAACAATATAAATTCTGGGGCCTCTTCCCTGACCTATTCAATCAGAAACCTCAGGGCCCAGCAGTCTGTGCCTTAACAAGCCTTCCCGGTGACTCTCATGTATGCTAAAGCTTGAGCACTCCACTTATCTGTGTCATCAGTGCTCACAGCTGCCTGAAACAGGATAAGGCATCTTCACTATTAGAAAAAAATAGTGGTTTTATTACAGTCCATAACAAGCACAGCTGGAAATTTTTATTTTATTTTTATTTTTTTAATTAAATCTTTATTGTTCAGATGTTGTCCGTGTCCATTGGTTAGACCTATATGCTTGCATGTAAGTCCTTTGGTTGATCTTTCCCCCTTAACCCTGCCCTCCCCTACCTTCCCTCCAAGGCCCGACAGTCCAATCAATGCCTCTCCATCTCTGGATCAGTCCTTGTTCATCAGTTTATGTTGTTCATTATATTCCACAAATGAGTGAGATCATGTGGTATTTATCCTTCTCTGACTGGCTTATTTCACTTAGCATAATGCTCTCTAGTTCCATCCATGGTGTGGCAAATGGTAAGAGTTCCTTTTTCTTCTTCCTCTTCTTAAAGAATACCTTTCAGCATTTCATATAATGCTGGTTTGGTGGTGATGAACTCCTTTAGCTTTTCCTTATCTGTGAAGCTCTTTATCTGACCTTCAATTCTGAATGATAGCTTTGCTGGATAAAGTATTCTTGGTTGTAGGTTCTTGGTATTCATCACTTTGAATATTTCTTGCCATTCCCTTCTGGCCTGCCAAGTTTCTGTTGAGAAATCAGCTGACAGTCGTATGGGTATTCCCTTGTAGGTAATTGAGTCTCTTTCTCTTGCTGCTTTTAAGATTCTCTCTTTGTCTTTTGCTCTTGGCATTTTAATTATGATGTGTCTTGGTGTGGTCCTCTTTGGATTCCTTTTGTTTGGGGTTCTCTGCGCTTCCTGGACTTGTAAGTCTATTTCTTTCAGCAGGTGGGGGAAGTTTTCTGTCATTATTTCTTCAAATAGGTTTTCAATATCTTGCTCTCTCTCGTCTTCTGGCACCCTAAAAAAACATTTTTTAAAATCCTCACTCAAAGATATATGTTTATTAATTTTTAAAGCGAGGAAGGGGGTGGGGAGAGAGTGAGAGAGGAGAAGCATCCCCATGAGAGAGAAACATTGTCAGTTGTCTGCCATACGCACCCCAACTTGGGATCGAACTTGAAACCTAGCATATGTATGTGCCCTGATTGGGAATCGAACTTGCAGCCTTTTGGTGTATGGGACAATGTTTTAACTAATTGAGCCACCCGGCCAGGGCAGAATTTTTTTTTTTTAATTTAAATTTCTGCAAGGTTATTGTCTATGCAGTTCATTTCAAGCATTTCAGTTCTCTTTAAGGAGGTGAGTTTCTCTAATTTTTAAAAAATATATTTTTATTGATTTCAGAGGGAAAGGGAGAGGGAGAGGAGATAGAAACATCAACGATGAGAGAGAGTCATTAATCGACTGCCTCCACACCCCCGACTGGGGATTGAGCCTGCGGCCCAGGCATGTGTCCTTGACTGGAATTGAACCGGGGACCCTGCAGTCTGCAGGTCGACGCTCTGTTCACTGAGCCAAATCAGCTAGGGCTCTCTAATATTTTTATGATGCACTGTCAGGAGGGAAAAAGGAAAGCAGAGTAGCATTTTTTGGTGCCCTCTATATATCATGGTGCTTTAATCCCTCACACAGTGGTTTTGTGTCCCCATTGTTGCTGAAAGAGGTTTAAAAAGTTTCCTAAGGCAGTGAGTGTTTCTGATAAACAGAAAAGTAGAGTTTGAATGTAGACATTCAATAAGCATTTATAGAGGACCTACTATGTGCTGGGACCTGTTCTAAGTATCAAGAGTACAAAATGCTTAAGATCTAGTTTTTGTTTTCAAGGAACTCGGTCTTATAAAGAAGACAGACAGTGAAGGGCAATGATTCCTATGACAGTGCTATCTAAAGAGTGGTTTGGACCCCAGCCTGTGTGGCTGTTAGTTGGAGCATCATCTCATACACTGAAAGGTCTCAGGTTCGATTTCCAGGCAGGACACTCACCCAGGTTGCAGGTTCGATCCCCAGTTGGGGTGCATGCGGGAGGCAACCGATAGATGTTTCTCTTTCTCCCTCTCCCTTCCTCTCTCTCCAATAAAACAATGAAAATATATCCTTGGGCAAGGATTAAAAAATAAAATAAAATAGAGAAAAAAAGAATGGTTTGGGAAACAGTGGAGGGAGTATCTGACTTTGCTTTGGAGGTTTGGGGAAGGCTTCAAAGAAGGATGTGATCTTTGATGTTTAAGTAGATAACATTTAAAAGATTACTTTGATAAACACAAAAATCTCATTCTGCTTTCATGTTTAGTGAAATATCAAAAATTAGTTACTGTCTCTAAAAGCCAATCAAAGCAATGATAATTTTAGAATATTTTTTCAAACTACCTCTTCCCCCTTTATCCCACTATTCTAACTAATGCGTTTTCAGAGGAGGGGCTTGTTTTAGCACTTCATAAGTTTAAAAACTATATTGAAAAAAGGACAATGAGGTACCATCTTCACACCTGTCAAAATGGCTATCATCAACAAATCAACAAGAAAGTGCTGGCGAGGATGTGGAGAAAAAGGAACCCTCATGCACTGCTGGTGGGAATGCAGACTGGTGCAGCCACTGTGGAAAACAGTATGGAGTTTCCTCAAAAGATTAAAAATGGAACTCCCATTTGACCCAGTAATCCCACTTCTAGGAATATATCCCAAGAAATCAGAAACACCAGTCAGAGAGGATATATGCACTTCTATGTTCATAGCAGCACAATTTAGAATAGCTAAGATTTGGAAACAGCCTAAGTGCCCATCAGCAGATGAATGGATTAAAAATCAGTGGTACATTTACACAATGGAATAGTACGCTGCTATAAAAATGCTAAGTGAAATAAGTCAGTTGGAGAAAGATAAATATCACATGATCTCACTCATTTGTGGAATATAATGAACAACATAAACTGATGAACAAAAATAGAGCCAGAGGAAAAAAATATTTTAGAATATAATAGAAGTAATCCTGTTATTTGCAGATTTTTAATATTTCCTATAACTTTTGTGATATACTATGTTAGTACAGTTTTGGTAATATTTAAAATAGTTTTTCTTGAAATATAAAAAAAATTTAAAAAGGGACATGGCACTTCAGACAGAGGGGAGAGCATAAGTAAAAAGAGTAAAAACAGAGGAGAGGACAGCACCGTGATGGCGAACCTTTTGAGCTCGGCGTGTCAGCATTTTGCAAAACCCTAACTTAACTCTGGTGCCGTGTCACATATAGAAATTTTTTGATATTTGCAACCATAGTAAAACAAAGATTTATATTTTTGATATTTATTTTATATATTTAAATGCCATTTAACAAAGAAAAATCAACCAAAAAAATGAGTTCGTGTATCACCTCTGACACGCGTGTCATAGGTTTGCCATCACTGGTTTAGATATACCATAATTTATTCAACAAGTCCCCATTTTTTAATATTTAAGTTTATAAACTTTTTAATAGTATAAATGTTGCTACACTTAACATTTTTTAATATTCATCTTTGTATACTTGTGTTATGCCTTTAGTATAGTTCCTAGAAATAGAATTGCTGGGCCAAATGTTTTTTTATGGATTTATATTTCTTCCTTTGTCATCTCTTATTGTCTTTTGCTTTTTTTTGTTCTTAAAATGCTCTTTACATGTTATGTCTTCATAACATGGATTATATTATAGTGCTTTTTGATACATTTGTTTTTATTTTTGTTGATAAGGTAAAACATCAGGTAATTTCTGGTGGCCTTTTGGCATGTAAGCCTGTTGAGTAAGATGATACACATAACCAGTGTGTCTCTGATAATATAGTTTAAGGCAGTATATTGGAGAAGAAAGAATACCAGTGAAAATCAGGAGATGTATACATTATGGTTCCACCTTAAACAGTGACTAATCATATGATTTTATTTATTTATTGTTAATCCTCACCTGAGGATATTCTTTCCATTGATTTTTAGAAAGAGTGTAAAAGAGGGGGAGAGACAGTGAGAGAGAAACATGAATGTGAGAGAGACACATCAATTGGTTGCCTCCTGCACATGTCCCAACTGGCACCAGGGATCAAGCCTGCAGCCGAGGTATGAGGTACGTACGTGCCCTTGACTGGAATCAAACCTCCAACCCTTCAGTCAGCGGGCTGACGCTCTAACTACTGAGCCAAACCAGCTAGGGCTAATCATATGATTTTAAAATTGTTTTCATCATGTATGCATTTCCCTACCCGTGACATAAGCATGGTATTAGCTTTATGCTTTTGCCCACCTTATTGAGTCAAAAGAGAAGATATGTATAAAATGGAGGTCAGAGACATTATGTGACTTATTTTATCTATCTATCTATCTATCTATCTATCTAAAGAGAGAGGGAGAGAGATATAGAAAAATCAATGATGAGAATCATTGATTGGTTGCCTCCTGCATGTCCCCCACTGGGGATCGAACCCATAACCCAGGCATGTGCCCTTGACCGGAATCGAACCTGGGACTTTTTGGTCTGCAGGCCAGTGCTCTATCCATTGAGCCAAACTGGCTCTGGCTTATGTGACTTATTTAAAGTCATGTAGTTTGAAAGTGGCAGTCAGATATTTAGCACAGTACTTCTGACTTAAAGTGCAGTGTTTTATCACTGTATTACAGCCCTAGTTGGAGATATGGTGTACAGAGCAAAAGAACTGTAGGAGAAAAAGTATATATGTGTTATCAAACCATCTGTTAGTTTTTGCCATAATACCGTAGTCTTTTTTTTTTTAACATGCCTTTGAAGTTTACTCCCCCTCCCAACAAGTTAGTGGCAGAGAATAGGGTAGAATTTTAAATGAACAGAAGAATGGATTCTGAGATGGATAGGAGAATACTAATAAAAGAGAAAATTATAGAAATGAAAGTATAAAAGAAAAATTATAGAATCACTAGAAGAACTGTGTCATCGATAATACTGGGATATAAGAAGATACAAGCAGAAACGGAAATATTAAAAGAATAGAAATATTTATTATTAGTTCAGTGGCTTTCTGTCTCTAAGCAAGCTTTTTTTTCATCCTTAAGGTAGAGAGAGTTCTCTGAAGGTCTCAAGGATGGAGCTGATTTGGGCCACACATACACATACCCCACCCCAGTAGATTTGATTCTTTTTAATGAATGGGCCATTATTAGCTTACTAGCTGCAGAATGATTCCAGGCTTCACAAAGGTATCCTAGTCATCTTGGGGACTTTTCAGACAGCTAAATTCTGGGAACTGAGTTAGAATTGAACGAATGGATGGAAGTTAGTTGGGCCATGTAGCAAATGAGCTACCTTGTTATCTTCAACTGCTTTGTGTATAAATGAAAAAACCAATACCCTCTCATATTTCTTCATGGTTTTGTTGGTCTTGAAAACAATCTGTCAGTTTTTACTGTATATTCTGCTAACTTTATGACATTTTGTCAAGGAGTTAAGTACATTCAAAAACAATATAATAAAAGAGAACTTGTTAATTGGTCATGATGATGGGACTTTTTTTTTTCTAAGTAGCCATTGCATATTTTGACATTCAGATATAAAAATTTTTACTCTTAAATTTGATTTTATCTACTTTTAATATCTGGCAGTGGAGAAGAGAGTGGTTAGCTTTTTGGCTGAGAGAAACTCCTTTTCTTAACAGAAATAAGTCTCAGTGCATTTCTTTCAATTTTAAGTAAAGATGAATGAGTTTCTATCTTTTTCCTGGAATTTATATTATATCTGAAATTTTCTGTATTTCTTACTATTTTGCTTTTTAACAGTAAGTGCAATATGATAAAGTGAATGTCAGCTTATTTTATAACAATGTGAAAATTTGTCACAACACATTGTTTTATTTTTTTAATGTAATTTATTTCTAGTGAGTGTGTTCTATAGTTACCTCAATTAGTGATCTGCTTTGTAAGCTTTACATTTTATTCTTCTAGGATTTGTCAAAATTCTTGGAATTTTCTGGAAAACAAGTCCAATAGATATGTTGTTTCAACCATTTAATTTTTTTTATTTGAATCACTGTTCTTAATAGGGGATATTAATCTTGCCCCTGCAGGAACTTTCGATTTGATGTGAAATACATTAACTAGCTGAATGTGTATCTGTCAAGTTTCTTCTTTAATATTTGATTTACAAATGATTAAAAACTTAAAACTGAGTTGTCAGACTCACAATAGACAGTACTGATTTTTTTTAAAGAAATAACAATAACTTAATAATGTGTATCATTTATTCTAATAAACTTCTACCAAATTTTCTTTCTGCTATAATACAATCATTAAAATTTTAAAGTTATGACTTAAAAAAAATTTTTCTCACGGGAAGTCATAGTTTACAAGGGAGAGGTTTTCCAGAATTTTAGTTTTAGTGGTAAGATTTCTTCTACTAAAATTCTTAAGGAAACATTTGATAGATTGTGTGTCCTTTATTACCTTTTTTAAAAAAAGTATAATCTTAGTGATTAGAATTGGGCTGAGCACTTATCAGAGTCCCAACAAAATCTTAGTGGGTTGCTAGATACTGAAGACCTTAAAAATTCTAGTCTTCACTATATAGAACACATTTTGAATTGGAATCTTCTTTATTTCTGTTTCATTTTGTTTTCTGTCAGAATTTTCTGGTAGTATTTAGTTAAGATGCAGGGATTTTCTCCTAGAGATCAGGCAGCCTGTTCTTCCCTTAGGAGAGTTATTCAGTCTTTTTTATTTGTGGTATGTGCTTACCAGGCAGAGTAGCCACTGTATTCTAGTAAGAAAACCTATTGCCAAAACACCCACTGGAGCAGAAAACTGACCTACTTAATGCTGACAAGTGAGAAAAAGTCTGTGGAATTGTACCAGCATTGGATCAACTTCTCTTATGGTAGATAGCGTGGGGGTAGAGAAGAGGATAAGAAAGGATAATGAACTGCTTCATGGGAGTAACAGAGTAAGAGAATATTAAAATGACTGAATGATTTGATTAAAAACTGTTCATTTGGTAAAACTTGAAGACCTCTACAATGCAGCAGTTCTCAAATCACTTTAAACTTAAAAAAGAAAAAAAGAATAGGAAATTCCTAGGTCTTTCATACTAATAATCTAGAAAATCCCTGTAGTTAAGGTTGTTAGCCATTATTTTATGAATAATTGTTTTTTGCAGAAATCTGGTAAATTTATTTAAATTTTTTTCAGTTTATTATTTTATCAGAATAGTACATTTTAGAATTTATAGATATTGAAGCAAAGTAGAATATTTTTTTATAGCAAGTGACTACGGGCCTTAACTTTATAAAAACTCATTGTTACCATTGTTATCCAACCTAATTTCTCTGTTCTCAGCAACATTAGAATCTAAATTTTAGAGCTGTGCTATCCAATACAGAAGCCACTAGCTATATGTGGCTATTTAAATTAATTAAATAATAAAAACTAGTTCCTCTGTCAAATTAACCCCATTTCCAGTGCTTACTAGCCAAATGTGGCTGTGGCTACAGATATTGAACATTTCATCATTGCAGAAAGTTCATTTGGATAAGATTGTTCTCAAGGCTGCCTTGTTCTAGCATGCTTTACTTGGCACTGTTAACATTTTGGGCTGAATAATTTTCTGTTCTGGAGGCCTTCTACGATGTTTAGCAGTATTCCTGACCTTTCTACTCACTAGATACCAGTAGTGTTCACCCAGTTTGATAACCAAAAATGTCTTTGGATATTGCTGTATGACCCCTGAGAAGCAAAGTCAACCTTATTTGAGAACTACTTATCTACTTACATATATTAGTTCTGTATCAGATAGTTTTTGTTTCATAAAAAGCTTAGTGGCTTAAAATAAATCACATAATAGCTCATGAGTATCTGGATTGGCAGTTTGGCTTGGGCTATATTGATCTCTGTGATCTGACAGTGGTTTGGCTGGGGCCAGATGGTATAGAATAACCTCATTCATATGTTTATTGGTTGGCAGGCTTTTGGCCAGGGTAGGGGTAAGGGAGTTTATTTTCTACATGGCCGTTCCAGCAGACAGATTCATTCAACTGATGGCTGAAAGTTCTAAGAGTATCAAGAAAAGACAAATCCATCTAGTCTCTGCTGACATTTCTAATGCCCTATTGGCCAAAGCAAGTCACATAACTAAACCCTCATTGCAAGAGCTAGAGAAATACTCTTGATAGGAGGAGTAGCAAAGTCACATTGTAAACCGGCGGTCGGACATCCCTCTCACAATCTGGGACCGCTGGCTTCTAACCACTCACCTGCCTGCTTGCCTGATCGCCCCTAACTGCCTCTGCCTGCCTGCCTGATTGCCCCTAACCCCTCTGCCTGCCTGCCTGATCGCCCCTAACCTCTCTGCCTGCCAGCCTGATCTCACCCCCAACTGCCCTCCCCTGCCAGCCTGGTTGCCCCCAATGGCCCTCCCCTGCCGGCCTGATCTCACCCCTAATTGCTCTCCCCTGCCTGCCTGATCACCCCTAACTGCCCTCCCTTGCCAGCCTGATCTCGCCCCCAACTGCCCTCCCCTGCCGGCCTAATCTCGCCCCTAGTGGCCCTCCCCTGCTGGCCTAATCTCGCCCTCAATGGCCCTCCCCTGCTGGCCTGATCGCCCCTAACTGCCTCTGCCTCGGCCCCCACCACCATGGCTTTGTTTGGAAGGAAGTTGGACGTTGGGAAGATGGCCGGTCAACCCGATCTCATTAGCATATTACCCTTTTATTAGTATAGATAGATTATATAAGATAGGATTGCTTAAATGAGGGGGGAAGCCTTTATCAGCAGGAGGAGATGCTATGGGCAGACAAAAATACATAATCCCTGTATCTGGACTGATCGTCAGCCATATGCACTATACTGCCAAACCAGTCATTAAAACATTGAACCACTTTCTTACACCTTACACCAAACAGCTATTGCCCTTAAAACCCCTCCTCTGTCCCCACCTTAGGTTCTGTCTTCGCAGTTCACCCAGATTTGGTTCTGATTGGTCGGTTTCTATGCCAGTCAGCATAAAAAGCTCCACCTCCTAGGCAGCCATTGGCTCACCCAGATTTGGTACTGATTGGTCGGTTTCTATGCCAGTCAGCATAAAAAGCTCCACCTCCTAGGCAGCCATTGGCTCACCCAGATTTGGTACTGATTGGTCGGTTTCTATGCCAGTCAGCATAAAAAGCTCCACCTCCTAGGCAGCCATTGGCTCACCCAGATTTGGTACTGATTGGTCGGTTTCTATGCCAGTCAGCATAAAAAGCTCCACCTCCTAGGCAGCCATTGGCTCACCCAGATTTGGTACTGATTGGTCGGTTTCTATGCCAGTCAGCATTTCTGGACCTATCTCTGGGCCTGATCAGAGAGGTGGGGCTGATCAGCAGCCCCAGCTGAGGCCCGGAGAGAAATCAAGGTGGGGCTGCTGGCCAGGCCCGGAGAGAAAGAGAGAGGCAAGTGTTGATCAGCAGCTGCCACAGAGGCTCCGGATCAGACCCTGCTTCTCTCTGCAGGCCTCTCTCCGGGCCTGATACGCAGCCCCCTTGGCGGTCAGTGTTGGGTCACCGTGCCCACAGCGGTGGCAGTCAGTGCTGGTCTCCACGGCAACCCAGCACTGACTGGAGGACTGACTTACGGTCAGTTGAGCCTTCAGTCGTTTTGGACATTACAGACCCTGGGTTTTTATATATTAGGATTAGGATGCTTTCCTATGAGATTATTTTCTTCATAGGTAATTCCTATTTTTTTAGTGTGAATCTACTGGTAGTTTTTGTCTGAAAGCATTTTTAAATTTTGTCTTTATTTTTGGAGGATATTTTTATTGGACATAGAATTCTAGGTTGGCATTTATTTTCTTTCATCATCCCATTGTCTTCTGATTCAGTTGTTTTTGTTAGAGAAGCAATGTCTTTAATTTTCATCAGCTTTCAATAATGCTTTTCAGTGGTTTTCGTTGTATTTTGAGATGCTTAAGTTCCATAGACCCTCTTAATTTGTAGCTTGGTATCTTGTCAAGATATTAATTCTGCTCCACTCTTTCACTTTCTTCTGGAATTCTAGATATCTGTGTGTTAGATTTTTCTCTGCATCCAATATGTTTTATGTACTTTTCTGTATTTTTCATCTTTTTCCCCCCCTGTGCTTTATCTGGATAATTTCTGTTTTCTAGTTCACTTAGTGTCCAATCTGCTGTTACAAGCATCTGTTTAATAATTTCCTATTATGTATTTTTTAAATTCTAGAATCTCCATTTAATTTTTTTTATAGATTCCAGTTTCCTGGTGAAATTCTCATTTTGCCATCTATTTTCCTGAACATATCAATCACATATTAAAGTCTGTGTCTGATAATTACAATATCTAGATCCCCTTTTGGTCTTTTTCTGTTGTCTGATTTCTTCCTTGACTTTTAGTCATTTGATCCTGTCTCATAACATTCCTAGTTATTTAAAAAAATCAATGTCAGACATTGTGTATAAGAAATTATAGAGGGTCTTGATGATGATATTGTTCTCTAGAGAGGATTTAATTTTTTTCTGGTGGTAGTTAAAAGTAGGAGCAGATGACCTTGATCCAATACAGGGTTGAGATGACTTGATTCTTTGTTTTAGGCTTCTTAAGAGCTGATTTAAATCCAGTTTCCCCTTACTCCAAGAGTGTTGTCTTTCAGAGGTATCAAATGGAATCCTGGGGTGTTTGCCAGGGCCTCTCTTCTTGGCAGGCCCTGAACTGTAATTTTTCTTTTTCTAGCACTGTGAGGCTACCAAAAGTTCTGCTTACCTTTTTTGCTTCAAAATAGGCACTTTGCTTAGCTTTTGGCCTCTCACTCCCATGCAGGTTAGGATTCAGTGAATAACCTGAAGGGAAGAGCAGTACAGGATGTCCAGGCTCACTTTTCTGTGGTTGCCTTTTCTCTGGAATCTTAGCTCCTCAAATCCTGCCTGTCTCGCTAAATCCTGAACTCTAATCTCTGTCTCTGCAGTCCTGTGAGACTGCCAAAAACTCTAGTCTGCAGTTAGTTGCCTCAGAAGGAAAAAGTAATGGAGACTGTCAGACTTAACTCTGCATTTCCCTTTTCTCTGGTATTTTAGCTTCTTGCATGCTGGTTGCTTTCTTTGTTAATTTTGTTTTTAAATCCAGTTTTTATAGTTAAGAAAGCCAGGAGAATTGGTCTGATATAATCTACTCTGTGATAATCTGTAATGGCTGTCTTTAATTTTTTTTAAAATATATTTTTATTGACTTCAGAGAGAAAGGGAGAGGGAGATGAGAGATAATCATTGGCAGGCTGCTTCTTACATGCCTTCTACTGGGGATCAAACCTGCAATCTGGGCATGTGCCCTGACAGGGAATCGAACAATGACCTCCTGGTTCATAGGTCAATGCTCAACTATTGAGTCACACTGGCTGCCTTTATTTATTATTAAATACTAGAGGCCCAGTGTACGAAATTTGTGCACTTGGGGGGGTCCCTCAGCCCGGCCTGCACCCTCTCGCAGTCCGGGAGCCCTCGGCAGATGTCCGACTGACGGCTTAGGCCCACTCACAGGTATAAGCCATCAGTTGGACATCCTTAGTGCTGCTGCGGAGGCAGTGTGAGCACCGCTGCACTCGCCAGCTGTGAGTCCAGGTTCTGGCTAAGCAGGACTCCCCCTGTGGGAGCACACTGACCACCAGGGGGGCAGCTCCAGCGTTGAGTGTCTGCCCCCTGGTGGTTAGTGCGCGTCATAGGGACTGGTCGTTCCGCCATCGGGTCGAAACCGGCTCTCTGACATCCCCTGAGGGGTCCTGGATTGTAAGAGAGCACAGGCCAGGCCAAGGGACCCCACCAGTGCATGATCGGGGCTGAGAGGGACACGGGAGATTGGCCAGCGGGGCGGGTTTGTGGGACAGCTCCAGGGTGTGTCCGGCCCATCTTGTTCAGTCCCAATTGGCTGGACCCCAGCAGCAAACTAACCTACTGGTCGACTCTCTGCCCCTTGATGGTCAGTACACATCATAGCAAGCATTGAGCGGCCTTAGCATATCATTATGCTAAGTATATCATTATGCTAAGCATATCATTAGCATATTATGCTTTGATTGGTTGAACAGGCGACTGGATGACCGAACACTTAGCATATTAGGCTTTTATTATACAGTGGGGCCTTGACTTACGAGTGTCCCGACTAACGAGTTTTTCGAGATACGAGCCGTCTCTCGGCTGATTTTTTGCTTTGAGTTGTGAGCTAAAATTCGGGTTACGAGCCAGCTTCAGATACCCCACCGCTAGTTGGCGCAGCGAATGTCACAGTGAACGCCACAACATCAGCCCAGCATCACGTGTCTCACGCGTTCACTTTTTGATTTGACATACGAGTAATTTGAGTTACGAGCTCCGTCACGGAACGAATTAAACTCATAAGTCAAAGTCCCACTGCATAGGATTTATTGAATATTAATAATTTATAACAAGTATTATAAATAATTTAAAACATATATTAATTACTGCAATAAACTTGACATATAAGGATCCTGCCCTTATGCAGCTTATATTCTTGTAGGGAAGAGAGGTACTAAGTACATATTTATTTATATTGTGATAAGTAAAGAAGTGAGGGGTATTATGAGCTTATTACAGAAATTAGTTCAAGTGAGAGGAGGTAGTCAAGTACAGTTACCTTGAAGAAGTGATATTTGAGCATAGCTCTGAAGGATGAATGGAATTAACTTAGGGAAAAGTAAGAGGTTCTTAGAACTATGTCTTAGCAACTTTTAGGAGAAAAGAAGCATGGAAGGTTTAAGGCATCCAAGAAGGCCAGTATGGATGGCCTGCCTGATAGGCATTGGCTAAATTATGCCAAGCTTTGTAAACCTTATTAAGGATTTTCTTATCTCTTTTCCTGTGTCTTCCAATTCCGATCAGATCATTAGTCTGATTCTAATTTACCTTCTGTCCCAAGACAGTTAACTTTTTTTAAACTAGTTATTTATTCAATACAAATATGTTAGGTGCCTTTTGTAGGTAAGGCTTTAAATTAGGTACTGAGGTTGATTAATGACAATATGAAGCATTGGCTTTAGCTTTAGATTCAGATAAACCTGAGTTTAAATGTCAGCCTATTTATTAGCAGTGTAATTTTGCATCAGTTACTTAATATCTCTGAACCTGAATTTTCTTATGTGTTAAATACTAATAAAGGAAGTGATAATAGAAGGATTAAGTTAGCTAATTGGTAAATATATTCAATAAATGGTGACTCTTTGTAATATTATACAATTATAAACCATGAACTCTACTCTCAGGGTGCCTAAGTTCTATGACATATGACATACACCAATAGTTATAATACATAAAAGGTAATAAATGTTATAAGTAATGGGAAAAAAAAGTAGTGATACAGAGGGAGGAGATATTACATTCAGACTTGGAGATTTGGACTGTTTAATGGTGAATATAATGTTTGTTAGACTTGGAGCTAGCCATTTTCAACAGTTAGACATATAACTATACCATTCATAAACATTTACGTTTTATCAGACTGAACAACCAAACTCCTGATTTGCTCTCCTTCTGTCCTCTGCATCTTGGTGTAAATGGCAATACCATTCTTTTGATTGCTCAGCCAGCAGCCTTAATTAAAGATTATCTTTCACTCTTCACTTTCTCTGTATACATCCAATTCATTAACAAAATCCTGTCAGCTCCACTCTTAAGATATATCCAGAATCCTACCATTTTGGAAAGGTCCTGAAAAAGAACAATGGAGTATTATAAATTTATTCATTTGGTGATTTCTGTTGCAGCTGCTGCTCCAAATGTGGTCTCTACTGGAGCTGGGGGCACAAATAAAAGGTAGACTACCTAATCTATCTCCACTGCTGTCACTCTGGTTCAAACCACTATCATTTCTCACCTAGATTAGTTTAATAGCCTCCTAATTGGTTCCAGCTTTATGATCTATATATCTATATACTAGAGGCCTGGTGCACGAGTTCGTGCACAGATGGGGGGGTCCCACCGGACCGCCCCAATCGCAGCCGATTGGGCCGGGCTGGCCAGGGAGAGGGAATGCGGGAGGTTGGGGGCAGCCGATTGGGGGAGGGGCCGTGGGTGGTTGGCCGGCCCGCCCCACCCCCTGGTCGAACTCCCAGTCGAACTCCTGGTCCAGGGGACAATTTGCATATTAGCCTTTTATTATCTCTATCTATCTATCTATCTATCTATCTATCTATCTATTATCTATCTATCTATCTATCTATAAAGAGCCAGGGTCCGTAATGTCCAAAATGACCGGATGGACGACCGAACACCAGGCTAGGGAGCTGAGGGAGCGGGAACTGTGGGCCCAAACGACCAAAGGACCAGTCGGCTCTCATGGCGTGGCGGGGCAGTGTCACGGAGGCTGAGGAGCCTCGCAGGGCGGGGGCTTTGAGCATGGAGCTTTGTGGGGCGGGGAGGCAGAGGAGCATTGTGGGGCGGGGGCGGCGAGAGTGGAGCATCACGGAGCTGCTGAGGCAGAGGAGCATCGTGGAGCGGTGTCGGCTGAAACCGAGGAGCCCCGCGGGCCAGGGGCTGTTAGCATGGAGCTTCGTGGAGCTGCTGAGGCAGAAGAGCATTGTGGGGCATGGGCAGCAGAGGCCGAGGAGCCTCATGGGTCGGGGGCTGTTAGTGTGGAGCGTTGCAGTGCGGCAGAGGCAGGGTGGGGGATGTGAGCGAGGAGCTTTGCAGGGTAGCTAAGGCTGAGGAGCCTCGCGGGGTGGGGACTGTGAGCGTGGAGGTTCACGGTGCAGGGGCCACGGAGGTGGAGGAGTGACGCTGGACAGTGGACATGGCCCTAATTGCAGCTAGGCCTAGGGACTCTGCACAATTTAATTGTGCGCTGGGCCTCTAGTCCTATATAATAAAGAGATAATATGCAAATTGACTCTCACACAAGATGGCTGCCACAAGATGGTCGGCAGGGGAGAGCAGTTGTGGGTGATCAGGCCAGCAGGGGAGGGCAGTTGGGCGTGACCAGGCCAGCAGGAGAGGGCAGTTGGGGGCAACCAGGCCTGCAGGGGAGGGCAGTTGGGGGCAACCAGGCCTGCAGGGGAGTGGTTAGGGGTGATCTGGCAGGCAGGAGAAGCGGTTAAGGCTGTGGTCGGCAAACTGTGGCTCGCGAGCCATATGCTGCTCTTTGGCCCCTTGAGTGTGGCTCTTTCTAAGCCTTAGGAGTACCCTAATTAAGTTAATAACAATGTACCTACCTGTATAGTTTAAGTTTAAAAAATTTGGCTCTCAAAAGAAATGTCAGTCGTTGTACTGTTGATATTTGGCTCTGTTGACTAATGAGTTTGCCGACCACTGGGTTAGGGGCAATCAGGCAGGCAGGCAGGTGAGCGGTTGGGAGCCAGCAGTCCTGGATTGTGAGAGGGGTCCCAGATTGGAGAGGGTGCAGGCTGGGCTGAGGGATACCCCTCCTCCCCAGTGCACGAATTTCGTTCATCAGGCCTCTAGTATCTAATCTAATAATAGACAAACATGGTAATTGATCATACCTCTGCTACGCTTCCCATTGGCTAATCAGCAGGATATGCAAATTATCCCAACCAAGATGCGGCCGGCAAGCCACGCAGCTGAAGGGAGCAGGAGGCTTGCTTGTTCCAGTGATGAAGGAAGCCAAGGTTCCCCACCTGCCGCGGCCCGGCTCTGAGCTCCGAAAGCAACAAAGTTTCAATTATAGAAGGTAAATAAATCCCAGAATAAAAAAAAAGAACAAAAGGAGAGGCTGGGAGCTTCAGTCGCCGGCCAGCCTGAAAACAGCCCTCAGCCCCTCACCCTGACTGGCCAGGCACTCCAGTGGGGACTCCCACTCTAAAGGGGGTGTGGCCAGCCTGAAAACAGCCACCAGCCCCTCATCCAGGCTGGCCAGGCACCCCAGAGGGGACCCCCACCCTGAAGGGGGTGTGACCAGCTGCAAACAGCCATCAGCCCCTCACCCAGGCTGGCCAGGCACC
>NW_005357962.1:2279320-2286247 GCF_000412655.1 Myotis brandtii | reverse complement strand
CGGGGGGGGGGCCCCCCCCCCCCAGTGCACAAATTTTTGTGCACCGGGCCTCTAGTAGGATATAAAAGCCTAAGCAACTGGTCGACTGAACAACCGGTCAACTGGTTGCTATGATGCACACTGTCCACCAGGGGACAGACGCTCAACGCAGGAGCTACCCCTGGTGGTCAGTGCGCCCCCACAGTGAGAGCACCACTCAGCTCGAAGCCAGGCTCACGGCTGGCAAGCACAATGATGGTGGCGCGAGCCTCTTCTGCCTTCGCAGCAGTGCTGCCAAGCGGTGGCAGGCAGGCAGGCAGGCGCAGCAGGGCTGGGATGAACGGGAGCAACGCCGTGCCTGGCCCAGGCTTGGGCTCCTCCCTGGCACCTGCCACTTTGCACCCTTCTACCAGGCCAGGCCTGCAGGGATCAGGCCAAAACCGGTAGTCTGACACCCCCTGAGGGGTCCCAGATTGCGAGAGGGCGCAGGCCAGGCTGAGGGACCCCATCAGTGAACAAATCTGTGCACCGGGCCTCTAGTCTGTTTATAATGCAGTAGCTAAAGTGATCCTTTAAAAATATAAATCTCATTATTCCTCTGCTCAGAACCCTCCAGTGGCATTCATCTTATTAGGAATAGAAGCCACAGTACTTGCAATATCCCATGAAACCCTATGAAGCACTTGACTTTTTTTCTGACCTCATATCCTACTCTTCCTTCACCAAGGATGCTGTAGCCACAGTTGTAAAAAGACTGTCCCCCTCCCCCCAATTGTATTGTCTTTGCTCTTTTGTCAAAGATCAGTTAACTATATTTATGTGGGGCTTTAATTTTAGAATGAGTTAGTCAGTACCCACAAAATAACTTGCTGGGATTTTGAGTGGAATTGTATTGAACCTGCAGATCAAATAGGGAAGAATTGGTATCTCGACTCAATAGTAAGTATATGAACATGAAATATCTCTCCATTTCCTTAGTTCATCTTTGACTTTATTCTTCAGAGTTTTGTAGTTTCTCATATAGAGCGTGTACATATTTTGTTAGATTTGCCCTTAATTATACCTAAATATTTAATTTTTAGGTGCTAATGTGAATGTTTTTAATTTCAAGTTCCACTTGTTCATTGCTGATGTATAGGAAAGTAATTGACTTTTCTATATTAACCTTATATCCTGCAACCTTGTTATAATTGCTTATTAGTTCCAGGAGGTGTTTGTGGGGTTTTTTTTTTTTTTTTTTATAATTCTTTTGGATTTTCTACATAGACAACCATATCACATTTGTGAACAAAGACAGTTCTGTTTCTTCATTCCCAATCTGTATATCTTTTATTTTATTTTCTTGTCTTATTCCATTAGCTAGGATTGGTGAGGCTCTGACCGGTGGTTAGAATGTTGGCCCGCACACCAAAGGATCTCAGGTTCAATTCCCAGGCAAGAGCATGTACCTGGGTTGCAGTTTTGATCGCTAGCCCCTGTCAGGAGGTGTGCAGGAGACAACCAATCTATGTGTCTCTCAATTATTGGACTGGTGATATTAATAAAAACTCACCTTGATAATAGTATTGATGAGCCATTTAACAATTATCCTACAGGATTTTTTGTAAAATATTATTTCTATTTTTTCATTTTCAAAAAAGATTTTTATAATATATTTCTAAAATCATCACCTTCAAAGAAACACCTAACCTTATTACAAATAGGTATATTACTGGTAAATGCAGGCATTGGTAGAAATGTGATTATTTATTTTTAAATTATTGGATTGAGATTCTAAAGAGCAATAATGACTGTTTAGGTTGTTTTGACTAGTAAAATGTCAGGTATGATAGACATAATCACTCTTCGGTGGTAATGATAGTTCTACCATACTTGGATGACATGTCTATTTCTTTCTGTTTTTTTTTTTTCTCATAAAAATTGCTTCCTACCAATGCTGGAAATTGCTTCTTCTTGACATAGCTCTTCCTGTTTTGAGCTCCTTGAATACTGCTGGTCTTAAGAAGGATATGTGTGGAATGGGATTTGTGGGAGTTGTTGTGAACAGACAACAATGTCTTATCTGTTTGTCTCTTTCTATATGTACATACAGTATTTTATATTCCAAGATCCAGTAGTTTACCTCTAGCCATTTGACTTTTATCTAAGGCAGTGGTTCTCAACCTTCCTAATGCCGCAACCCTTTAATACAGTTGCTCATGTTGTGGTGACCCCCAACCATAAAATTATTTTCATTGCTACTTCATAACTGTAACTTTGCTACTGTTATTAATCGTAATATAAATATCTGATATGCAGGATGTATTTTCATTGTTCGCGACCCACAGGTTGAGAACCGCTGAAAGGGAATTATTTGTTATGAATTAGAGGAGATTGTGGTGCTACATTAGTGTGTGGATCTTATAGTTTGCTGCAGTGACTTGCAGTAGTCATCTTTGTTATCTATAATAATAAAAGCATAGTATGCTAATTAGACCGGATGTCCTTCTGGACGAAGCTGGGTCTGCGAGGAAAGCCCGGTTCCCAGGTGCCGGAGGGAAGCCGGTGCTGGCAGCCGAGGGAAGGAAAGCCTACTCTTGCATGAAATTTGTACATTGGGCCTCTAGTATTATAATAAAGTCCTGTTTTCCAGGGAAATTTGAGAACCTCCTCTTTTAATTTTGTTTCCTGTATTTTGTTTAGTTACCATATTAGTGTAATGTAGCAATAATTATGTTACTAACAACAATTTTGTGAGATTTGTGTTATTCTCATTTTACAGATGAGGAAACTGAGGCTTGGTGAAGTTACGAAACTTGTCCAAAGTCACACAGCTTGTAAAGGGCACAACCAAGATTCAGAGACAGGTCTGTCCAACTTCAAACTCTTAATCATGGGCATGAATCTTTTAAATAACTGTGAAATATCAACCTATGATAAGTTGTATTGATACTAATATTGCTTAACTATTGTTTAACTTTTACTGATACATTTTTAATGGTGAGTTTTTTTATCCATGATAATTTTATATCTTTTAAATATAGTATAACATAGTAATTAAGGGTCTGAGACTCTGCATTTGAGTCTGGGTATGAGTCCCTAAATTTCTCCACTTACTTGTGTGACATTGGGAAAGTTAACTAAACTTTCTATACCTCAGTTTTCCTATCTGTGAAATGATGATAGCAGTCTTATACATCTGATAGGGTTGCTGTTAAGATTAAATGACAATATGTAGAAAGCACTTTTAATAGTGCCTGGTACCCAGTATTATCATCTAGCAACCAGTAAAACATGATCATTATTTCTAATTCTGTTTAGGAAATTTGAATAAAGCCAAATTTGAGAAGCAATATAAAATATCACAAAACTGACATGAACCAAAATTAAATTTGAATAAGGTAAATCTAAAGAAAATCATACATTTGATTGAGTTCAGATCTGATGTAACGCAAACTGGGCAACTGCTTACAGGTCTCACATGTACAAGGGTATTGTATGTATGAGAACTACAAATAGGTCTACTAGGATACCCTTTTAGTCCAGTACAATCATTGTATTATGAATGTTTTTTGTCTGTTTTCTTTTTTGTAAAAGAAATTTGTATTTAGAATAGATGTATACATTTTTAGGTGGCTTTTAAGGAGATGGTGTTTTGGTAATGTTCACAAGAATTACCAAGAACAAAAAAACCTTATGGGTTATGTAAAATGTTGGCTATATTTTATCACTTCCGGGAGTGGTTATCAGAGCTTACATATGGTGAACCAATGGGTTTGGTTGATGTTTGAACCAATGGGACATTCAATAGAACTCAGCTGAATACTGATCATGTGCTCTTCATTCATACTTGTTCAATGCAGCTGTCAATTCTGAAGTGCCATATCAGCTATTACTACAATTTGGTTAAAATAAAATTCTTGTAATTAGTGATAATAAATTTATGCCAATTGCAAAAATATCTATGAACAGGAGTAATTTGAGTCAAGTTACGCAAAAGTTTAAAGAATGCTATCAGGCTGTAAGGAGATCTGGCTGCAAAATCTGTTACCCCATTGATCTCCAGGGTTGATTTGGCTAATCTGGCTGGCTAGGTGAGTCTCCCCTTCCTTCCTCACCGATGTGTGCCCCTCCTGAAGCTGCACACTTTGTTGAAGAGGATTACCTTCCCCAATAGAGCAGAGTACCATTTCTCTACTAGAATTTTCAAATAAACTCTCAAAAGCTGTTATTTAAAAAATGGGACTTGTCTCATATGCGAGCCCAAGATCTCTATTGCTTTTAATCTACACATGCATTTAATTTATTCTTTTCTTCTTTTTTTTAATCCTCACCTGAGGATATATTTTTACTGATTTGAGAGAGAGAGAGAGAGAGAGAGAGAGAGAGAGAGAGAGAAACATTGATGTGAGAGAGAAACATCGGTCAGTTGCCTGCTATACATGCCCTGATCGGGAATGGAAACAAAACCCACAACCTTTTGGTGTATGGGATAACACTCCAACCAATGAGCCACCTAGCCAGGGCTAATATATTCTTTTTATCATATTGAGCCTTTCTGTCCTTAAATATGGTCTATCTTTCTAGTTTTTTTATATTTAAAAATATATTTCAGTAAAGATCTTTTCTCCATAAAGATCTCTCAAGTCTTCTCTTAGATTTAATTATTAGATACCTTATTTCTTGTTAATATTGTAAATCATATATTTTTCTTGTTTTTCTTTCCATTTTCTATTTGCTGCTACAAGCTTTTTGGTATATACATCTCTGTTCAGCAACCTTACTAAAATATTTTATTAAAGTATTACAAATGCAAATTTTGTCTTCCTTTCCAGTGCTTATGCCATTTTTTTTTCTTGCCTTAGTAGACTAGTTAGGACTTCTAGGACATTATTCAATGCAAATGTTAATAGAGGTCACTCTTACGCTGCACCTAATTTTTGAATAGTGGGCATTGTTATGTTTCACCATTAATAATGTTTGCTGTAGATTTTTGATAGACACTCTATAGGTTAAAGACATTTCTGTTGCTAGTTGGCTAAGATTGTGTGTGTGTGTGTGTGTGTTTGTGTGTGTGTGTGTGTGTGTGTGTGTGAGAGAGAGAGAGAGAGAAGAAGAATAAATATTGAATGTTATCAGATGATTTTTTT
The DNA here is from genome assembly GCF_000412655.1 of Myotis brandtii. NCBI lineage: Eukaryota > Metazoa > Chordata > Mammalia > Chiroptera > Vespertilionidae > Myotis > Myotis brandtii. Next base: position 2,281,139 of record NW_005357962.1, on the reverse strand, counting down.
TGCATTTATGAGATCATGTGGTTATCCTCCCTTATTCTGTTAATGCAGTGAATGACAATGATATATTTTCTAATGTTGAATTATCCCTTGCATTGCTGGAATGAACCCAAATTAATTATGGTGATCTTTTCTTATACATTTGGATTTAGTTTATTAGTACTTCATTTAGGATTTTTGCATCTATGTTCATGAGTGAAATTGGCCCATAATTTTTATTTCTTATGTTGTCCTGATTTGATTTTAGTATCCAGATTATGCCGACCTCAAAGAATGAGTTGAGAACTAATCTTTCTTTACCCCTCTGAAAGGATTTATTTAAGACTGGAATGATCTATTTCTTAAAAGTTTGGTTGAACTTCTGTTCAACTTGTCTGGACTTGGTATTTTGGGGGAGGCATGTGGACTTAGTATTTTTTGAGAGGTATGTATTCGTTTTCTACATGGTTTTAGGGTTTCTGTTTCTAGTTAGGTCAGTTTTTAGAACGTTGTTGTTGTTGTTGTTTTTTTTAAGAATCCATCTACTTAAAGTATTTGGCATAAAGCTGTTCAAAGTATTATTTTGTTATCTTAAATTTCTGCTAAGTAATATTTTCCCCTCTTTTTTTTAATCCTCACCCGATGATATTTTTTCCATTGATTTCTAGAGAGAGTGAAAGGAAGGGAGAAGAGAGAAATGGAAGGGAGAGAGGAGGAGAGAGAGAGACACATCAGTGTTGCCTCCTACACACAACCCTGTAGGGCTGGAGAACCTGAAACCAAGGTACGTGCCCTTGACTGGGAATCAAACCCACGACCCTTTGGACCACGGGCTGGCGCACTAACCACTGTGCAATCAGCTAGGGCCAAGGACAAGATTATAATAGGCCTTAAGAATAGCTGGAACCAGGGACTTAGAATGCTACTAGGACCTTACCTTTTGCCACACTGTCCAGGCAAAAAGGCTTATCTTTTTGTTATATTTAACTTATCTTTATAAAAACACCAAGAGCCTGGCCGGCGTGGCTCAGTGGTTGAGCATCAGCCTATGAATCAGGAGGTCACGGTTCATTCCAGGTTAAGGAACATGCCTGGGTTGTGGGCTCGATCCTCAGTGAAGGGTATGCAGGAGGCAGTCAATCGATGGTGTTTCTTTCTCATGGATGTTTCTTTCTCTCTATCCCTCTCTCTTCCTCTCTGAAATCAATAAAAAATATATTTTTAAAAAATCAAGATTTTCAGTTTGGATTACTAAGAGACAGAAAATAATTTAGGAAAACTAAAAATAAAGGGATAGATGAAGGTATACAAGGGAAAATGGAAACAAAACAAGGGCTACTCTGTGAGCATTCTTTTCAGTAGCTTTTTCTCCCCTTCCTGATAACAAACTTTAATGAATAATCAATATTCCATATTACTGAGACTTCTTGAGGTTCCTGGGAGACTGATTTTGTGTTCATAATAGAATGGCAATTTTCTTTTTCTTCTCCTCCTCCCTCTCTTTTCCTCCTCTTGTTCTTCCTTCTCTTCTTCCTTTTTTCCTCAAACTTTAACATCTTTGAAACTATGATGCATCTCTCATACCGAGAGGCATCTTACTATTGATGGTATTTCACAATTAATGAACCATTATTAACAATTTTTTCTTCGTTAGTGTAACATAAAATAATGATGCATGTTGTATTCGATAGTATCATAGCTTTGATGAAATATACACTATTATATACATACTAGAGGCCCGGTGCACAAATTTGTGCACGAGTGGGTCCCGCTGGCCCGACCCAATAGGGGCCAATCAGGGGCGGGGCCAGCTGGGGGAGGCGCCGCAGGAGGTTGGCGGGCT
>NW_005357962.1:2268532-2279270 GCF_000412655.1 Myotis brandtii | reverse complement strand
GGGGGGGGCAGGGCCTGCCAGGGGGAGGAGCTGCGGGCGGTTGACCAGCCAGCCCTGCCCCTTGGTTGAACTCCCGATTGAACTCCTGGTCAAGGGGACAATTTGCATGTTAGCCTTTTATTATATAGGATGATGACTCTTCATTCCATCCCATTCCCTGCTTGAAATGCCCCCTTTTTGGTTCTCATATCTTATGTTTATATCATTCAAGACCTTAAAGGAGGAAATAACCTTTATTTTCTCACCCTGGATCCTCTTCTTCCAGCACATAGCACAATACTTTGTTGGACACAGGGTTATATTTTATTAACAATTAAGCGCCAAGCCTGTTTTGTCTTCCTTTCTGTTTCAGTCACTGGTGACTGACATGGCACTTAAGGTGTTAAGGTAAGGGTGTAGGTATAATGAATCACAGCATAGGCTATGACATATTCATATTAGTGACCAATATTTTAGCTTCATGTGAAAGGAGAGTAATACCTATATTAATTAAGATCATTTGTATACACAGAACCCATTGCTTCCTGCCAGTTGGAGAATTTCTTGGATGGATGCTTAGTCATCTGATGATGTTCAAGAAGGAGTTTAACCAATGAAACAAAAAAGTAATTATAAAATATAAGCCACTATGAAGGAAATGAGAAGAGTAATACAATAAAGAGTTATAGAAAGTGGTATTTAGAAAGTGGTAAAAGGAGCCCTTATCAATGAGATGACATTTAGGTTGAGACTTAAAGTATGAGTGGGAATCATAAGTTCTTGAAGGGTCTGAGAAAAAAGCATTTCAGAGAGAGGAAAACAGCAGGCACAGAGTGGGAAAGAACTTGCAATTAAATGAAAAGATCATAGTTAGTTGGGGAGAATGTCACTTCAAAGTAAGAAAGGCAGACTGGGGCTTTCTCTTAAATGCTAACATTTACTGAGTATTTGTGGTGTGCTTGGCACTGTTCCAAGCACTTTGTGGGCAATATGAATTATTATGCCATACTGACTTCCTGGATGCTGAGAGTTTGGTTTAATTTGAAGATGCACTGTTATGCAGTGCCATGATCCATTTTACATTTGTAAATATTACACTGACTACTTTGTGTACACAGTTGATCAGAGGGGGACAGAGGAGGAAATAGAAATTAATACTAGTTGATGGCATATACTAGTCGGGGTAAGAGACAAAAGTTGTCTTGGACCATGGTTCTGATGGTGGAGATGAGCAGTGAACAGATTTAAGATATATTTTACAAGTCTTCTGTTGATGGTTTGTATAAAGGGAGAAGGCTGTGAGGGAGAGGAAGGAGTCAGACTGGAGAGAGTTAAAGAATTGGAGAGATGATGTGTATAGATAATTTGTGAAGTTATTTGTCAGTAAAGGAGAGCAGAACTGTTCTATTTCTATAAATTTTCAAGTGGCATTTCTGTGTGTCTGTCTCTCTTTTTAAAATTCTTGGACCCAGTTATATTTTTATTCTAATCTGCCTCTCCAGATTCCAGCACCTTTTTCTCATCCCACACTTGACAGATGCTTAGAGGAAGAAAGTAGTGTAAAAAGTAGGCTAGCATTCTCAGCAGTTCTGTCCCTTTTTCATCAAAAAGTTCCTTGCTAAATCAGTCCTCCCTGGCTGTATCAGAGCAAAATTATTTTGTTCTATACATAAAGATTTAATTCTTGAAGGCTGTGTTATGCAGGGTTTGGGGTGATAGGTATTATGTATTTTTAGCTAAGTCTTAATGTACCTTAACAGGTAAAGGTAAGTATAGCTGAATCGCAAATTCAGTTATTTTCTCAATTGAAATGAAGTGGTCAACTAAAAGATAAAACTGATTTTGTAACTGAAAGAAAAAGTACTCAGAAGAGATAGGTTTTTAGGAAAATGTTTCTTAAAAATATACAGGTTCTGGTTTTGAAGCCACCTTTGACTGCAGTTTTAAGTAGACAGGGTCTTTCCTCGTTTTATGAAGCTCTGGTTTTCCATTATCTTTTAGGAGTAAATAAAAAGCCACATATCAAAACAAAAGAAAGAATATTTTGGATAAGATGAGTGGGAAGATGAAAATTAGTAAGTTAATTTAAAGTCAGTTAATAGGTAAGGATCACAGACTACTGTTTAAATCAGGGGCTCTTAAATTTTTGATAGTTACAGAATCCTTTGAAATTCTGATGGAAGTTGAAGTTTGTCTTAGAAAGTGCACAGACACATGTACATTCAGATTTGTACATAATCTTAGGATGTTGCTGAATCTGAAGAACCTGTTGGGTATATGATACCCTGATTGAGAACATGTGATCTAAATTGTAATCAGGCCTGAGGAGTATGTGGCTGGAGAGCTTCGACATTCAAATTGTGACAATGTTCTCTTCTCAAATATCAATCTTTAGGATATTTCAGACAATTTATTGTTCATTTCAAATCATTGGTCTGATAGTTAATAAAGCAAAGTGTTTTAGTTTTAGCTATTGAAAAATGACAATACTCTGTTCTTAAAATATTCTAATTCAAAATGCCATAGTTGGCACAGTTTTCAGAAATAAGGTAGTACAGTATTCAAGATACCCTAACCATACGTTTCCTATTAATATAAAAAAAAGTTGAGCCCTAGCTGTTTTAGCTCAGTGGATAGAGCATCAGCCTGTGGACCAAAGGGTCCTGGGTTCAATTCTGGTCAAGGGCACATACCTTGGTTGCAGGCTCTCCCTGGCCCGGGCCCTGGTCGGGGCTCATGCAGGAGCAAACCAGCCCACGTGTTTCTCTCACATTGATGTTTCTCTCTGTCTTTCCTGCTCCCTTCCACTCTCCCTAAAAATCAGTGGAAAAACATCCTCGGGTGAGGATTAACAAAAACAAACAAAAAAGTTCAACTGAAATATAAACAAATTTTAAATTTACTGACACCCAGGTTTGTACAGAAGCTGAATGAATATATTTTTTTAGCTGTAGGTTTAAAAAAACCTACAACCATTTGTTCTATGTACCTTTCCATGAATCTGTTTATAAATTAACTTTTATCACAAAACTGACTATGAACTTTAAAAATGAATTTTATTAGTCCTGTGTTTATCTCACTGTTGTTAATGAAGTTGTACTTTGTTGCTATTCATTTGGCTCAGTGCCTAAGTGGAACATCTGAGCCAGTGGTACATATAGATAATTTGTGAAGTTATTTGTCAGTAAAGGAGAGCAGAACTGTTCTATTTCTATAAATTTTCAAGTGGCATTTCTGTGTGTCTGTCTCTCTTTTTAAAATTCTTGGACCCAGTTATATTTTTATTCTAATCTGCCTCTCCAGATTCCAGCACCTTTTTCTCATCCCACACTTGACAGATGCTTAGAGGAAGAAAGTAGTGTAAAAAGTAGGCTAGCATTCTCAGCAGTTCTGTCCCTTTTTCATCAAAAAGTTCCTTGCTAAATCAGTCCTCCCTGGCTGTATCAGAGCAAAATTATTTTGTTCTATACATAAAGATTTAATTCTTGAAGGCTGTGTTATGCAGGGTTTGGGGTGATAGGTATTATGTATTTTTAGCTAAGTCTTAATGTACCTTAACAGGTAAAGGTAAGTATAGCTGAATCGCAAATTCAGTTATTTTCTCAATTGAAATGAAGTGGTCAACTAAAAGATAAAACTGATTTTGTAACTGAAAGAAAAAGTACTCAGAAGAGATAGGTTTTTAGGAAAATGTTTCTTAAAAATATACAGGTTCTGGTTTTGAAGCCACCTTTGACTGCAGTTTTAAGTAGACAGGGTCTTTCCTCGTTTTATGAAGCTCTGGTTTTCCATTATTATCTTTTAGGAGTAAATAAAGAAGCCACATATCAAAACAAAAGAAAGAATATTTTGTATAAGATGAGTGGGAAGATGAAAATTAGTAAGTTAATTTAAAGTCAGTTAATAGGTAAGGATCACAGACTACTGTTTAAATCAGGGGCTCTTAAATTTTTGATAGTTACAGAATCCTTTGAAATTCTGATGGAAGTTGAAGTTTGTCTTAGAAAGTGCACAGACACATGTACATTCAGATTTGTACATAATCTTAGGATGTTGCTGAATCTGAAGAACCTGTTGGGTATATGATACCCTGATTGAGAACATGTGATCTAAATTATAATCAAGCCTGAGGAGTATGTGGCTGGAGAGCTTCGACATTCAAATTGTGACAATGTTCTCTTCTCAAATATCAATCTTTAGGATATTTCAGACAATTTATTGTTCATTTCAAATCATTGGTCTGATAGTTAATAAAGCAAAGTGTTTTAGTTTTAGCTATTGAAAAATTACAATACTCTGTTCTTAAAATATTCTAATTCAAAATGCCATAGTTGGCACAGTTTTCAGAAATAAGGTAGTACAGTATTCAAGATACCCTAACCATACGTTTCCTATTAATATAAAAAAAAGTTGAGCCCTAGCTGTTTTAGCTCAGTGGATAGAGCATCAGCCTGTGGACCAAAGGGTCCTGGGTTCAATTCTGGTCAAGGGCACATACCTTGGTTGCAGGCTCTCCCTGGCCTGGGCCCTGGTCGGGGCTCATGCAGGAGCAAACCAGCCCACGTGTTTCTCTCACATTGATGTTTCTCTCTGTCTTTCCTGCTCCCTTCCACTCTCCCTAAAAATCAGTGGAAAAACATCCTCGGGTGAGGATTAACAAAAACAAACAAAAAAGTTCAACTGAAATATAAACAAATTTTAAATTTACTGACACCCAGGTTTGTACAGAAGCTGAATGAATATATTTTTTTAGCTGTAGGTTTAAAAAAACCTACAACCATTTGTTCTATGTACCTTTCCATGAATCTGTTTATAAATTAACTTTTATCACAAAACTGACTATGAACTTTAAAAATGAATTTTATTAGTCCTGTGTTTATCTCACTGTTGTTAATGAAGTTGTACTTTGTTGCTATTCATTTGGCTCAGTGCCTAAGTGGAACATCTGAGCCAGTGGTACAAGTTAATAAGTTATAAATTGTTTCCTGTTAGGCAAATTATGCCAGTTAGGAAAATTAATCCAAAATTCTTAGAATTTATTGTTGAATAGGATTGAGTAGATGACCTACCTCTAAATCCTTTGGCCATGCTCTGAGTCTAGGATTCCTTACATTTTTTCACTTACTTAACTTGACCAAATAAAAAGATTTTTTTTCTTCACTCTAAATCTTGATCAAGTTCCACATCATAAGAAATACTAAAAATCAAAGAGAGAAAATTCAAATATGAAATACTTTATGCTTGTAGTAAAATGTTCTAATTTAATGTAGTGTTGATTTAACATGGTATTTTATGAGTAAACAAATTATTTATTTTTTTAGCAGATGGACAGTCAATACATTCTTTTTCATGTAACTTACCCTATAGAATTCTGGGATAGAATGATGAAGAATACAGTGCAGTTGTATATATTCACATTCAACCATGTTTGTTCAGAGAACAGTAAAATAAAAGTCATAGTTTAAAAATGATTTAATTAAATTTAGATATCTTGCTCAATAAGTTTCTGCTATACATTGTTTTTGCGCCTCCCATGGTCTGAGCATGCCCTGTGGTTCTAGTGCTAGTTAGAAATTTTTCTCACAGCATAGATCCTAAACATAAGCTTGCTATTAAAAAAAGAAATATCTAGCTGTGTTGCAAGATAGTGTAATATTGTACTTTATGGATGATTTAAGGCATTCCCAATATAATTTTGAATTTATGTGATTTTTGCTTTTATTGCTATATTTGGGACTTAACCTTGTGAGAAGTAGAATGTCCTGACTTAACCCTGTGAGAAGTAGAATGTCTTAACAAGCTAATCTAAGAAAATTCGTGAATTATTTTTCCCCACAATATTTTAAATGGTACTCATGATTTTATATTTTAGCTTCTATATTCTTATATTTGGAACCAACTAATACTGTTGTAAAAATTAGAGTAATTTTACCATTTTGACTCACTCGTGTTTTTTTCTTATAGGGAAACAGTCGTCAGTGTCAAGTTTCCTGGGTGGGTCTTATATATCTACTACTAGAGGCCTGGTGCACGAAATTTGTGCACTGGGGCGGGGGGGTGGCGTGTCCATCAGCCCTGCCAGCACCCTCTCACAGTTGGCTATCCTCAGCGCTGCTGCAGAGATGGGAGAGGCTCCCACCACCGCTGCTGCGTTCACCAGCCGTGAGCCCGGCTCAGGGCTTCTGGCTGAGCGGCGCTCCCCCTGTGGGAGCGTACTGACCACCAGGGGGCAGCTCCTACATTGAGCGTCTGCCCGCCTCCTGGTCAATGTGCGTCATAGCGACCAGTCGTTCTGCCATTTGGTCAATTTGCATATTAGCCTTTTATTATATAGGATGTATATCAAGTATGTGCTGTAGTTTTTTTTCCTTTTTCTGGAATTCTCATCCTACTTGCATGGTTCACTTTTTTACCTCCTTGAATTCTTTGCTCAGATGTTGCTTTAATTTAAAAATTTATTCCTGCCTCCAGCACTTCTAATCCCCCTCTTAACCCTGTCCATCTTTTTTTGCATAACATTTACCATCTTCTAACATACCATATAGTAAGTGGTGTGCTGGTGTTTCACAGCTAGTTCACTGAGCATAGTTCCATCATGAATGATGGTTGATATTTTTGTTTATATTAATGAGTAAGATGAAAGTGAAACAATGAAGATGTATGTCAGAATTTTACTCATTTCTCAATGACCTGAGAAACTGCTTAGCTGAACTGGATAATAGTTTTCAAATAATGGAAGAATATATCCTCAAATTTTGGGGGCTATTCATAATGTAATGGTTATTGACACCAAACACTTTTTAAAAATTTTTTTAAAAGAGGAGAATGATGATTTTTATTTTTTAAAATATATTGATTTTTTATAGAGAGGAAGGGAGAGGGATAGAGAGTTAGAAACATCGATGAGAGAGAAACATCAATCAGCTGCCTCCTGCACACTCCCTACTGGGGATGTGCCCGCAACCAAGGTACATGCCCTTGACCGGAATCGAACCTGGGACCCTTGAGTCCACAGGCTGACGCTCTATCCACTGAGCCAAACCAGTTAGGGCAACACCACACACTTTTAAGTTTAATCTGCATTATTAACATTTGCTGCATTAGTTTCTTAGAGCTAGACAATCACAAAACAATAAATCAAGCAGTGATTGGTAGTTTTGCCAAATTCCGTAGAATAAATACTTTGACCATGGCCAATTTCAAGCCTCAACATGAAGTCACTGAACATGATTTTGTGAAGAGATGTACACTAGCCCAGCATTATGTAGTATTTCTACCATACAGATACAAAAATCATAAATAACCCCAGGAGCATAGTTAATAGTAAAATAATTAGGAAGTGATAAAATTTTTAGTATTTATTACTTTTGTTTTAGAATAACTTATAAGTTTATATAATTTAAGTTGTTTTTTAAAAAAAATATATTTTTATTGATTTCAGAGAGGAAGGGAGGAGAGCGAGATAGAAACATCAGTGATGAGAGAGAATCATTGAATGGCTGCTTCCTGCACGCTCCCTGCTGGGGATTGAGTCTGCAACCCGGGCATGTGCCCTTGACCCAAATCGAACCCAGGACCCTTCAGTCCACAGGCCAATGCTTTATCCACTGAGCCAAACGAACTAAGGCTATATAATTTAAGTTTTAACAAAGGCTGTGTTTAACACCCAGTTTGCAAACATGTTGAAAATTTAACAGTTGGATCTTGTCACCCAGCACACCACTACTAGTATAAATAATTTGCCTACTTATTTTCTGTCTGACTCCTTCATAGAGGCATGGGTTTTGTTTTGTATTATTTACTGCTGCAAAGCATCGTAGGCAATCAATAAATACTTGTTGAAATTTTTTAATTAAAATATCTGCGGTCTTTTATATGTAATTTAAAATAATTCATGTAAGCAAATGCCAGTACTAGGTGCTGAGTAAAATATAAATCTTACCTTCAAAGAGATGTAAACCTTTTTTTCTTCATTTTTAAATACAAAGTTTTGATGATAACAATAGCATAAAAATCTTATTTCTCTGAATTATTAGAAGCATGCTGCTCTGAAAAGAATAGAAAGGCTTTCAAATTTGCCTAGCTGAGAGAAAGATATCATATGTTCCCTTTTTTTATAAAAAGGAAAAGATAAAGCATATATACATAGAAAAAGACAGAAATAAAAACCTCTGAAAGTAAATGAAGGCTGTTTCTGTTTAGTGGGATTACAAGTTATTTGGACTTTTCTGTTTATCCTGTACTTTACAAGTAACATCTATTACTTCTGTGATAAAAATTACTTTAAAATCAGCTTCATTGTCATACCAAAATGAATTTCCCCAAGCAAACAGTGAAGATGATTATTGGTTTACAGTCTTATCATCCTGGGATTTTACGCAATTCTCACTGCTACTCTTATTTTCTAAACTTTCCTAAAATCTCCCTTTTCTCCTACACCACCACCGCTGCCCTAGTTCATTCAGTCTGTCGTCATAACTTGCCCCGAATATTTTAAAAGTCTCCCAACTCATCATCTGCAGCCCTTTCCTCTTCAGATTTGTTTTCCATACTGTCACTAGAGTAATCTAACTGTATTGCAACTCTGATCGTGTCACTGGTGTGTTTTAAACCTTTTAGTGACTTCTGATTATCTATAGGATAAAAATCAAGACCTGATCCTTCAACCTCATTTCTGCGCTTCTCTTTTTTTTTTATTTTTTTTTATACATTTTATTGACTTTTTACAGAGAGGAAGGGAGAGGAATAGAGAGTTAGAAACATCGATGAGAGAGAAACATCGATCAGCTGCCTCCTGCACACCCCCTACTGGGGATGTGCTCGCAACCAAGGTACATGCCCTTGACTGGAATCGAACCTGGGACCTTTCAGTCCATAGGCTGATGCTCTATCCACTGAGCCAAACCAGTTAGGGCATCTGCGCTTCTCTTCCTACATTACTGCCTAGTGTTTGATTTCCTTCATCTGTGCTTTTGTTGATGCTGTTGCCTCTCTCTGAAATATCTTTTGCTTCCCACTCCCCAATGTATGTGGCTAGTTTTTGTTCTTCCTTTAAAACTTAGCTCAGTTAATATTCCCTAGAGCAAGCATGTCAAACTCGCCAGCAGCATGGATGCAGTCTGCCGGCTGCAAGTTTGACATGCTTGCAGAGTAAATGTATCCTGAACCTAGACTGTGCTTCCAGAGTATACTCTGTATAGTGCTATTATTATAGTCACTATACTATATTGTGCAGAAATCAACATTTTATGAGGGGAGAGTCACCTAAAGGCAAGAAGGCAAGTTGTCTTATGGATTTCTCTACCCACCAGCATTAACAGTAGGGCCCATCACATAGCAAATTCTAAAACAATTTTTACTGAACCAAACAGGTTGGATAAGAGGGAGAGGACTTAGGAATAGGAGATAAGAGGTGATGATTTAACTTTAAATAAATGTATTTGAGGCAACATCAGTGTGCTCAAATATAGAAATTTGAGTAAGAGAGCAAGACTTAGAAGTATGATGGGAAAATGGAACTTCCATTTGACCCAGTAATCCCACTTCTAGGAATATATCCTAAGAAAACAGAAACTCCAATCAGAAAGGATATATGCACCCCTATGTTCATAGCAGCACAGTCTAGAATAACTAAGATTTGGAAACAGCCTAAGTGCCCATCAACAGATGAGTGGATTAGAAAACTGTGGTACATCTACACAATGGAATACTATGCTGCTGTAAAAAAAAAAGGAATTCTTACCATTTGCAACAGCATGGATGGAACTGGAGAGCATTATGCTAAGCGAAATAAGCCAGTCAGAGAAAGATAAATACCACATGATCTCACTCATTTGTGGAACAACACAAACTGATGAACCAAAATAGATCCAGAGACAGAGAAGCATCAAACAGACTGTTCAACCTATGAGAGAAGGCGGGGGTTGAGAGGGTAAGAGATCAACCAAAGGATTTGCATGCATGCATGTGAACATAACCAATGGACACAGACAGTAGCAGGGTGAGGGCATGTGCTGGGGGGTGGGAGCGGCCGGGGAGAGGTCAGTGGGGGAAAAGGGAGATTTATGTAATACTTTAAACAATAAAGAATTTTTTTTAAAAGTATGATGGGAAATCATCATAATTGGGATATAGGTTGGATATTTTTCTTTAAGGGAAGTTGTCAAAGTGATTTCTTTGTCAATGGGAGGTTGGCCTGCTATTACATCTGCAGTGTCTTCCAACACTGATGATTCCCTGGTCTTCTATGTCTACATCTACCCTACCTAGTAAATACCATCCTATATAATGAAAGAGAAACATGTAAATTGACTGTCCCTCCACTACGCTCACCAGCCAATCAGGAGTGAGTATGCAAATTAACCCGACAAAGATGGTGGGTTGATTTGCATACATAGGCGCTGGTCGGAGAGAGCGGGAGAAGAGCCAGCAGAGAGTGGAGCAGCTTGGGGAACTTGGCTCCCCAAGCTGCCAGACAGAGCAGAGAGGGAGAGCTGGCGGCTTGGAGGACTTGGTAGAGTGGGAGGCCATGGGACAGAGACAGAGCAGGAAGGGAAAACCAAGAGCGCGGGGAGCACCAGGAATGCTGAGAATCGTAGTTCTGGTGGCAGACGGATCTCCTAGACCCGTGGTCGGCAAACTGCGAATCGCGAGCCACATGTGGCTCTTTGGCCCCTTGAGTGTGGTTCTTCCTAAGCCTTAGGAGTACCCTAATTAAGTTAATAACAATATACCTACCTATATAGTTTAAGTTTAAAAA
>NW_005357962.1:2248701-2268384 GCF_000412655.1 Myotis brandtii | reverse complement strand
TCTGGGGCTCATCCTCCAGAAATTCTGTTTCTTTGTTACTAATGTTGTGGCCCCACCCCATAACAAAGAAACAGAATTTCCGGAGGATGAGGCCCAGAAATCAGGATTTTAAAAAGATTCCCAAGTGATTCTTAACACAAGCTAACCTAGCCAGATGCTGGACAGGACTGTGCAAGTATGAAGCAGAAACTCTGAGCAACGGCTTTAACCCTAGCTCTGCTGAAGACAAAAGTGATATGAGATTTTGGGACTGGAACATGTGGTGTTCCCCTGGATTCTTTGTCCGTCCGAGTCAAAGAATGAAACCACAGATGGAAGGAAGATGGTATAGCAAAGGTGGGAATTTATTGAAGAACAGGCACAGACTCCCACATGGGGAGGGGAAAAGAGTCCCACCCAGTCCCTTCTTCCACATTTTATAAAGGCTGCAAGTCCCTGTGTCCTGATATCCCCTCTGATTAGCCACTATCCCCCTTTTGATTTGGTCACTATAGCAACTCCTGAGCTCAAAAGTCAAACCTCATAGGGGACATGTGAGGCCCTCCTTCTTAGTTTGTAAATATAGGCCTTTTGCTACTCCTGGTTTCCTTGTCTTATGGAAATGTAACCTTTGTAACTCTGTAGCCCTGTGTTTCTTACATGGACCTCCTTAATTTTTCTAAACCTGCTTTTTTCACCCCTAAAAATTCCTATTTCAAAAGGGGACTTTTTCCTTGGCTTGATGGAGGGAAATGGAACCTTGGAAACTCGGGGGGTTAATTCCAATCAAATAAATATCACGAGTTCTCCTGAAAAAATAAATAAATAAAATAAAATAAAAAAAAAGATTCCCAGGTGATTCTAATGTGCAGCCAAGGTTGAGAACCACTGCACTAGAGCAAAGTGAGCCTGGAGCAAGTTACTGTTGTGGTGGGGGATGGAGGGAAAGCAAAGGTGAGAGACATAAGTAAAATCAGAGTGCCTAGGAAAAATTAAAGGGAAGATATCCTAAAACTTTCAGGAAATCTCCACCAATGAAGCAAAGAAAAAAAAAAGCCTCTATTATTCTGTGAGCAACAAACCAAATTGGGTTGGGGTCTCAGACAATTCACTCATATGATTGCAAAGACAGACAGAAACTCCCGGATTGGAGAGGGCTCCCTTGAGGGCTCCCAGATTGGAGAGGGTGCAGGTCGGGCTGAGGGACCCACCCCCAGTGCACGAATCTTTGTGCACCGGGCCCCTAGTCTAATATGATGGGGGTCTATTTTATCTTTTAGTTTCTTCAAATTTATAGTACAGAATGAGTGATCTACATAAAGGCAGAGGATTGAACTACTTTTTGTCATATATGTGACAGGCACTGTGTTAGGAAGTAGGGGTACTATTTAAACAAAATATAGTCTACTCTTAAGGAAATAGAAAGTTGCTAAAAGTTTTGATGAGTACAGTCATAGAAGTAAGCTGTAGGTGTTAACGGGAGTCATATGAAATGGAAGGACCTAACCCAGGCCAGGTAGGGGCTTGTCAGAAAAAAATGCTAGCTTCCTTGAAGACTCCTGAACTGACTTACTAAAAGATGATGAATAGACTTTAACCAGAGGCAAACAGGAGAAGGTCTTTCTAGGCACGGGGAGGAACATATACAGACGTTCTGAAAGAGGGCCTGTCTTGTTTGGAGAATTGTAGTTTAGTATGGCTGGAGCTTAGCATGTGAATGGGGACTGGTGAAAAGATTGGTGAGTGAAACCAAATGAAAAGGACTGTGTTTGCCCTGCTTAGGAATTTGGGCTTGAAAGTGAAGTGAAGCAATTGAAATTTTAATCAGTGTAATTGCGTGGTCAGATTTGTGTTTTAGAAAGCACTCTGGCAGTAGTCAGGAGAACAGAGTGGAATGGACTTCTCTTGGAAGCAAAAAGACCATTAAGTGAAAGGCTTTTGAAATAATTTAAGCAAAAATATCTAAGGCTAGTAGAACTCGTGGTGGTGGTTGGGGAATGAATTAAAGATATACTAAGGAGGCAAAATCAGTGGAGTCACTGGTCAGAGAAAGGGTAATTGCAGTGATGACTCTTAGGTGTCTGGCCTAACTAACTCGGTAGGAGGGTGGTCTATTTGTTAAGAGAAAAAAATTAAGTAGAAAGGATTCACTTGGTCAAAAGATTCTTAGAGTGCCAATTTGAGCAAGGGGTATAGGTGTTTTTCATTTTCTGGTATTTGTGTATATTTTTTAAATGTGATATGAAAGAGTGTAACAGTATGTATAATCAAGGAAGCTTATGTAATTCTTTTTGGAAGTCTGTTAGATTAAGGTGGACTCTCATTTAGCTTAGTTTAGGAAGGAGTGATCTACTTCAAGGCAGAGTATTAGACTACCTTTTGTCCAGCCCTTTGATTATTTAACATCTACCTCCTATGCTCTGTAAATCAGTTTTGAATTGAAATAATAAGCTTATTTTTTAGAAAATCCAGAGATTTTTTACATTGCCATTTGTCTGTCAGACTTTTTACCTTTTGAGAAGATATGTGGGAAGATTGACTTGTCTGTGTAAAGTAGCTAATTTGATAATAGTTCTGTTGTGTCATTATGCATTTTAAAATACAAAATGACTTTCCTCAGAATGCAAACTTTGATTTTCAAGTCTTTCAGTGGTGTCACGTGGCAATCAATGTTTAATCTCTTGCTGTTTAACACTCCTGACAAAGAGGATGTTTCCTTTATGTAGCTTTGTCACACATTTTCTCAAGTCTAGATTTCTTTTAGGCTGTGAGGTACCTAAAATAATGAGCACTGCAACTTAACAAAAAATTGGAGGTATTTATTTTATTTTATTTATTTAATTAAAAATATTTTTACTGATTTCAGAGAGGAAAGGAGAGGGAGAGAGAGATAGAAACATCAATGATGAGAGAGAATCATTGATTGGCTGTCTCCTGCAATCCCCACACTGGGGATCGAGCCTGCAACCCAAGCACATGCCCTTGACCGAAATCGAACCCAAGACCCTTCAGTCCGCAGGCTGACACTCTATCCATTGAGCCAAACCAGCTAGGGCTAGAGGTATTGATTTTAGATTTTGAGATTTGCTCTGTAAAGGGACACTTACTCATTATGTTTATTCATTGGTTCTTGAATGTTCTGTTATTTCTTATCAGTTAGGTCTTCCTTCTCTATAGTTTTGTGATTTCTGCTGCACCTTTGAAAGCAGTAGAGAAGTGCCTCTTTCAATAACAAAACAAAAAACTGACTATAGTTTAATACTTTTTAATTTACAGAGTTAATGATGAGACTTGTGCTACTTCATTAACTCGTGCTCAATCCCCAGTAGGAGGTGTGAGGAAGCAGTTGATGAGTGATTCTCTTGGACTTCTTTCATATCTGTAATGACTATAGATATGAAAGTACATTCTGATGTCATATTGCTTGTAAGAAATTTCTTCTTTAGAATAATTTTATCCTAGTAGAACTTTTCCTTTAAACACGTTTAAAAGAAACTTTATTTTATTCCTTTTTGTAAAACACCCTTTTATAAAATGGTGACTGTAGTCCCTGCTTTGCTTACTGTCTTCAATAATAAGCCAAAAAGGTCCCCAGATTTCAATGTTTCATACTGAATTTTTTTCCTAAGAAGTATGAAAGTTTTCAGAAATTTTTAACAGTGTATAGTTTGGCCTACATGTACAAATTTTCATTTTTAGGCGTGAGAATGGATTTGAGAGGTAGATCAATAGGGATATACTCATTGAATTATTATAATTAAAGTCTCAGAATAACATCTGTGCAAATCGTAAAAGGTTACTGTTGTTTTACGAGACTAGTATTCTAATTGTCTTCAAAATGTGAAATGATTTGTTTGAGCTTAGTATTAGAGGAAGTATACTAATTGCTCATTTCCCCCCAAACCAAAATCTTTACTTTGATACATTAGTTTTTCATTAATATTGTAAACCAAAATTTAAATATGTGAGAAGGTAATAATTACTTTTTCATATTTCTTTAACTCTGTCTGCAGGTTGTAAAAATTAAAATGAACAAACTACGGCAAAGTTTTAGGAGAAAGAAAGATGTTTATATTCCAGAGGCCAGTCGTCCACATCAGTGGCAAACAGATGAAGAAGGGGTTCGTACCGGAAAATGTAGCTTCCCAGTTAAGGTAAAAGATCACGTTTCTATAAATGTATGTGTAAAAAAGAATGGGCAGTTTATTATATGTGAAGTACCATTAATTAGGAAAGTTAAAAGAAAAGTCTCATAAAACTAATCCTATTAATAAAAACCTATGTGGTCATGTCGCCCTCACACCGTAACGAGCGATCACCAGGAGGCTGCGGGCGTGCACGGGTGGATGGGGGCTTGATGCTGCATGCGCAGCGTGAAGGTGGGTCCCACGGTTCCGTGGCGAGGCCGGGGGTCCCGTGGCGAGGCCGAGGTCCCGTGGCTCAGGCAATCCATCAAGGCCTACCTCTTTGGGGTGATTGATTGTGGGGCTCCTGCACTGTGAGAGGGCACAGGCCAGGCTGGGGGGGACACACCCCCCCCCTCCGGTGCACTAATTTCGTGCATGGGGCTTCTAGTATCTTCATATTCTGTTTCAGTGATAGATTTAATAAAACAGGTTAAAATTAGTAATTTTTCTCTTTATATTTAAACTAGAGGCCCAGTGCATGGATTCATGCACTGGTGGGGTCCCTCGGCCTGGCCTGCGGGGATCAGGCCGAAACCAGCTCTCCAGTGTCCCCCGAGGGGTCCCAGATTGCAAGAGGGCAGTTCTCAGGTGAGGCACCCTGGGATCGGACTCTCTCCTCTCTGGTTCTGGGTGTGTCACCTGAGAAACACAGCTGCAAAGTCACCACAGCTTGGCAGCTCCTGCATTCCCCCTGGTGGTCGATGTGCTTCATAGTTACTGGTCAGTAGGCTTTTATATATATAGACTAGAGGCCCAGCGCACAAAATTTGTGCATGGGGGGGTGTCCCTCAGCCCGGCCTGTGCCCTCTCACAATTTGGGACCCCTTGGGTAGGGTCCTAGGCCTGGCCGGCGATCAGGGCCTATCGGGGCTTTCCTTCCCCCGGCAGCTGTCCCCGCCCCCACCGCTGCCACTGCTTGCCATCTGTGCGGCGCTGTCCCCTGCCACTGGTCACCTCCCTCTGTGGGTGACAGGAGTGGGGTGCGATCACTTGGCTGGCCTGGGCCTCCCTCTGTGGGGTGATTGATCACGGGGCCCCCAGATCGATCACCCAGCAGAGGGAGGCCCCCTTCCCCATTGATCGCCCTGTCGGCTGGTGGCCAGGGCCTCCCTCTTTGGGGCAGTCGATTGCAGAGCCCCCCCATCAATCTCCCTGCAGAGGGTGGCCTGGGCCTCCCTCAGCGGGGTGATCGTGGTGCGATGGCGGGGCCCCCCCGACCAATCGCATTGCACCCGCCTTG
The DNA here is from genome assembly GCF_000412655.1 of Myotis brandtii. Lineage (NCBI taxonomy): Eukaryota > Metazoa > Chordata > Mammalia > Chiroptera > Vespertilionidae > Myotis > Myotis brandtii. Next base: position 2,262,978 of record NW_005357962.1, on the reverse strand, counting down.
GCTGGCCTGGCTCCAGTGTGTGTCATAGTGTGGTCGTCCAGACAGTCGTTCTGCTGTTTGGTTGTTTGGTCAATTTGCATATTATGCTTTTATTATAGATCGAATGTTTTCTTTGTGTACCTTTGTCACAATTTTCTCACGTAGATATCTCTTTTAGGCAAGCAGAGTTAAAGAACTCACACTTCTTCATCTCAATGCTTGGTACAAAGCTATAGTAATCAAAACATTGTAATTCTGGCATAAGGAATGATGTATATAGAACAGTGATGGTGAACCTTTTGAGCTCGGCGTGTCAGCATTTTGAAAAACCCTAACTTAACTCTGGTGCTGTGTCACATATAATTTTTTGATGATATTTGCAACCATAGTAAAACAGAGACTTATATTTTTGATATTTATTTGATATATTTAAATGCCATTTAACAAAGGAAAATCAACCAAAAAATTAGTTTGCATGTCACCTCTGACACGCGTGTCATAGGTTCACCATCACTGATATAGAACAATGAAAATAGAATTAAAAGTACAGAAATAAACCTATATGTCTATGGCCAATTGGTTTTTTAAAAGAGTACCAAGCCCATTCAATGGGAAAGAGTAGTCTCTTCAACAAACTGGAAGAGAAAAATGGATTTTCACGTGGGAAAAATAAGAATTTAGACCCCCTGCCTCACACCATATACAAAAATTAACTCAAAATGGATCAACGACGTAAATATAAAAGTAAAAATTGCCATAAATCTCTTAGAAGAAAAAACATAGGGGTAAATCTTTATGACCTTGAATCTGGCAATATATTCTTTGATATGATACCAAAAGCATGAGCATCAAAAGAAAAAATAGATAAACTGGACTTCATTAAAATTAAAAACTTTTGTGCATCAAAGTATGTTTTCATAGGAGTGAACAGACAACTACAGAATGGGAGAAAATATTTAGAAATCAGATAAGAGTCTAGTATCCAGAATATATAAAAGAACCTGATTTTAAAATGGGCAAAGGACTTGAATAGAAATTTCTCCAAAGAAGATATACAAATGGCCAACAACATAACATCATTAGTTATCAGGGAAATGGCTTATCAGTACCACAGTGAAGTAACACATCACACCCAGTTGTATGGCTATACTTAAAAAACAAAAACAGAAAATAATGTATTGACAAGGATGTAAAGAAACTAGAACCCTTATATGTTGCTGGTGGGAATGTAAAATCATTCCGCTTCTGTGGAAAGCAGTTCAGTGGTTTCTTAGAAAGCTAAACACAGAATTACCATATGACTAAGTAATTCCACTGAAAGGTATGTACCCCAAAGAATCAAAAACAGGTACTCAAATACATACAGGTACACTATGTTTATAGCACCACTATTAACAATAGCCAAAAAATGGAAACAGCCCAAATGTCCCTCAATGGAAGAATGGATAAGCAAACTGCAAAGGAATATTACTTAGCTATAAAAAGCAGTCAAGTACTTATACATACTAGAATGTGGTGAACCTCAAAAACAGTATACTAGTGAAATATGCCCGAATACAAAAAGTCACATATTGTATGATTCCATTTACATGAAATATTCAGAATAGGTAAATCCATAAAGACAGAATGCAGGTTATTGGTTGCTAGAAGCAGTGGTAAGCAAATGCTTAATGGGTCAGGTTTTCCTTTTGGTGTGAAAAAAAAACATTTTGGAATTAGATAAAGGTGGTGATTACACAACACTGTGAATGTACTAAGTGACACTGAATTATTCACTTTAAAATGCTTAATTTTATGTAATGTGAATTACATCTCAATAAAAAATGTTAAGATATTTATTATCCAGTCCCAATAAATCATCTTAGCAAAATAAGAATAGCATAATATACTAGAGATATACTAGAAGTCTGGTGCACAAAAATTCATGCACTCAGGGGGTCCCTCAGCCCTGCCTGTGCCTTCTCGAGCTCCAGGACCCCTTGGGGGATGTTCTTTCCGGCTTAGGCCCACTCCCCAGGGGATCGGGCCTAAGCTGGCAGTCAGATATCCCTCTGGCATCCCAGGAGCCCTTAGGGGATGTCTGACTAATGGCTTAGGCCCGCTCCCCACAGACATCTTTAGCGCTGCCACGGATCCCGCTGCCACCACCACTGTGCTGGCCAGCCATGAGCTGGCTTCTGGCTGAGCAACGCTCCCCCTGTGGAAGTGCACTGACCATTAGGGGGCGGCTCCTGCATTGAGTGTCTGCCTCCTGGTGGTCAGTGCATGTCATAGCAACTGTCGTTAGGGTCAATTTGCATATTACCCTTTTATTATATAGGATTCTTTAAGTGATTGAAAAAGTCTCCCAGAGTCATGCAGAAAACATTTACATTTAATTTAGGAGGAAGGTGAGGTTGCTTTATTCAACATATTTAGAATTGGCAATCATCTTTGCATAAGAAAATAAATAAAAACTGTAAATGTGGGAAATCAATACATTTTTTGTTGTGTTTGTTTCTGCAGATGATGTCTATATGAAAAACTCAAGAGAATCAACCAAAAAATGTTTCAAAGGATAGGAAATTGCAGGGTTTTGGGCTACTTATAAGATATACTAAAATCAATAGATAAAAAAAACCACTTAGTTTAGTTAGAAAATATTATGGGTCTTCTGATTCTGGCAGAATGTGGAGTAGTCTAACAAAGAAATACTACCAATATAAATATCTAGAAATACTGAATACATTTTCAAACTAAGTTTTACTCTTAAAGCACAGCAAGCATTTAATAAGACAGATCTCTCTAGTAACGAGAAATTAAGAAGGGATTTGGAAGCTGATGGGTACATGCCCAGGTTGTGGGCTCAATCCCCAGTAGGGATTATGCAGGAGGCAGCCGATCAATGATTCTCTCTCATCATTGATGTTTTTTTTTTAATATATATATTTTTTATTGGTTTCATAGAGGAAGGGAGAGGGACAGAGAGAGAGAAACACCAATGATGGGAGAGAATCATTGATTGACTGTCTCCTGCAAGCCCCCCACTGGGGATCAAGCCGCAACCTGGGCATGTGCCCCTGACCAGAATCGAACCAGAGAACCTTCAGTCTGCAGGCTGATGCTCTATCCACTGAGCCAAACTGGTTAGGGCTCATTGATGTTTCTACCTCTCCCTCTCCCTCTCCCTTCCTCTCTGATATCCATTAAAAATATATATTAAAAATAATAACAAATTAGCCTTGGCCAGTGTTGTTCAGTTGGTTGGAGCATCAGCCTGCACAGCTGCGATGGGTTCAATTCCTGGTCAAGGACACATACCTAGATTGTAGGTTTGATCCCTGGTGGGACACATGTGGGAAGCAACTGATTGATGTGTCTCTGTCATAGGGATATTTCTTTCTTCTCCCCTCCCTTCCACTCTCTAAAAATCAATGGGAAAAATATTCTCAGGTGAGGATTAATTAAAAATTTTAAAAAACTAGACAGTAATATGTGCCAAGGTACCAAGAATGAGATGTCAAAATTTCTTAAAATGTCAGAACAGTGATGCAAACAGCTCAGTTGCTGAGATTATACTCTTTCCCAGTACTTGATTTTCCTTTTTCCTTGGACCAAGAAATTAAGAATATATTATTGGGCTTTGAAAAAAGCAACATGTCAACTGAACATGAAGGAATACTTTCTAAAGCTGAATCCAACCAGAGTTAATTTAAAAGTTCATTCATCACTAACTTCTAAACGAATAATACAGCTTTCCAGAATTTGAGTGTAATATGCCTATCACTGTAGCATCTGACTGATGAAACAGTAGTCTTCAGTGACAAAGTACTCTATTATTTCTGGGTGTGAGTTCAATTTAACCATCTAGAACTAGTTGACAGAGCCACCAAATCTTACTGGACAGGGCCCGAGCCCAGAGAGGGTTGCCTCGGGCAGACTGGTAGTGTGTGGGTTCTCGACTTTGTACAGGAAAGATTTCACAACACGAATCCAGGTGATTTTGAAAGTACATTTATTAAAGCTGAGAACAGTGAAACAAGGAAGGGCTTAGGATAGAAGCCTAGGCGGGGCTGCTTTGGCTCTCTAGAAATGTAATGGGAAAGAAGTTAGCCCAGGTGGGGCTGCTGTCAGCTCATGGAGAGTCAGCAAAAAGGGGCCTTGGAAACAGGTTCAGAGGGTTAGCCCGAGACAGCTCCAGGAGATGCATGCCTATGGGGGAAGAAGAGGAGAAAGGGAAAGGCGTGGTCTAAGGAGAGTGTGCTGGGACCTTTGTCTTGAGGGTTTTAAACGCTGGGAGTTTAGGGGTGGTCTTAGGGGAGATCTCAATAGAATATTCATCACTTTCCAGGTGTGCCCTTTTAGGGTTGTGGTCTCCACTGATTGGTCAATGCCAGGGAAGGGAGTCATTACTGGTCCTGGTTTTGCTGCTTTTCTTGACCTGGAGCTGATATACAGCTGAGGCCTAGATGTTATCTCTAGGGAGGAAAGGTCAGGAGGGTTTGAACCGAATGACCAGCTATGGAAGAAAAGGCCACCCTGGGGGGAAGATCCAGCACCAGTTTTGCCTGTGGCTGGGCACCTGGGGCTTTCCCACCCTGGTGACCTTCTGTATCTGCTGTAAATTGCTCAGCCCTGTTTGTTCAGTCATCAGCTTGCTTTCTCTATTCCACTTGCCAAGAAATTGTCCTAACTGTTTACTATCCTGGCTCACAAACACTTGACATTTTTAACAGCCTATAATATTAAATTAATTTTTTTCCAATTTAATAGTAAAAAAGAGATAAGCAAAGATGACTAAATGTGGAAACTGTCTTAAAACTCACGCTATCTCTTACTGAGCCAAAATGGCTGAAGCTAGCACTACTTAAATACCATCTTCAGCTGAAGACAAATGAAAATGTTGCAGGTGGGGGTGTCAGTTAAGGGAGGAAAAAAACACACTATAAATGGGTAAGGTTGTTAGATTTAAATCTTTATCTTCAGAATTAATAAGAGTTTCTAGAGATAAGTTTATTCTTCTCTTCCTGGGATAGCAGGGAGACACCCTTCGAAATGGAGAGTTCCCTTACAAAGGTAAATGTGTCCTACAAAGGATAGCTTCTACTTGGATTTCAGTGCTTCTCCATTGTATGCTGTTTCTTAAAATTGCCAGCCTAAAATAATCCTTATGCTAGAGAGATATTCTGGGGTGACAAAAATGTGTTCCCCTACAGCTGCTAGGCTGCAAACCCATACAGTCTATTCTGCCCTGAATACTGTAGGCAATTATAACACAGTGGTATTTGTGTAATGTGTTGCATTAGGATGTTAAGACAGCTAGATGTCACTTGGCAATAGGAATTCTTCAGTTCCATTTTAATCTTATTGGAGCACTGTTGTATATGTGGTTTGTCTTTGACTGAAAGGTCGCTATGCAGGACATGATTGTATATCTTCTTGGATTTTGTATGATTCATATTTGCCCTAAAGAGAGTATACTCTTTCATCTTAGAACTATATATAATGCATATTTACCATGTCAATGTAGAGAATATCCTAGCATGTAGAGAATTTTTATAAGTTTATTTGAGGCAAACTCTCTGCATGCCAGAAGTAAGATCGCAAATGCTGCAGAGAAAAATGCTTCCCAGATGACAGTTTCCAGTTTCTTTTGATACATTTGGAATTGAGGGGATGGGGAGCTACTCAATAAACATAGCAAAAGCCCTAACTTTTTTCTTCTTTTTACAGTACCTTGGCCATGTAGAAGTTGATGAATCAAGAGGAATGCACATCTGTGAAGAGGCTGTAAAAAGATTGAAAGCTGTATGTATTTGATGGTTGCCAGTATTGGTCTATATGCTGTAAATATTTTCTTGAAAGATTTTGCTCATAAATTTTAGTGACCCATAATCCAGTTCTTACTCTTAAAGCAAAAGATGTGAATTCACTGATAAAGAGTAGCTCATGTCCATCCAAAGGTGTAAATTATAAAGATCAACTTCTTCAGTTTAGGCCAGACAGTATTCAAAAGGTTCTTCTGGTTCAGAACCATATTAAACAAGTAGTATGAAATCTTTCAGATAAATAATACTCTAAAGCCAGGATAAAATTGTTACAATTAGTGTCTTAACCTAACTGAGATAACTGGGTTATAAATTACTGATTTTAAATTTACTATAAGAAACGGCTTTTTAGGAAAAAATAGAAGATGGGGATATCTGTGTTGGGAGGACTTATTAATTTGACTGCTACTCCCAATTTCCTTTTGTACACCCCTCAAACATAAACAATATGTCACCCTGCCTCTTGCACAAACTTCAGCATATTTGATAAATAATGTTTCCTTTCCTGTTATGCCATAGAACACATCCTAGGCACATGCCTGTGTATTTAATAAAAGGAGAGAATGGATTCAGAGTTCATAAAGGTTCAGATTAAAGTGTTTATTTCATATTTTGGATAGATTTGAAGAATGTTTCATAAACTCTGACAGCCCTCTTCACAACCTCCTTCTCTCCAGTGTTTGGCCTTCTCCACCCCCACCCCTTGCTCTGAAAGCTTTAAGCATTACTTCTGCATGCCTTTGCCCCGTATAGCATTAAGTACTTGTTGCTTTGGATTTGCTGGTATGGTGGGCTGCCTTGAGTTTGGCTACTAATGAGTGCTTTTTCTCAGTTTACTTAATAATGAAAACTTTTCTGCTTCTTGATACATTCTGTAGGACCTCTTTTCTATAATTCCTCAATATAAAAGATATAAAATCAAGGAAGCAGCCACTCAGAGAAATGAATTATATCTTGGAAGAAATGCCTAAATCTGTTGTAGAAGGGAAAGGAAGAGAAAAATAACTGATTATACTACGCAAAGAACTAAAAAAAAAATTAAAAAATCAATGTAGATACAATATATACTATACACATACCTTTACCTTAGATTACCACAGGGCGTGTGCAGGAAGCAAAGGGTATGTTTACATACCCTTAGACTCAGATTTTGGTCATTTAAATTCTTAAATGACTGAAGCCCTTCCTAGTCTTTCTGTGCTCTCCAATTACCATAATATTAAAGAGACTTATAACCATGTGTTATGGTACATGAAACTATAATTTATAGACTTGCTATGTCCACCTGAATATATATTTCCCAGTTAAATACAGCTTCAGAAAATGTAATTTTTCAAGAAATATAAAGTCAGTCTCTTTAACAAAATAATTTTAAGTTCACTGGAAAAATAAGATAAGTTTAGCTAAGAACAGTTTAACAGTTTAAGTAATATAATGATTTGTCTTAAGTCATTTAAGGAATTATTTTTAATTTTTTTTTTTAATCCTCACCCGAGGTTATTTTGCCATTGATTTTAGAGAGAATGGGAGAGGGAAAGACAGAGAGAAATATCGTTGTGAGAGAAACACATCGATTGGTTGCCTCCTGCACTGCCCTGAGCAGGGCCCAGACCAGGGAGGAGTCTGCAACCGAGGTACGTGCCCTTGATCAGAATCGAACCCGGGTCCCTTCAGTCCGAAAGCCAATGCTCTATCCACTGAGCAAAACCAGCTATGGCTAAAGAACATTTTAAATGTCATAAACTACTGACTGAAAGCAATAGACAAATCAGTGAATATACTAGATGGACCTGAAACAAGCTATAAGTAGTTATTAAAGTCTTATAACTTTGTTTTTTAAATAATTCTTTATTGTTGAAAGTATTACATATGTCTTCCCCCCCCCCATTGGCTCCCTCCAACATCCTCTGTCTTATAACTTCTGTAGCTTACGGTTAGAAGGTCACTGTGGAATGAACCTTTAGAAAGTCTTTTAACTCAGAGTATAGCTTCAGGTTCACTCTCTAAATGAGGAAAATCTAAGGATGATTTAAATTTGACCAGAAGTTTTAAGAAATGGTATTTAGTTGTTTAATGAGTAGTTAACCCTCTTAACTGTCTAGGTTTTTTTAAAAGCCAGTCAGAGAAAGACAAGTACCATATGATTTCACTCATAAGTGGAATCTAAGGAGCAAAACTGAACTAACAAGCAAAATAGAGGCAGATTCATAAATGAAGAGCAGGCTGTCTGGGGGGTGAAGGTGGGCTGGGAGGGTGGAGGGATTGAGTAAAAATGGAAAAAAAAAGAACTCAATGCAGACAACAGGTGGTGATTGCAGGGGATGGGGAGAATGAGTTGAGTGGAGATGGAGGAGGGTATGGAGGGATAGATAGTGATGGAAAAAAAGGGGAAAAAAAACCCCTACTTTTAAATAGAAATATCTTTATTATATAGGTAGTAAATTTCATTGTATAAAATACAAATGAACAAAAACAGTACATAAAATTTCTTGCAATCCCAGAGATAGCCACTATTTACCATCGAGTTTTAGAACTAATTTTTTAGTTGAGTGAATGTTTTTGTTTTATTTTACCTTTTTTTTTATTTAACCAAGAAGATGAAAAACTATAAGCATGATTATTTGAGTGCAGGACTATTTAGATTATAAAATTTAGTGAGTTTTTATTTTCACCAGAAATAGGAACCAAATTTGTCACTTAAAAAATTATACCTATGCTTAAAACAGTGTCTGGCACACAGTAGCCACTCAATAAATATTTCTGGAATGAATATACAGAAAACAATTCAGTCCTCAATATGTGGTCAAATTGAATCTCATAATAATCACCATAACCATAATTGCATGTCATGTTTTTAAATCCTTTTGCATAACTTTAAAAGATCATTATTTCCCTATAGTATTTTAAGATTTTTTAATTGATTTTTAGAGAGAGGAAGGGAGAGGGGGAGAGAGATAGAAACACCAGTAATAAGAGAGCATCATTGATTGGCTGCCTCCTGCATGCCCCCTACTGGGGATCAAGCCTACAACCCAGGCATGTGCCCTAACCTGGAATCGAACCATGACCTCCTGGTTCAAAGGTCACTCAACTGAGTCACACCAGCTGGGCCATTTCTGAACTTTTCATTCAAGAAATTCTTTGAAAATTTTCAGACCAACCCTATCCAGGAGACTTGTAGCAAATGTTGTTATAATTTTACATAGGGAAACATGTACTTTTAAAAAATAAGCTTAAAGTTTTAGGTAACTGATGTCAATTTCCTATTTATTGTACTCGGACGTCCCCCTTGTATAAATACTCTTTCTAACACTGTACTGAGAAGGTTGCAGCAAGTGAAAGTCTTCAGTTTGTTGTTCTTCTTAGATCATATTAATCACAAAAATTCATGATTTTGTCTTCTTTTCATATTTTTGCTATGCAGAAATTCTAGTTGCCTCTCTCCCTAACATTGATCCTAACAAACATCTGTAATCAAATATACCAGATGCTTATATTATGCCAAAAGCTATGTCTCTTTAGGTGTTTCTGTTTACTTTTATAGATCATAAAGCTTCCTCTTAGAGTTTCAAATAAATGCAAGCAAATATAAAAGTGTACAACCTAAAGATTAAAGAAAAATAGCATATCCATGGAAGTAGTTTGAATGTCAGTACTTTAAAATTTGAAGAATTATATAGCTCATATGTGCCAGTTAAATAGCAAAACAGTCATCTTAAACTTAACCACCTAAGTGATCTTTAAACTAAAAATCTAACATTCCAGTGCTTTTTAAATTTATGGGGAATTGAGGAAGCAGAATAGTTTGCAAGTATAGTTTTCTTTTTCCTCGAAGTAGCTCTTTAACATTTAGGATTATTTTAACTTCAATTAGAAGTTATCTGCAAACTTAACATTCTCAAATGAAGAGATACTAAAATAAAATAGTACTTTAAACATATGCTTCTAAGAGCCTACATATGTTTTGTTTTTTACTTTGTGTACATAAAGTTAGTTTATAGCTATTTTTAACTCAATTTACTTTGTGACATAATTTCACAAATTAACCACTTAGGGACTTAGATTGTATGGGATTTGTCTATGGATAATCTGTTGTTCATTTTCAGTGTCTTTATGTCATAGTGCTAGATGAGGAGTAATGTAATTATCAATCTATTCTGTAAAAAATTTATCAGGCCTTTGATTATCTTGCTTGACACTGATCCAAAGTGCCCTTCCTTTTAAAAGGTCTTTTCTTCCCATTGTCTCTGTAAATGTGTCTCCCTCTGTCTTGGTTTAGACTAGTTTCATTATACTATCAGTTTCTAATATGTTGATTTTTTTATTCACTATTTGATATATTTTTTCCTAATATATTTTTTTGTTTTAGCAGGTAAAAGAATCATAACTTAATTGTTTAAAAATATATATTCTCTAATAACTACCTTTTTATGCATTTTGCACGTCAACTTTTTTCATTAACATCCGAGATCTTTTATAAAAAGAAGTCAAACTCCATATTTAACAAGTGCTTTTCTGGAAACTAAATTAAATATTAATGGATCTCTTTCCCTTACCTCATTATCCTTAAGAATGGTGAATCTGTTAACTTTGGCTGCATCCTTAAAAGTTGATGGTTGCTCACAGTCTAACAAAACTAGGGTCATCAAACTTGGCAGCAGAGATAAAATGTCAGTCTTATTGTGATAACTACCCCAATTACTTTATTATTTTTCCAGCTTAAGTTCAAAACATTTTATAGAAATATTTGATACTGCTTATCATTTTCAAAACTTAGGGAGCAAGCAAACTATTCAGTTTTTGAATAACTTTATAAATTGTCTGAGAGTCAAATTTTAGAACAGTTGTCTTTTTCTAGATATTTGCCCATCATTAAAAACTGATTATAAAAAGTAAAGGCTTAAAGTATAATTCAACAAAGTCTAGAAAATGTGAAGAAACTTAAGCTAGCTTGGGTAAATTCGAATCCATCTTCTTTGCATAAATTCAGATTTCAAATGGTGGTCAGTTTTAAAGTTTGTATATACTTAAGAATTGGTGCTGAGACCATAAATAGCTATGTCTGTCTCATGTACATAATTTCAGGATTGTATACTTGTAACTGTCCATGCAAGTTCTTTTTCTAAAATAGTAACATTTAAAAAGAAAACAAAACCCTAATCCTTAAATGTCAGTTGTGGTCCACAGCTGTGGTTTTGTTCTCATATGCTTGTTTTCTCTGCTCCAGTGAAATCATTAGCCTGTGTTCTTTATAGAAGATTTATTCTATTTGCAATAGAACATATTTATTATTTCCCCATGATTGCCGTGGAATTGATCAGCACACATACAGATTAATCCTATTGCATAAGTAAGGATTCTCTAAGTGACATCGTGAACTCAGTGAGAAAAAGTCTGACAATGACCCTTGCTGCACATGCATAATTGAATTTTTTGTGTTGCTATATGATTTTGTGATCATTTGAATGTGAACTGGTTTTATAATTGATGACTTCCACTTTTCAATTGAAAAATGTGTATGGAACTAATCTTCTATTTACTATTCACAATTATGAAATTTAAAATGCAAATCTCACAAAACCAATATGTCCTAATATTTTTCTCTGCTACCAAATTTGGATAATCTCTGTTCTAAAAGTAGAGACTATAAACTAATTAATTGCTCTGCATGGATACAGGTTTGATTTTTTCTCATTCTTTCCATGGATTCTTAGGCCACGTAGTATGTTTCCCTGCATTTTCATGTCACTTCTGGTATGGATAACTCTTTAAAACTCACTCCCTCCCCTTCTACTTTGCCCTTTACCCAACTTCCATATGTGCTTATTGGTGTGAAACCCTGGGACATTAAGCCCATACAATAATAGCGCTCGACTTGTCCCCCTGTTCCTCCAGGAAAGGAAGTTCTTCAAAGGCTTCTTTGGAAAAGTAAGTTTGATGCCACATTTGTGCTTGTTTTATAAGGAGTTACACCCCTAGTATAGCACTGACATATTTTTTTTAAAGGATATACAGCTTTGGTATCTTTATAATACAGCAATTGATTTGATTATATATGGAAATTAATGAATTGGAAAGTTGCTATCTATGATATTACCTTGTCTGTTGATACTAAATCTGATGATTCCTAGGAAAGTCCAATAACAAAGTAGGTTAAAAAAGGATTGTCTCTTTATTAAGACTAGGTGTTAAATTTAATTTGATATTGCAAAACTGTTCATATTAGTTGAATTTTTTAGAAGTGGGTTTTATTTAGTGTTCTATATTGACAGAGAAGTGGGAAGAAATATTAAATTCAAGTGAAAATTAAATGTATTGCAAATTTTACACTCAATGCTATTTTTTTCAATCTAAGTTAAATTTCAGGTGAAGTTCTACAGAGCCTAAATAATCTACCTAAATTCACAGATGTAATAAGTGGTAAAAACTAAGATTTGAACCCAGATAATCTGACTCTGGAGCCCACACTCTTAATCACTATGCTATATAGTCACTCTGTTTTCCTATTATTTTACAAGTGAACTTTAAAAGATTTAGCCTTAAAAGATGCTAATAAATAAAGAGCTTCTAGGAAAATTACTTTTATTCTCTTTCTCCTTCAAAGGTAGTAAGTAATTATCTCTAGTTAATTTACTTTTTTATTAGTTAAAGCATTAAAGAGTCTTTTTTAGTGGTTCAAACTAACATTTTATTTATTTGGAGATATTTAAATCATACTAGTGAGTTTGACTCCCATAGGATTTCCTTAAAAGATGCTAAGTAATCCCATAATGGCACCCATGAATAACTGTGACTATCAGAATTTTTTCTTATGTTATTGCAGGGAGAATTATTTTTATGACAGGCTGATTTTATTCTAATACACAATTTTTAAAATTACAAAGTCATTCAAAGAGTTTGGAAAACAGAGGCAGGAGGAAGCATCACTTATAATCTTACCAGAAGTGTACTTTTAAATGCAAAACTACTTTGGAGCCTTTTAAATCTTTCAGGTTGCCATCATTCAACTCACTTTCACACTGTTTTACAAGAAATAGGCTGGTGAAAGAGACTTGTTTTATTGAGTTCAATTGTGGTTTGATAAAAGCTGAAAATGAAGAATTCATAGGACATATAACAGGGAGTTTTTATCCAGTACAGTTTCTCATGAATTTTGACTCTTTCTTAGCCTTTACATCATATGTGATTTAATGATCTCAGGATAACAAGAACAACAGTTATCAAGAAATGTTTCCATCAAACATTTGCATAATAGTAGGTAGATGTAAGAATTATCAGCCCTGATTCTGAATTTTTAAGTCATGGCCAGGAGAACTGCTTCCTCTTTTCACCAAGTTGCTACCTGGACCTGACTACCCAGCCACTTCCCTGTTCCTGCTGATGGGCTCAGTGCCTCCAGAAACTTTAGCCATAGGGAACAGATACACCTGGGCCTGTTACCGGGCTCTAGTATTAACCCATTGTAAAAGGGAAGGGGGGAAAAACTGAGAACCTGAAATCATTTTTTCCAAAGTAGCTACATTAAATTGCTCATTGTTTTAGGGAAGTCAGGAATATACTCAACTTTTTAGGAAGTATTACAGGCAGCTTCATTCGTGTATTTGGCCATACGAGGCCAGTACTCTATTACCAAGTAATTATTGGACACTTAACATTTGAAAAAGGATTTCATAATTTTAGTATATTTAAGGAGCCCCATGAGCTAAGTAATCTATATTCCTATTTTTATGAGGAACTGACTGAACATGGTGATATAAAATGCTTAGACCTCCCATCTATGTCTCTTTTTAAAACCACTGTATTAGAAAAACTTAGTGCAATCTGCCTCCTTGAGTTTTTCTCCTGTGTCCTGCTTACTATTCACACAAAACACTTCAATTCTGGTCACCAAATATGTGTAAATTTTTCCCACACTAAGCAATTCTCTGCAACACCAGCTGGGTGTCCTACAATTTAACTCAATTCTGACACTGCCTAGAGATAATGTCAGATCACACATGTTAAGAAAGGGCTTAGTCCCACAACAGTGCTCCCACTCTATTTCAGATGCAAATTGTAAGTAGTTGGTCCCCAGGTTACTCACAACTTCTGTCCAGTTTGGCTACAAATTGGAGGTTACCATGATCTCTTCCTCAGGTTTGATTAATTTGCCAGAGCAGCTCACAGAACTCAGGAAAACACGTTTACCAGTTTATCAAAGAATTTGAAAAAGTATAAAGATAAACAGCCAGATGAAGAGACACATAGGGTGAGGTCTGGGAGGGTCCCAAGCTCAAGAGCTTCTGTCCCTGTGGAGTTGGGGTGTGTCACCCTCCTAGTGTGTATGTGCTTGCCAACCTGGAAGTTCTCTGAACCTCCATATTGGGATTTATGGAAACTTTCTCACGTAGGCATGATCAGTTATTCCTTTTTCAGCTCCTCTTCTCTTTCTGAAGGATAGGGAGTGGGGCTGAAAATTCCAAGCTTCTAATCACGGCTTGTTCTTACTAGT
>NW_005357962.1:2244064-2248035 GCF_000412655.1 Myotis brandtii | reverse complement strand
TATCTCATTAGAACAAAAGATGCTCCTAGTGCTCTTACTACTTAAGAATTTATAAGGGTTTTAGGATCCTTATTTCAGGATCAGGTCAAAGACCAAATATTAGAACAAGAGATGCTCATAATGCTTTAATCACTTAAGAATTTACAAGGGTTTCAGGAGCTCTATGCTAGGAACCTAGTGGCTGAGACCAATATGTTTTCTATTATCTTACAGGCATTTACTTGTATTCATATAGAGCTTTATAGTTTATGAAATGCTTTGACCTACTTTCCAATTTGCTACTCACAACAGCTCAGTGAATTAGACAGTACAGTTCATGAAACTGCATTTACAAATGAATGAATTCATTCAAAAGAGGTCACCCAGTTAGTAGTAAATGGCAGTGCCTGCCTTGAAACCAAGATTTTCTGAAACCTGGTGCAGAGTTCTTTCACCTACCCCATATTGATGTTCTCGCATTCAGAAGTATTGGCCTTTGCTTTCCTTGGGTATACCTTAATTATAATGAATGAAGAAGTGCTTAATGCAGAGGACACGAGACAGGTCAAGGGCCTGAATGCTTTCCATAAATATGTGTTGTATGGCCTGTGCATGGTTTATAAATTTGAATTGGGTGCCAGTATTTCAAACATTGAAAGCTTGCAAATACAAAGTAGGATATCTATTTTAAGAATTAGAAGGTCTGGCCCTAGCTGGGTTGGCTCAATGGATAGAGCATCGGTCTGTGGACTGAAGGGTCCTGAGTTCAATTCCAGTCAAGGGCATATGCGCCGGTTGCAGGCTCGATCCCCAGTAGGGGGCATGCAGGAAGCAGTCGATCAATGATTCTCTGTCATCATTGATGTTTCTATCTCTCCCTCTCCCTTCCTCTCTCTGAAATCAATAAAAATATATATATTTTTTTAAAGAATTAGAAGGTCTGGCAAAATGGCATGCTTTCTACGTGACAACAGTCGTGGCTTGAGCTGAGTAAGCTAGCAACTATGCCGTTTGGTTGTCTGTCTGCCACAGTACCTGCAACTTCTTATTGTCCTTACACTCAGCCGGCTTCTCTCATTTTATTACCTGCTTCTAACCCTATAGAGTTTGTGAACTCCTCCCAAGGCTATTATGTCACTTTGATTTAGGAAGGAGTGGGTAACCATGTCAAACTGTATAAAAATCACCCAAAATATATCTTTTGTAGCAAATCTGTTAATGTACTGCCAAATATGGTTTTTATGCTTTCGTGATTATTAAATGCCATCATAAAAATGATTATGTTTTAGAGAATTCATGGTTTAAACATAATGCATGGTTATATTGATTTCACCTAATTCTCAAGAATAAGACATTTCATGGTACTTATGACCCACTTAAATCAGGATACTCTCATCTTCATTCTATTTTAGATTTCCCAAATTTCTCCTCTGTGACAAATTGTGCTTAGTGCTTATTTTCATTCTGGATCCTTTTCTTTAAAAGTATTAGAATAGCTGCTGCCTCTTTCCTTTCATTCCTTCCTGTTTTTTAAATTGCCATGCCCTTTCTTCTTTAAATTTTATTTTCCTTGCATTTTATTGATACATCTTTTAGGATTTGGTTTATTTTTCTTTTTGAAATACATTATAACACATTCCTGAAGAAAAACAAAAAGTCCCAAGAGTAATCAGAAGATTTCTATTCATCCTTGGTTTCATTATTTCCTGTGACATAATCAACTAGTATGTCACATGCCCTGGTCACAGACCTTTTCTAGATTTAAAAAAATCAATAACCTAGGAGTTTTTTAAAATTTGTATTTATGAAAAACCCAGTGGTTCTCAAGCTTCAAGTCATAGCTGGTGGCCAAGACATGCTAGGGACTGTGCTAGGCTATCCAGATACAAGACAGTCTGTATTTTTTTAGTCCATTTACTCTATTTTTAGATGACTATTTGGCACCTCCTTCTCTTTTCTTAAACCTCCAGAATTTCTTACTTTGTTCTCTCTTTCAGCTGATCACCTTGCCTCCTACTTCACTGAAAAAAATAGATTCAATCAGAAGAAAACTCCCATGTGGCACTTCCAAATCTACTCACCTACCTGCATCCATGCCTGTATGCTCTCTTTTCCCTCCTACACCAGGATGCACCTGCTGCTGGCTGAGGCCAGCTCCTCCAGTAGATTCTGATTATTCTAGCTCCTCCTTATTCTAGCAATGCTACCCTCTGTTTCCTCCACAATCAGTTTTCTTTGTCTAGTGCAGTGGTTCTCAACCTTCCTAATGCCGCGACCTTTTAATACAGTTCCTCATGTTGTGGTGACCCCCAATTTCATTGTTACAAATTGAACATAATTAAAGCATAGTGTTAATCACAAAAACAATATGTAATTATATATGTGTTTTCCGATGGTCTTAGGCGACCCCTGTGAAAGGGTCGTTCGACCCCCCAAAGGGGTCGCGACCCACAGGTTGAGAACCGCTGGTCTAGTGGATCATCCATTAGCATAAAACACAAACCATCCTTTGAAAAAAAAAAAGGTATCTTCTTAGTGCTTTCAGTTCCTGCTCTCCCATCCTTTGTTAAACTCATTTAATCAGGCTTTTTTGCCTTCACCACTCCTCAGTTCTTCCTCTCTTCCAGTGGTCTTGTCATCCAACCTATCAGCACCATTTGACATAGCCCATTCCTCCGCCTGCCTTGAAACACCCCAGTTCCTTGGAGTTCAGGGATCATACTCTTGTCTATTTCTTACTAGAGGCCCGGTGCACGAGATTCGTGCACTCGGGTGGGGGGAGGGGGGGACCCTCAGCCCAGCCTGCACCCTCTCGCAGTCCAGGAGCCCTTGGGGGATGTCCCCCAAGGGGTCCTTAGTGCTGCCGTGGAGGCGGGAGAGGCTCCCGCCACCGCGCTCACCAGCCGTGAGCCCGGCTTCTGGCTGAGCGGCGCTCCCCCTGTGGGAGCACACTGACCACCAGGGGGCAGTTCCTGCATTGAGTGTCTGCCCCTGGTGATTAGTGCGCATCATAGTAACTGGTCATTCCACCATTCAGTCAGTTTGCATATTAGCCTTCTATTATATAGGACTAGGGGCCCAGTGCACAAATTTGTGCACCTTGAAAGGAACTGTGGGCCTCAAGGCTGCATTGGGCACAGGGGTGGCTCTCGGCCCATTCTCTGCGCCCCTCCCCAGCCCCCTCCTGGCACGGCCTAAGGTCCCTTGTCTGCTGGCAGCCCCACTCCCACCGCTACTGCTCCCACACGCTGATTGGGGCCGGTGCCAGCCGCGGGTGTGAGCGGCGGCTGCTGCCCCAATCGCCCCTCAGGAGCATGGGGAGGTGGAGAAGCCCTCGGGTGATCAGGGCTGGCAGGCGCCGGCAGTGGGTACAAGCAGCGGCTCCAGCGCCAGCAGCAGGTGTGAGCGCCGGGCGGGACTGTGGAGCACTGGAGCAAAGAATTTTCAGTAACCACCAGAGACTCATCCCGATGATAGTGACTGGCGCCCCGCCTTGGTCTGGCACCCCCGTTCATCTGCTCCACCATCCCACCCTGGCCAACACCCGCTATGTTCCACACACCCCCCCGGTGGTCAGCGCATGTCATAGTGACCGGTTGTTCGGCCTTTCTGGGTGTGTGTGTGTGTGTGTGTATATATTATATACATACATACATACACACACTAATAAAAGACAAACATCCAAATTGACCGTACCTACACTTACGCCTTAAGCCACGCCCACCAGCCAATCAGAGCGACTATATGCAAATTAACTCAACCAAGATGGCGGCCAGCAGCCACGGAGCTGGAGCAAGCAGGAGGCTTGGTTGCCCCAATGATGGAGGAAGCCAAGCTTCCCGCCTGCCGCGGCCGGTTCTGAGCTCCACTCAAAGCAACAAAGTTTCCATTATAGAAGGTAAATAAACCCCAGATACCTGCTTTCAGCCGGCCATGGCCACAGAGCTGGAGCAAGCAGGAGGCTTGGTTGCCCCAATGATGGAGGAAGCCAA
>NW_005357962.1:2235915-2243087 GCF_000412655.1 Myotis brandtii | reverse complement strand
GCACAAATTTTTGTGCACCGGGCCTCTAGTGTGTGTGTGTGTGTGTGTGTGTGTGTGTGTGTGTATATATATAATGCTGCCTACCTCTGTGAACTCTTCTCTAACTCTACTTCTCCTTGATGATCTCATAGTGTCATGGGTTTAAATATTGTCTCTAGTGCTGTGAGTTTGAAATTTTTATCTCCAGACATCTTCCCCAAAATCCATAGTGGTTTATATATTAGAAGCAGTATAGCATAGAGGTCAAGGGCACAGAATCTGGGGGGCCAGATTGTTTGCATTTAATCCTGGTTCAACCACTTACTAGCTTGTAACCTTGGGAAAGGTTCTTAACTTTCTGTACCTCAGTTTTTCCGTCTATGAAAAAAAAAGATAATAGCCCACCAGCATGGCTCAGTGGTTTAGCATCGACCTATGAACCAGGAGGTCACAGTTCAATTCTGGTCAGGTCACATGCCGGAGTTGCAGGCTGGATCCCTGTGGGGGACGTGCAGGGAGCGGCTGATTGGTGGTTCTTGACATTGATGTTTCTGTCTCTCCCTTTCCCTTCCTTTCTGAAATCAATAAAAATCTATTTTTAAAAAAGATAATGATAATACCAACCTCATGGGATTGTTTTAAAGATTAAATGACTAAGTATAAGCAAAGTGTATAAAACTTTGCCATAGTGGGTGTTAGGTATCGTTATCATCATCATTAAACATTTCACACCAGATAGCACACACTAACCAAAATTCTATCTTTCTCTCCCAAGTTAATCTCCCCTCATCTTCCCCAACTCATATACAGCAACTCTGTCTCTGTGCTCTAGCCAAAAATTCTGGATCTTATCGTTACTTCTCTCTCTCCTATACCCTATATCCATTCCATCAACAGTTTCTGCCTCACTATCTCCACCACTGTTGCCCTGGTCCAAGCCAGCTTCTCCTTTCAGCTGAATCATTGCAGTAGTGTTCTGTTTCCTCTGCTTTCATTGTTGCTCCCCTGCCATCTGTTCTCAGGATATCAGCCTGAGTGATCTTTCTAAGACAGGAGTCTGATTGTGTTGCTCCACTGTCCCAGATCCTTCAGTAGTTTCCTGACCTAATCAGAGCCTTTTGGGCCTTGTAGGCCACTATACATGAATTCCCTCTGTTCCTTTTCCTGTCTTCTCCCACTCTCACTCTCACCCCTCTGTTCCATCCACACTAGTTAGTCTCCTTGCTATTCCTTGAGCACACCAAGTGTACTTCCACCTCAACCTTTGCACTTGCTGTATTTTTCCATTCTTTGTCCAAAAGCCCCATTCTCAGTGAGGACCCTATTTTAAATTCCTAATACCATGCTCCTCCATATACACACACTATTTCCCTTACTAGCTTTATTTTTCTTTGATTGGGCATATCACCATTTGTCATACCACACATTCTACTTATTGTTCATCTCTTCTTCACTAAAACATAACTCTCTGAGGACTGAGGTCCTCATCTAAAGTTTTGTTCACTGCTGAGTCTTCAATGCCTAGAATAGTAGGTGGTCTATAGTAATTGCTCCAAAATATTTGAGTTAGTGAATGAAAAAAAATGAATGAATGACAGATACACTGGTTTCAAGTTCACCTTGTAGTGGGAGAAATCAGACATTTAAAAAATGGTTAGCAAATTGTGTAACATTAACGTACCAATAGAGCAGTGGTTCTCAACCTTCTGGCACTTTAAATACAGTTCCTCATGTTGTGACCCAACCATAAAATTATTTTCGTTGCTACTTCATAACTGTAATGTTGCTACTGTTATGAATTGTAATGTAAATATCTGATATGCAGGATGGTCTTAGGCGACCCCTGTGAAAGGGTTGTTCGACCGCCAAAGGGGTCGAGACCCACAGGTTGAGAACCGCTGCAATAGAGCAAAGGAAGAATGTGAGAGGTTGTGATGAAGGTTTCTGGGAGGAAATAGCACCTAAGGCTGACTTAAAACTATGAGTTCCAGTTAAACTTAAAAGAGAAAGGCATTTCAGACAGAAGGAACAGCATTAACAGAATCACCGGGAGGAGGAGACCAACTCGATCATTCATTTAACTTAGGGATATACGAAAGAAACAGAAGATAAGACCCAAGTTTCAGGCATGGATGACCAAGGGATGGGGAAATCATTCATTGTGAGAAGAGGTATGATGAATTTGGTTTTGAAGAGATTAAATTTGAGATGCCTGTGGATTTTTCATTTCTGCTATTACAAACGTTTGAAATATGAATTTAATATTAGAATAATTCATGGGTTTTCCCCCTCTCCTCAATTAAAAGTGATTTGGCAAATTAGGAGAGCTAAATTGCCTCCAAATTTCTCTCCTTTGCTTTTTGGTTCATGATATGCTACCATCCTTATTTTCCCCCCAAAAAATGCTTTTAAAGGCCTCTCTCAGTTAAGAAAATGCAGGAAATAGTATATATTGGTGTCCCAGATGAAAACTTACTGCACTTTCAATGAAGCAGTCATTAAAGAGATAGTGCCAGTCTCAAATCCTGGAGAAAGCTGCATTTCTTTCCCTTCACTGCTTTGTCCTTTGGGGAATACTCACTGTATCTTAGAATTATAAGACAAAATCTGTTTATTACACAATTACATTCAGAAATTCAAATGTCATCAAACTACAAGACTTTCAGGCCCTTGTCATGTTTTAAAATGAAGCCACGTTTCCTACAAAAGGAAAGAAGTCTCTTCATTTATTACAAGGCACACCATATCATGGTTGTCTGTGAATATATTATTACTCTGTAATGATGGTTATCTGTGTGTAGGTGTGACAAAAAGACTAATCCATGATTCTCTACAAATTGGGTACCTTGATGGCCTCTTTGGTTTGTAGCAGAAAGCTTTGTAAACTAGAATGGCAAATCTCTGTTACTCAGAAGGAGTGACATGCTCTGCCCCTGCTGCCTGAACTGGTGGCTGCTGTTGCTTTGTAACACCTCATCGCTATGCCAAATTATGCTTCCATGTGTGTTGATAGCATTTCTTTACGTCGGCTTACCTAAGGACATCTGCTTAACCTTTTTGCTCTTATATGCCCAGCAGAATTGTTTTGCCTCCAAATATTACTTCTGTTTATGTTATTTAATTGCATGCTCTTACCTCACTAGGATTTTGGGAAGCATAGAACTTTAGAGTTGGAAAGCACCTGAGATCTGCGTCATAGTTTAAAATAATAGGAGATAAACACATTTGAAAACAACAAAATGGAAAAGAAAAATGATTCAGGGACATAATTCTAAACAGGTTTAAGATTTTAATATAATGAATTACCTTTTCAAAAAGATTAATTAATGTTCACTTTTCAGGGATCACAATGATTTATATCAGGTTGGCATCTGTGACACATTACTTGTTTTGTTGAATAAAGTTTTATTGGAACAAAGCCATGTCCATTTGTTTACTATTGTCTATGGCTGCTTTTGTGCTACAGTGGCAGAGTTAAGTAGTCATGGCATAGAACGTATGGCCTGCAAAGCCTTAAATATTTATCTGGTCCTTCACATAAAAAGTTTTGTCAGTCTTTGATTTAAACAATTTAAAAACTTATGTCTCCAATTGGAGACCTGAAGAACTTTCCTAGCTAACACCAATATGTAAAATGAAAGATCAACTGTAAGGATCTTTCAGCCTACTGAGGATATCACTAACTTGTGATCTTCATCCTTTTTCAATTTCTTTTTAAAATGGTGTCTACTGGAGATAGGTTTATAGATAGGGAGATGGCATTCTTTATTGTAATTAGTTATTTCAATTGCCTTTTATTGTGAGTAGCTTTTAAATTTAGAGAGAGTCATTTTACAGTGAACTGAGCTTGTTTATGTTATTATTTCTGTGTTATTTTTACAACCATTGTGTTTCTTCACTGGTGTTTTCATGTTAAGATTGCCTGTGCATTTCTCTTGCAGTGTAAGTTTCCTGACTTAGTAAATTGTAATGGATCTACTCACTACCTGCTATAATTTCCTCCAATATCAGCCTGCTTAATTTCTGTGTTGGTTTATATCTACCCATAGTAAAAGGTATTTAAGGCAGATGATAATTTTAAAATTCTAAGTTGGATATTTAGAGAGTTGAGTGGTTACCTGAAAGTTATACTTACATTTGTCATCTTTCACTCATAGGTGAGCTTGAGCCTTCTACTCAGATTTCACCAATTAAATTCGAAGTGCTCTCCATGTTAGATTCATTTTCTTCCCTCAAAGAATAAGCAATTTTCTCTTTTCTGTAAAACTGTGTTTTTTGTACATTGACACTAGTCAGTGTGAATTCTACCTATAACCTTGAAATTATTATTAAAATAGAAAGTGTTGGAACAGTGGTGATGAAATAATTCTGAATGTCTCTCACCTGCATTACCCCTACCTCATTGTTATTAGTTTCTGAAGTAGTAACTAGTCTTTTTTTTTTAAAAGAGATGTTTGTGGCAAACTCACTCTCTAGTGGACGTGTACTTTTCGCTTTTTTCATAGCAGCACCCACGACCTGGCCTCTTTCTTTTTCTCTACCTGAATAAACTTACTTTATTCTCCAAAAAAAAAGGGGGGGGGGTGTTTGCATCACTAAGATGTATGTAAATTCTACACTTTATACTTAGTTATTTTTATTTTATTTTATTTTATTGCTGTTTGGTTAGCAAACTTGTTTTTAGCTCCTTGGGATTAGCTTCAGTGTATAGTTTTAGGGCAAACAAAAGCAAAAACTTTTACCTTCTCTCTGTGACTTTTATCATTTTCTAAAAGTTTCTTAGGAATCCTAGTTTATATTATCAGAATAAAAGACTAAAGTTCACAAATAATACAGAAGCATTGCTACTATAGAATCTGGGAGGGAAGTCTGAACTTAATTTAGCTACAGGTTCTTTGAGCCTTAGTATCTCAGTACGTGGTGTAAGTGGCAAACTAGAGTGACATCTGAGTACCAGCACCCAGGTGTATGAACAAATACAGAAAGACTTTATATTTGTTTTCTTCCCCTCTTTAGAGAGATCAGAGGCCATGAAATATGACAAATACAGTGCCTAACTGATAGGTTAGCACACCACCATTTTAAAGACATACCTCAAGCGCTAGCCAGTGTTGCTCAGTTGTTTGGAGCTTCATCCCGTACACCAGAAGGTGGCTGGTTCGATCCCTGGTCAGGGCCCATACCCAGGTTGTGGGTTTGATCCGGGTGAGGTGTGTGTGGGAGGCAACCAATAAATATTTCTCTCTCACATTGATTGATGCTTCTCTCTCTCTCTCTCTCTCTCTCTCTCCCTTTCCCCCCTCTCTTTTCCTCCTCTCCCCAAAAAAAAACCTCTCTCTCTCTCTCTCTCTCTCTCTCTCTCTCTCTCTCTCCCCCTTCCTCTCAAGAAAAAGGCATGCCTCAAAAATAGACATGTTTCTATGACAGTATAATTGGGCTAAGAAAATGTTATAATTCCCTATATATGATAAGGAGAATAAATGGGGAACAATCCCATTTTAAAATGGCCTTTTATTTTTCCCACCTTCAGCCTCCCAACTCCTTGAAGTATATTTATGTATTGGCTCAGATATTGAATATTGCAGGCTATAATTGTAGTAATCAGTAAGAAGATGAATAAAACTTCAAATTTAAATTTCTTACACAGGATTTTCAGTGCCAGTGACAGTCTTCTGTGTCACTAATCAGCAGTTTCCTATTTCCTCCAGCAGATATTTAGCACATTTATTCCTTCAAACTCCTGCTCTGTACCAGGCATTGTCCTGAGTTCCAGGGATATAGCAGTGATGGAAACAAGCCTGCCCTCACAGAACTTACCTTCTAGCGGAATCCTGACTGCTACCTAAGTGTTGGTTAAATATGGGCAGTTACCGTTGGTGGGATGGTGATTGTCCCAGTTTTCCTGGAACAGTCCCAATGTAACACCTGTTTCACTTTCAAAAGGGTCCCAGTTTGGACAGAAAATTATATGACCCACCCTAGTTCTAAACTTTTTACATATGTTAATTCATTTAATCCTCATAATAATCCCATGAGGTATGTAAGATTATTAGCATCATTATACAGGTATGGAAACTGAAGCATAGAAAAGTGGAGTAGTTTGCCCTTGGTCATATAGTAAGTGGCAGAACCAGAATTCAAACCCAGACAGCAGCCTGGTTTCAGGGTTTGTGCTCTGAGTTCCTGTGCTATACTGCCTCCAGACGGCTATTGTCAATCTTTCTCTTACTCTGCATGTCTCCCTTCCTCTCGCTAGCCAAGTAAAGCAAGTGATCTCATTTCCTTCACAGATAAATTTGTGGCTTTCTCAAGTAAACTTCCTCAATTTGCCACTCCCTCCTTTACAAATCTATCTTCATTTCTATTTAGCCTCACTCCATCCCTCCATTTCAAGGAAGGGGACATCTTTCTTTCTGTCTAAAACTTGTACTCTAGTCCCATCCCATCCCACCTCCTGGATGATTCTGTTTTCTAAATTATTCTTCTCTTTTTCTAGGAGGGCTTTCAGTCTCCATCTTTCCACCGCTTTTCCCATTCAGCATGTAAGCATGATTTGTTGTTGAAGATATCACTCTTTCAAGAAGCTTTACTGTTGGGAGGTTTTTTTTCAAGTTTATTAGTAACATAATGATAAATGGCTATCAAGTATTCATTACCCTGTTAAATTCCAGGTACTGCATATATCTCTGATCCTTTTACCAACCCTGCTACAGATGAAGAAATGGGAGCTCAGAAGACTGCATAACTTACTGAGCTTATGAATAGTGGCACTGAATTTAGATTCATATTTATCTTCATTCTGTTGTTGGTACATCATGCTAGTTTATCACAATTCTTAAAGACTTCCCTTGATCATGTGCCTGTCCCCCCATTACCCTATACCCCTCCTTTTTGTAAATAAGCTTTTTCAAAGAGCATATTTAATACTCCAAGACTCTTCTTGCCTTTCATTTGCTTCTCAGCCCATTCTAATCTGTCTTCCACCTCTGTATTAATCAGGACCTTCCAGAGACAGAGCCACCATCTGTTTCTCTCTCATATGTATTTAGATTATCTATCTCTACATATATTTAGTTAGAGAGTGGGTATTGATTTTAAGAATTGGCTCATACAATTGTGGGGGCTGGCAAGTCTGAAATCTGTAGGGTAGGCCAGCGGGCTGGAAACGCAGGTAGAATTTTAGTATTGCAGAC
>NW_005357962.1:2202432-2235854 GCF_000412655.1 Myotis brandtii | reverse complement strand
AGACGGGCCTCTGTTTTTACCCTTAAAGCCTTCAATTGATTGGATTAGTCCTCTTCCACCATATTATCAGGGTAATCTCCTTTACCTAAAGTCCATTGATTGTAAATGTTAATCACACCTACAAAATACCTTCACAGCAACATCTAAACTTGTGTTTGACCAAACAACTGAGCAACCATAGCCTAGCCAATTTGACACATAAAACTAACCACACAACCTCTATCACTATATTGTGTCTTCATTGCTAAATCAAATGGACACTTTGCACATCTTTTCAAACTTGATCACTTTGCAACATTTGACATTTTGGACCACCCCATTACTTCTTGAAACCCTTCTCCCTTAGTTTCAATCACCCATTTTCCTGTCCTTCTGGTTATTTCTTTTCTTATATTTCAAGGACTTAACTCATCTTTTCCTACTTCTTTAATTATTGATAGTCTCTTCTAGCCTTGGCCCTTCTATTATTCCCATGATTAATGTCTCTCAAATTTAAAATTCCATCTAGAGTTCTCTATTGAGCTTCAGACCTATTTTTCAATTACCTGTTGGACATCTTCACCTTGATGTTGCACAGACATCTCAAATTTTGCTTCTCCAAAATTGAAGTCTTATTCTTCCCCTTCTCAAACTTGTTTTTGCATCTCTTTTATTCTCTCTTTTTAAAACATGTTTTTACTGATTTCAGAGAGAGGAAAGGAGAAGGAGAGAGAGATAGAAACATCAGTGATGAGAGAGAATCATCAATTGGCTGCTTCCTGCATGCCCCTTACTGGGGATCGAGCCTGCAACGTGCCCTGACCTGGATCAAACCCTGACCTCCTGGTTCATGGGTCGACACTCAACCACTGAGCCACACCAGCCAGGCTCCTTTATTCTCTTTCTTAGTTAACCTCTCTAGCCAGTTACCCAAGCCAGGAACCTGATAGGAATCCTCAACTTCTCCCTTACAATTACCATGTAAAACTTTCTCCTCTCCATCCCAGTCTTAATCAAGAAGCTCAACCTCATTTTCTCTCATCTGAAATCTTGTGGTCTTTTGCCTCCTATCAGTTTCTTTCCAACCCCTCTCCCCTGCTGCCAGAGTGATGTTTTAAAAATGAAAATCTGTTTAATTGTGTTTAAATTCCTCCAGTAGCTCCTAATTGCCCCCAGAATTAAGATGGAATTCTTTAGAAGGCCTACAAGGCCCTCCGTGCCTAGGCCTTTCTTACTCTTTATCTCCCACCATGCCTTGCTCACTCATCATACTTTCAAGCCAATATTTATAGAGCCCAGATTTGACATGTCCAGTATTGCTGTTTTTTCTGTCTGGTATGTCCACTACTTCTGTCAGTTCCCTCCCTCCTTACCCCCATCTGGGACATCTAAAAAAATTATTTTAGTACCCAGTTCTGTCTTCTCCTTTGAATAACCTTCTTTGATTCCACAGATTTGACCATGCCTGCTTTCTGATATCATTATACACTAGAGGCCCGGCACATGGCATTCGTGCACTGGGGGTGGGGGTGGTCCCCTCAGCCCGGCCTGTGCCCTCTCGCAGTCCAGGACCCCTCAGGGAATGTCCACCAAGGGGTCTGTAGCGCTGCTGTGGAGGCAGGAGAGGCTCCCACCACTGCCACTGCGCTTGCCAGCCATGAGCCCAGCTTCTGTGGGAATGCACTGACCACTGGGGGGCAGCTCCTGCGTTGAGCATCTGCCCCCTGGTGGTCAGTGCTCATCATAGCAACTGGTCATTCCGCCTTTTAGTCAATTTGCTTAGTAGGGTTTTATTATATAGTATTGTTTTCAGTTCTATAGCACTCATCACTGTATTTTTTGTTTATCTGAGTGTCACCTTTCAATGGGCTGTGTGAATTCAAGTACAGTATTTCCACTGTCTGGCATATAATAGGCTCTCCTCAGATGTGTGGTGGTGATGGAGATGATGAGTCCGGGTGGATCACACAGCTCATTCAAATAAGGCCATTCCTTTCCTACCGAGGAGTGTTGGGTTTGGACACACACAGAGGAGAATGGTAGACGTTTCTTTATCTTTCCTTGTCCCTTCTAGAAGCTGCTGCTCCAACTTTTAGTACCTGATCCCTTTTGATATATACTTTTTATGATGTTTTGATATCTATTCTCAGCCCTCACTTTGCTTTTGCTTTATTTTGCTCATATCCTTGGAGCAGTTAGAAAGAAAGAAAGCTGTTAAATTGCTATTACAAACTCCCACTCTCCTGTTTTCATTCCATCACAGGAGAAATCTCATATATCAGCTTTTTCCCATGTGATTCTTATGTGCAAAAGAAGTCTTTTCTTAGCAGTAAAAAGAATTCATGTTATAACAATATTTTCAACAGTTTTTTAATTCTCCTATGTCTCCAAAATGTTTCCATGCATTTAATGTCAAATTAAAAACTAAACTAGTTCTGTCTTAATCCTGGAAGAAAAAAATAATGGTTTAAAGGAAGAATGAAAAATTATTGGGTTTTTAACATGAAAATTTCAGATGATTAAGGTCCTGCTGTATACATTGGGGTCACACGGTAGTAGAATGGTCAGCATTTCAATTTAGACTCATGTACTACTTCCTACTCTAAATACACTCGTAGAAGCTACTTGTGGTGTAACTCCTTATGTGTTTAAATTTATCTGACTTGTGATTTTCTTGGTTTATTTTTTAAATGAGTGAAGAATCTACTTATGAATTCTTTGCCCTTTATGGAACGTGTTATCTTGGTTTTAATATATCCCCTCCCCTGTACTTACTTTTATTGTATTGTTTTGCATTGCGTTTCTAAAATAATGGCTTTGGCTTGTCTTTTCCTGAATGTTTCTGCAGTTTGGTTTGAGTATATGGCTTTGGGCACCTCTCCTGGACTCCATTTGTACATGTGAATTTTGGAAGGCAGAAGTCAGTGTTTTCTATGGAAGATGACTTTTTAAAATATACATTATATGTGTGTGTCTCTCTCCTTTCTTTTTGGTTTCTCTTAAAAGACTGGAAAGAAAGCTGTTAAGGCAGTCCTGTGGGTATCAGCAGATGGACTCAGAGTTGTGGATGAAAAAACTAAGGTAAAACTTTTACAAGCTTAAATGTAAGCTCATACGTCTTTTTAATTCCTAATGATCATTTATAGTGCCATTAAGCAGTTGTAGTCACTCTGTATCCTTCACTTTGTCCAAAGTACAATCTTCTGAGACTAGTTAATGTTTAGGAAGCCAATTAGTTACTCATTTACCTTATAAAAAATAGAATTCTCTCCGCATTTTTGCCCTACATGACGTAGCATGTTTAGCCTACCAAGCATTTTCACTTAATGTTAAGATCTGAGTTCTATTTCTGTTGTTACACATTTTAAAAAAATGTTTAACCCCACAAATTTGATGGAAAAGATGATGGACCTTTTACCACAGTTTAAAAAATATTTTTAAATATGATGGACCACATTAGAAATTTCTTCTTGTTCCTTAACAGAACTCTGTTTTTAGAAAGTGATATTTGAATTGATTGCTATTTAACTGAAAACCCAATTTAAATGAAATCTTAAGAACTAGTAAGTGACTCATTAGATTAACATTTACTTAGAATCTACACAATATCTCAAATCAGAGGTAGCATTTTGCATTTGAAAGAATGTGATCCTACATACCTATAAGAATAGAGACATATGCCCTAGCAGGTTAGACTCAGTGCATAGAGGGTCGGCCCGCAGACTGAAGGGTCCTGGTTTTGATTCTGGTCAAGGACATATAACCTTGGTTGCAAGTTCCCTGGCCCTGGTTAGTGTGCATTCAGGAGGCAGCTAGTTGATGTGTCTCTCTCTCTCTCTCTGTCTCTCCTTCTCCATCTACTCTCTCTAGAAATCAATGGAAAAATATCCTCGGGTGAGGATTAATAAGATTAGAGACATAGACTCTTCCCTTAGAGAGCATATAGTGTTATATAAGTATATTAATCATTAATTTAAATTTCCTAAGAGACCTAAAGTCTGGAGAAATTTTAGCAAGAAGGCAGTTTTTCAGAAAAACTAAAATGTCACCTGACTTGGGAGAAAGTCTGACCAGTAAAGAGCAGTTTGATGGGTAACTTACCAGATAAATTTTAAGTGATTTAATATAACTGCATTTTAGTTATTTTCACCTTCCATCAAAGGCTTTTTCTTAAGTTCAAGAGAAGTGGTAGTGTTAAACGTACATGAATCTTGGAAACAACGATCATTTTATTTAGATTATTTTTAAGAACTTATAAGTGTTTTGTATGAAATTTGTACATGGAGGCTGTTTTTAATTGCTTTGTATAATAATGAGAAAGTGTTGTTTCCCCCTGGTGGTTGCTTATAGCACTGACACTAATTAGTTCTTTCCACACAGAGTGATAATAATAATCAGTGGATTGTCACTCTTGGACCTATTATGAGTGGAAAAGAAATTTTGCAATCTGTATAGTCTATAAAGGGATCATATTTAGAATATATAAATAACTCCTACATATCAATAAGAAAATTACAGACAACCCAAAAGACAATTTCTTTGCTAAAGAGGAAGTTTATAGTAATCATAGTTATGCAAAATAAAATCATAATGAGCTGCCAAAAAAATTTTATTTTCAAATCTTAAAAAAAAATTTAATTTGTTTTGAGAGAGAAACATCAATTTATTGTTCCACTTATTTATGCATTCATTGGTTGATTCTTGTATGTGCCCTGACCTGGGTTTGAATTCACAACCTTGATGTATTGGGATGATGCTCTAACCAACTAAGCTACCCGACCAGGGCCAGAGTTGCAAATTTTTTAAAAATTGACTGGCAAGTTTATGGAGCAACAGGAACTCTCAGCAATCCTACATAAAAGCCATTTGATTTAATTTTATGTTTTACAGCCTCATCTCAGCACCTAGGGATTCTAGGCCATGAAAATATCACACAGAAGAGCCTCAGAATCTCCAGATTTTTAAGAACATTTTGTGTAATGTTTATACTATGCATATACTGGGTCATTCAGCAAGTATATAAACAGAAAGTCCTCAAAGTTTAATCATCAGTAAGTTAATAAATAGAAATTTGGGGAATGATGTTATTAAATAAGTTATATGGAAATTGGATTAAATATATTGATTTACATATATTGCGCATTGAACATGGGCTCTACCATAATAAAATTATAACCAGCAAGCATATGTTTTAGAACATGAAGATGAAGTGAGAGGCCTCTGGACAAAGGACCTCATGGGATCTCTCTAAGGTCAAATTCTTAGTATTCAGACTGCTGGCCTCAGATCCAGCTATTCCATAGGTTCAGTGCATTAGGTGTGAGGATTCCGTATTATAAAACGAACATTCTGTGCTTTTTCTGAGAAGGTTGAATAACCTCATAATTCTCTGTTCCTTTGTGTTTCCCTTTTTCAAGGACCTCATAGTTGACCAGACAATAGAAAAAGTTTCTTTCTGTGCACCAGATAGAAACTTTGATAGAGCCTTCTCTTACATATGTCGTGATGGCACCACTCGGCGCTGGATCTGTCATTGCTTCATGGCTGTCAAGGACACGGTGAGTTCAACCTGGATTTCATCATGACTAGCCTCAGTCAGCAAAGCTCCTTCCGGGTTGGCTCAGTCAAGCACTTTGCACTTGACAAGTACGTGCTGTTACAGTGCTTGGAAGTGCCTACACTAGTCTGCTTTCGTTCCTTTTATTCAAGTAATCCACACTCTTGGTGTGACCTTGCAACTCTCGGAGCAAGATGACTGACTAGGTGAGATCCATGGTCATTAAAGGAAAGTAGAAGTATTCTGGGAGGGTGGCTGCTACACTTTATTTGAAACTTTTCATTATTAGAACCATTTTCAAGATCTTACATGTATTTATTTGCTAAGACATCTGGGTAGATGATATTGGCATTTGAAAGGTGCTTATAAATTTATTTGCAAAGAAACTCCACTACAAATGAAAGAACTGAGTTGGAGTGTATTTCCAATTAATTAAAAAAACAGAAATACTAAATTATGGTATAATGAGTGTGCTAGAAATTGTTACATGGTAGAAATTTTTCATCTTGTTTAAAAATAGAGAATAACCTAATGTATCATCCTTCATGTAAATTACCTAAAATTCTAATATGAAAGATGTCTCTTACATGTTGATGGTGATTTTAACTATAGTTATAGTACAGCATTGAGTGTATAATTTCTGAGTTTTTAAAAGTCAGACAGAATGAGGCAGAATAGCCATTCACAAAGGTTACAACTTAATACATCCTTGGCAAGGTTTAACCTTAGAGTGGTGACCATATTCTAAAATTGACCAAAAGATTTTTTTTTTCTTAAGTTCTTGGAGACAGTGGTATAAACAAATATTAAGAGCTCAGGCTCTGAATCTGATATGGGTTCCAGACCTGATTCTGGTTCTCACTAGCTGTGGGATTTGTAGCAAGTTACTTAACATTCTCTAAGTCTTAGTATCCACTGCTATAAGATGGAGATAACAGTTGCAAAAACTAACTTACATTAATGAATTTAAGCACTCTTAGCATAGGATCTGGCCCATGGTAACTGCTCTCAATATAGTGATTGTTATTCCTAGCCAGTTTGGCTCCGTGGATAGAGTGTCAGCCTGTGGACTGGAGGGTCCCAGGTTTGATTCTGGTCAAGGGCACATGCCCCGGTTGCGGGCTCAATCCGGGGGGCATGCAGGAGGCAGCCAATCAATGATTCTCATCATTGATGTTTATATCTCTCTCTCCCTCTCCCTTCCTCTCTGAAATCAATAAAAAAAAATTTTAAATAGTGACTATTATTAAAGCTATTTCTCCAACTGGGTCTGGGATGGAGCTTGAGGAGGGATCTGTCTTCAAGAACTTCTGCCTGAAACCTAAAGAGAAAGAATAAGCTTCCTTGGCCTATACCTCTGTCCTTATAATAGAGCTGTGTGCAAATGCAAACGGGTTCTAAAACTCCTTCGGTACTC
This sequence comes from Myotis brandtii, assembly GCF_000412655.1. Taxonomy (NCBI): domain Eukaryota; kingdom Metazoa; phylum Chordata; class Mammalia; order Chiroptera; family Vespertilionidae; genus Myotis; species Myotis brandtii. The sequence continues at coordinate 2,228,901 of NW_005357962.1, read as the reverse complement.
TCTTCTATTCTATGCTTTCACGCCTACCCTTATATCATCCTATTAAAAAGTTAGAAACTCATGTGGTTTCATAAAAAATAAGTCTGTCAGTTTTTAAGCAGTCATGTGAAATTTTACATTTTATAGTCACTGAAATCTTAACAGTTTATTGTCATGTGAAGTCTTACAAACAAAAAGCAGTTTTTTGGTTTTTATTGGAGAGAGTGGGAGGGGAGAGGAAGAGACAGAGAAACATCGATGTGAGAGAGACACATCAATTGTACGTGCCCTGACCAGGGCCTGGGATCGAGCCTGCAACTGAGGTATGTGCCCTTGACCAGAATCGAACCCAGGACCCTTCAGTCCGCAGGCTGACGCTCTATCCACTGAGCCAAACTGCTTTAACTTTTGCATGTGTGTGGTTGGGGGTAGAGTTGGGGCTAAGAGAGAGCTAGAAGAATATAGGGAAGGTATAGGAGAAAGCCTGAAAGCCCTTTGGGTCTAGAATGGGAAGGGTTCCTTGGGAATAATATTCAGAAAGGGGGGGACTGAGAAAGCTAAGCTTTCCTTTGCCTGATTCCCTTTTCATTGCTGGAGTTGTATTATTTATTCAAAGTTTTAAGTTTGCACCTTTTATTCCTAGACATGTTGACAGTATATTTAAGCTCCTGAACCTTGCCCTGCCTTTCCAATGGTTCTTAGAAATGCTTGGTAAATATTTCCACTGTTCCCCTAAATAGCAAATAGGGTTTTGCATTTCAAGACTTAGAGCTTGAAACCTTCAGCAGTATCTCCTAACCTGATGGCACAGCTACTGTGAGTGACAGAGGGAGCCTCACTAATAATAAGAAGGTCTCAGTGGCTGCTCACAAAAGCACAGGTTGCCGATTGTCACTTTACCCAATGCCTGTTACAGTAAAGTATCATAGGTATTACCTAAGGTAATTTATTTAAATTAATTTGGCATATTAGTATATTAAAATCTAGGTTAAGCTCCCAACATTTTGCCTTGTGTAAAACAGACTTATTTGTGGTCCAAACTCATTTGTAATTGTTGGTATAGTAACTCTAAAAACATTCTGTGAACCTTCTGTTATGTACAGGGTGAAAGATTGAGCCACGCTGTAGGCTGTGCTTTTGCGGCCTGTTTAGAACGTAAGCAGAAGAGGGAGAAGGAATGTGGAGTGACTGCTACTTTTGATGCCAGCCGGACCACTTTTACAAGAGAAGGATCATTCCGTGTCACAACAGCCACTGAGCTAGCAGAAAGAGAGGAGATTATGAAGCAAATCCAAGATGCCAAGAAAGGTACAGTCTGTTCTACTACAGTGTGTGTTTATTAAACAGTTTTCCCCAGAGGGTTAACTTTTTGAAGCTATCAGGGCTAAGCTTTCTCACAAAGAGAACTCTTAGCAATATGTGAAGAACTCAAGAACAAAGCTGGCCCTGGCCAATGTTGCTCAGTGGTTGGAGTATCAGTCCACACACCAAGGGTTATGGGTTCAATTTTTGGTCAAGGGCATGTACCTGAGTTGCAGATTCGATCTCTGGCCTGGGTCTGGGCACTTGCAGGAGGCAAGCAGTCAATGTGTCTCTCTCACATCAATGTTTCTGTTTCTCTTTTCCTCCTTCCCTCTTTCTTCCCTCCCCCACCTCTCCCTCTGTCCCTTCCACACTCTGTAAAAAATCAATGGGAAAAATATCCTGGGTTGAGGATTAATAACAACAACCAAAAGCTGAAAATCTAAACAAAGTCCTTTCCTTTAGAGTAGTTTGTTTAGTGGCTTTGAAACTGTTTACCCTTTTTATTATGTTAAGCTACCTGGGGAAGCTAAGAGTGCAGTTGAATAAGCTGCAAAGACATTGCCCTCCCTGTGTTGAAAAACAAAATGGAGAAAATCTGTTCCTGGAGCAGATTTTTAATTCAGATGCATCTGATCTGTGTGAGAAGCAGATGCTGTCAGGAACCTACATCTTGCCCTAGCCGGTTTGGCTCAGTGGATAGAGAGTTGTCCCTCAGACTGAAGATTCCCAGGTTCGAGTCTAGTCAAGGGCACGCACCTTGTTGCGGGCTTCATCCCGGCCCTGGTTGGGGTCCTATGCAGGAGGCAACCATTCAATGTGTGTCTCTCACATCCATGTTTCTCTCTCTCTCAGTCTATTAAAAAAAAAAAAAAGTCCTTAGGTGAGAATTAACGACAACAACAAAGAACCTACATCTTAAAGGAAGAAGTACAAATCCCAGGTCCAGGCTGCAAAGGCCCTGCTGACATGCACTATATTATTACTGCTTTTTAGTGCTTTTGTGAAAAAAGTTCCTAGATTTTGAGAAGCTAGCCCCTAGCTCTTTCTCCTATAGCCCTGTTTATTTTAGTGTGTGATTTTTGCAGAATGTGTTTTCAGGTACACATGGCAGCGTAGCGGAAATGTACACATGCCTATACAGGCATTCAAGCTACTCAAGAGTCTGTTGCCTAAAGTTGGGTTGGGTGTATAGTGAGAGGGCTTGGTGAAATGCTTTGCATTCTTGTGTATAACTGAGGTTGAAACAAATATGGCATATTTTGGAATTAAACAATTCAGTTTAAATATAAATTAACATAATTTTGCTATTTTTTACCATATTCTTTCAGTTCTAAACCAGCCATTTTGGGTAACTTCATTAATCTAATACTGACCCAAACAGCTCTAATTTTTAAGACCAAAAAAAGATACATGTTTTTATTTGAAGCTAAATTATTCATTGTGATTACAGTGGGGCCTTGACTTACGAGTGTCCCGACTAACGAGTTTTTCGAGATACGAGCTCTCGGCCAATTTTTTGCTTTGAGTTGCGAGCTAAAATTCGGGTTACGGGCCAGTTTCAGATACCCCACCGCTAGTTGGCGCAGCAAACGTCACAGTGAACGCCACAACATCAGCCCAGCATCACGTGTCTCACTCGTTCACTTTTGATTTGACATACGAGTAATTTGAGTTACGAGCTCCGTCACGAAACGAATTAAACTCGTAAGTCAAGGCCCCACTGTAGTTCATTTCTCATAAGCATTTATGCCAGTATCCTAAAGAATAAGAAACACCGTGTTATTTTTATTAGGAAATTTAATATGGACAGCTGTTACTTAGTGTGCTCGGTGACCTTCTGACTGGAAGCGTGCTCTTTAACACCACCACATAATACTCCATGCTCCACACAGCAACTGCCAAAGTGGTAGCATCCCAACAGCTATAGCGGGGTTGTGAGGGGAGGAAGTGCTAGAGATTTTCCACATGCAGATTGGGTCTCAGCTGGTACGCACATGGAAACAGTCTTATATTTAGTTTATTCCAATTTAAAATTTTACTTCTGTATGCTTTTATTCAAATGAGCCACGATGCATATTGTCCATGATTGAAAGACTGCTTTATGCCATTCTGTAACATCTAATCAAACTTATGCTTATTTAGACTTTTCTAACTGCCACTCCCAAAGTCCTCTCCCCCAAACAAGTAAGCAAACAAACATTGGAAACCATAAACCAGCCTGGCCAGCATGGCTCAGTGGTTGAGGGTCGACCTATGAACTAGGAGGTCACAGTTCGATTCCTGGATTGCAGGCTGGATCCCCAAAGTAGGGTGTACAGGAGGCAGCCAATCAATGATTCTCTGTCATCATTGATGTTTCTATCTCTCTCTCCCTTTCTGAAATCAATCAATCAATATATATGTGTGTGTGTGTGTATTTTTTAAAGAAAACCATAAATCATCATTCTTTAAAGGACTTCACATTAGAAGTTCATCTGTACTATTTTTTTAAGCTTGTTCAAAGGCTTATATTATGAATCACTGCATGAAAATCAGAGATCTAATATGTGTGTCTCGGTAGCTATATCATGGGACATGTAGTAGGTTAAATCTTTTATTTGTTTGAAAAATAGATCTGAGCCTTGCTTTTAACCTGTCTTTTAAGAGACATTGGGAAGGAGATGGGTAAAGGACCTACCAGGGTTTTTGAGTTCCTCAGCTGTGTAAGCTCCAATTATTTGAAGACATTGCTAAGGTCCTCTTTCTCTTGCTTGACCTTTAGCTGAAGCAGACAAGACAGTTGTTGGTTCATCAGTGGCCCCTGGCAACACTGCCCCATCGCCGTCTTCTCCCACTTCTCCCACTTCGGATGCCACTGCCTCTCTGGAGATGAACAATCCTCATGCCATCCCACGCCGCCATGCTCCAATTGAACAGCTTGCTCGCCAAGGCTCTTTCCGAGGATTTCCTGCTCTTAGCCAGAAGATGTCACCCTTTAAACGCCAGCTTTCCCTGCGCATCAACGATTTGCCTTCCACTATGCAGAGGAAGACTGATTTCCCCATAAAAAATGCAGGTAATGCAGCATCCACCTGACTCACTGGTGCTCTAGCACTGAAACATTATTGTCACTTCCAGTCGAAACACTAATCCCACCAAACTAGCCCTCCCTTGCCCCCCAGGCTGGTTTATGGTTATATGTATCTTGTATCATTTCCCATCGGGAGAAAAACAAGGTTCCTGGAGGGAGATGTGAAGCATTCATTTCTCTTCAACAGACAAGTAATAGAGCCATAATGGGAATTCCTAGCCTGAGCTATAAGATTTGTGGTTTGTCCTGATGGAAGTGTACTTAACTACCTCTCAGCCAGCCTGCTTCCAAACATCAAGGGTCTCAAGTTTCCATTCTTATCCTGCCATTTGGGACCCAGCAGGGAATTAATTATAAAGATAAACAGCATCACTGTCAGATGTACCAGAAGAAATGGATAAGTGCTCATTGTTCTTGTGGCTGGTTGGCTCCATAGGGAGGAAACTCTAAACAGGCTTCCTGTATGAATCTAAGATCTGTTGTTCATCAGAGACAGTGGGCTTGCTCACACATATTCATTACCTTTCAGAACTGCCACACAGTGCTTTGTGTGGCCTCTGTACAGCTGAGCCAGCCCCGGTAGTTCTATCCTCATCATAAGACCCGGAGCTAAAGTGTCAGATCTGGTCAGTGCTTTTATTGGACTCTATTTCACTTCACTCTGAGACACACCCAGCCAGTGCTTCCTCAGAGCGTGAGGAAGCTCTGTCTCCATAGGGCACTCTCACTGGTGGTGGTATAAAAGTACAGAGAGTTAAGTTCTCTTGACACATGAAACTGGGCCTAAAGAACAGTTCACTAGACGATTACCGAGGGTTGGTCCAGCTCTCAGCTCCTATAAAAACGGAAACTCCAGATGCTTCAAGTACCTGTTTTTAGTTTCATTCTGGAGCAGATAGGAAACAAAAACTAGCATTCTCTTTTCACAGTTGAGCAAATAAAGGAACAGCAGACATTTATCTTCCTCAGTGACACACAGTATCCCGGAGTCAGCATCAAGAAAAAAGCCTCGAGAGTCCTGGACCTCAGTTCACTTTTCGATGTTTTCACAGTTACTATACTTTGTACTTTGGAGGAAAATGAGAGTGATGACATTATTATGGATTATCATAGAGAAAAGGACTGAGCATCCACTGGTGCCCTTGACTTTAACCCATTTTCTGATAGTTACTAAATAGCTTCAGAGCTTAAATCACACCTGTGAACTGGTTGGAAGACAAACAGGTCACTCACGTCTTCCAGAAACTTCTGGCTAACATCTTGGCACAAAAAGGAATCTGGGGATTTGCAAGGGAGGAAGATATACCTCAGTACATGAACTATTGACATTTCATACCTCCTGACCTGAAAAGCCAATGAAATAGTGGACAGTAATTCTTTTTAAGCTGCTTTTATAGCCCCACCTGTCAGTTGAGACTTTTGTTTTCACAAATAAGGGATACAGTATAAAATGCCACCTTGTACCATACTGTTCTATTTGGATTATTGAGTGTTTCTGTCTGGAGCCATTTTCTGTTTGTCTTTGCAGTGCCAGAGGTAGAAGGGGAAGCAGAGAGTATCAGCTCCCTGTGCTCACAGATCACCAATGCCTTCAGCACACCCTCCGAGGATCCCTTCTCATCCGCCCCAATGACCAAACCAGTGACAGTGGTGGCACCACAGTCTCCTACCTTTCAAGGTTAGTGCCCTGTTAGCCTGCTCAGCTTTTCTCTCTGATACTGGCATTTCATGATGCTGCTCACTAACTGTAAGTTGGCATCCTGAGTTTTCCGAAAGCTGGTCAGACTCATTTCCCTGTTTGATGTCTCAGATGGATTCATTTCCCTGTTCAACAGTGTCCTTGCTCTTTGTTCCCCTTCCTGTTTCCTGAGATGTCTGCATTTGTCATTTTGCATGTACCTACCTATCATTCATCCTATTCTATTAGGAGCTATAGTCCCAACCGACTGCTTCATTTGCCCCTTCACTGTTAAAAGTCAGCGTATCCAGCCAGTTCTCCAGACGCAGCAGTCATCAGAGTTGGTTCTAGGTTATTCTTTCTTTAGCACAGTGGTTTTCAACCCAGGGTGATTTTGCCCCTCAAGGAAGATCTGGCATTCGTTGTCTGGAGACATATTTTATTTGGGGTTTTGCAACTTGGTAAAGGGTGATTGCTAATGGCACCTGTGTAGAGGCCAGAGCTACTACTAAACATCCTTCAGTGCACAGGCTAGCCACCCTTACAACAAAGAATTATCTGGTCCAAAATATCAATAGTGCCAAGGTTGAGAAGCCCTGGACTCATCTAGTCTCTACCCAGTCTCAGGAGGCTCCTACAGAAAAAGGTACTTCTTTTGGCTCTTTAGTTCATTGAACCTTCTATAACAAGTGTCCTAGAATTTGACTTTGTGGCATTGAAGAGTCACTAAAAGTTGTTGTTTTCAGAGTTACTGAGTTAGCAGTTACTGACTCAGAGGTCAGCAAAGAGTCTGTATTACTTAAATTACAGACTTAGAATTTGACCTCCTTATAATTGCCATTTCTTTATTTCTTTTGAAAGAGAGCTCAGAAAAAGCTTTGCTGTGAGAACAGTACCCTGCTCCTGTTGGAGTAAACTACCACATGTTTTTCCTACAAGGAATCTCTTTTTAAAAATAAACCTTTATACCAGGGGTCCTCAAACTGTCTTATTCAGGGGTCCTCAAACTTTTTAAACAGGGGGCCAGTTCACTGTCCCTCAGACCGTTGGAGGGCCGGACTATAGTTTAAAAAAAAAAAACCGAACAAATTCCTATGCACACTGCACATATCTTATTTTGAAATAAAAAAAACAAAACGGGAACAAATACAATATTTGTATTTGCATGTGGCCCGCGGGCCGTAGTTTGAGGACCCCTGCTTTATACCTTTAAAGTCATGTGTGCCAAATAGCTTTCCATCTGACAAATATTTATAATATCAATAATAATAGGCACAATTTATTGAGCCCTTGGTGCCTCCTGCCACATCATGGTAAGGACTCATGCATGTTCTCTCTCTCTTAATCTCTACAACAACCCTTTGAGGTAAGCATTACAGATAAGGAAAATGAGGCTCAGAGAGCTTAAGTAAATTGCCCAACTTGCACAGCCAGGATTTAAACCCAGGTCTTTCTGAATATAGTACCTGCTACATCCTACTGACTATATGCCTATTCACAAGGCAATGAGTGTAAAACTGAATAGAACATCGTCTTTTCCCTGCCTTTCAGGGGCTCCCAGTCGAAGGGTAAGCTAGTTTTTTAGACAAGCCCTGGTAAATAGTACCAAAGCCACAGCATGGTTGCCTCGTCCTAAAGAGGGAATAGTGATAGTGTAGGCAGGGGAAGGTACCTGCTTCTATGCTCCATAATAAATATGAATGATAGATGGACTGAGGAGTAGCAACTGATGGAATAGATGCCCAGAGTACAGGAACAAGGTCTCAGGAGCTTTTGATAAGGGGAGACAAGAAAAGAATAGTAGGGGCTTCGAGATATTATCAACATTACCAAAGAGGAAAAAATCTTCCAAAAAGGAAGATAAAATTAATTATGTAGTTAATTATAGATTTACTAAGCAAATGAAAACATATACCAAGTTTGATTTCTCATCTGTAATGGGGATAATACCAGCCTTACTAGGTTTTTGAGAGAATTAAATGAGATAATGCACACTAAAGTATTATTAACATAGCACCTAGAACAGTGGTTCTCAACCTGTGGGTTGAGACCCCTTTGGGGGTCGAACGACCCTTTCACAGGGGTCGCCTAAGACCATCGGAAAACACATATATAATTACATTTTGTTTTTGTGATTAATCATTATGCTTTAATTATGTTCAATTTGTAACAATGAAAATACATCCTGCATATCAGATATTTACATTACTATTCATAACAGTAGCAAAATTACAGTTATGAAGTAGCAACGAAAATAATTTTATGGTTGGGGGTCACCACAACATGAGGAACTGTATTAAAGGGTCGCGGCATTAGGAAGGTTGAGGACCACTGACCTAGAACATAGTATGGAATCATTATATTTATCCCATTGTTGTTACTATTGCCATAACTTGGTCTTTGGGAAAGTGATAGGAGAGGGAAATGCTTCATATACATCATTATGCCAAAGGCTATGCATTAGCTTTTTGCTGCTTGTAAGACAAAGCCGCTCTGTTCAATTTAATTTGAAATTGTTTTTCTAGGCTTTCATTTCCTCTCTCCCCATACACATAGTGTCCTAGAACAGTCATTTGACTCCAGATAGCCATTTTCATTACAACCTCTAATTCCCTCTTTGCCAAAAGGTTTGTGTATCCACTACAAGATGGTATGGTTATCCCAACACCAACTCTTCTGTCTGTTCCATTAGTATTGCACATTGGCCTGACTGACCCAGCTCCAACAGGTCACCTGTGCACCCTGCATGAATTAACTCCATTGATGTTGTCTGCTCCCATTGTAGCTAATGGCACTGACTCAGCCTTCCATGTGCTTGCTGCTAAGCCAGCCCATACTGCTCTAGCATCCGTAGCAATGCCTGTGCGTGAAACCAACCCTTGGGCGCATGCCCTTGATGCTGTTAACAAGGGAATTGCAGCCACACATTCGGGTAAGGTGGCCACAGATGGTGGTGAGGATTCTGGGATCAGCTAAGTGACCCCGGTTTGAAAATCAGCCATTTACCTGAGTAGGAACCAGGGAGAAGTGCTTTTAGGAAAAGTATATTCTCTCCTGGAAATAAACTACTATTAAGAAAGGATGGAGAAGGAGAAAGAACTGAAGAGGTTAAATTGACAGTTCTTAAGACTATGGAACAGAACCACCCATAGAACTTTCATAAAGTACAGATTCCTGGGCCTACCCTGAGGGGGTCTGTCACTGGATTTGGAAATAGGTAGATAAGCCTATAGGATGAGGGGACCCTGCCTCCTATAATGGAAGGCCCAAAAACAAGAGCTATAAAAAACACTTTATTTTTGCTTTTCTATACTTTCTAGTTTTTCTATAATGAACATTTAACCATAAAACCAAGAGAATTTTAAACAGTAATAAAGGCAGTTCATCAGGAAGGCAACATGTGTCAGGAAGCCAGGCAAGGGTCATGAGGTACAGAACCAAGTATTTTCTCTTCGTTCTGTTAGAGTAGAAGGTGAATCACCTTGGGCCCTTTGCGCATGTGCAAGGTGGTTTCTGTACCATAGATGAGCCACAGCATCAGGGAAGGGTTTCCTGTGCCAGCCAGCTGCCTGGTTCAGTGCAGTTGAGCCATATCTAGACAGCTCCTCAATGTGGCTGAGACAGCAGCATGATCTGACACATGCTGCCACAAAACTCCTCTGCTAGTAACAGATTATTCCACTAGAGGGATTTGCTCCACGTTAGGATCATTCAAATAACCAAGATCATCAGGTGAAGAAAAACACTCCGAAAGACTGACTCTTTTCTCTCTCTCATGTTGGTTCCAGGGACCGAGTGGGGTCAATCTTCTGGTGCTGCCTCTCCAGGTCTCTTCCAGGCTGGCCACAGACGTACTCCCTCTGAGGCTGACCGCTGGTTAGAAGAGGTGTCCAAGAGCGTCCGGGCTCAGCAGCCCCCAGCCTCAGCTGTCCCACTGCAGCCAGTCCTCCAGCCGCCTCCACCCACTGCCATCTCCCAGCCAGCGCCACCTTTCCAAGGGAATGCATTCCTCACCTCTCAGCCTATGCCAGTGGGTGCCGTCCCGCCCCTACAGCCAGCCTTTATCCCTGCCCAGGCCTATCCTGTGGCCAATGGGATGCCCTATCCAGCCCCTAATGTGCCTGTGGTGGGCATCACTCCCTCCCAGATGGTAGCCAATGTGTTTGGCACTGCAGGCCACCCTCAGGCTGCCCATCCCCATCAGTCTCCCAGCCTGGTCAAGCAGCAGACATTCCCTCAGTATGAGACAAGCAGTGCTTGTGCCAGTCCCTTCTTCAAGCCTCCTGCTGAGCACTTCAATGGTTCTGCAGCTTTCAATGGTGTAGACGATGGTAGGTTGGCCTCAGGAGACAAGCACACAGAGGTTCCTATAGGCACTTGCCCCGTGGATCCTTTCGAAGCCCAGTGGGCTGCATTAGAGAGCAAGTCCAAGCAGCGTACTAACCCCTCCCCCACCAACCCCTTCTCCAGTGACCTACAGAAGACGTTTGAAATTGAACTTTGAGCAGTCCCCATGGCTTATGTATTTTGTCTGTACTTAGGCAAGGGCAGGGGGAGGGTGAAGGTCAAAGGAGCAAAGGAGACTTTGTGTTCCCAATAGCACACTTTTCACTAATCCCAAAGGTCCCAAGGAGTATGTCCAGGTGCAGAGTGCTGTGTGGGGTGATTTTTGAAAAAAGTGAGAAAACCATTCCTAGAGAAGAGCTGTCCTGTTAGGCTAAAGAAGTCAAGAAAATGTTGCCCTTTGTCCCCCTCCTGCCTCAGCCCCTTACAAATCTCTGACAACAGAGAGGCAGATGTATCTGAACAGGAATCTGTATTCAAAGCACATTTAATGGAATATAGAACACAACGGGAAGCAAAACGATCTCCCTTTTTTTTCAGGCCATGCACCTGCCTCCTCTCAATACTGGCCCATCTTAGAGATTGAGAATAGGGTGGCCTATGCTTAGGCCGAGGACAAGAGGCAGGCGGTGCTGCCAGAATCCCAGGAGGGCGCATCAGCAGCTGCCCAGCAGAGCTATATTTTAGGGGTAAAGTTGAGCTTCCATTTTGAGTAAGAATAAATATTATAAATATATATCAAAAAAGCCAAATCTTTATTTTTATGCATTTAGAATATTTTAAATAGTTCTCAATATTAAAAAGTTGTATAAGTTGTAAGTAATCTTGCCAAAGGTAAAAGGGTTAGCTGTAAGAAATTGTACATAAGATTGATTTATCGTTGATTTCTACTGAAGTAAAAGGGGAAAAGCTGGAGGTGCAGACCGGATCCCTCGCTTATTTGGTATCAGTCATTGTAAGTAGAGTAGCACATTGCAACAACAATCATGCTTATGACCAATACAGTCACTAGGTTGTAGTTTAAATAAAGAAAATGAAAGAGTAGTATTGTCCTGGTTTTAAACCTATGGTGAAATTCTAATATTATTTTAATGGAATCAGTCTAAATATGCTCTATAGAGAATATGTATTTTCTTTTTATATATTGCTGCAGTTTCCTTATGTTAATCCTTTACTTGTTTTAACACTAAGGTGACAATGACATCATATGCATAGACTGGAACGCAGGTTATTCTGTTGGTTTGTCATGTGGGTCTTGGTGGGTTTTGTTTTGTCCTTTAAGTGTGTTCCCATGAGTTTTGTGGGGATGGAGTTTCTGGTTTTATTAGGTGTGTGTGTGTGTGTCTCCGTGTGTGTCCTCGTCCCCCTCCCTGTGGACAGAACATCCCGTTGCCAGTTGCAGCCACTTGACCTCTGGTAACAACGTGAGATCCCATCTCATTTTTACTTTTGAACGTTGGCCTTACAATCAAATGTACGTTATATATATTTGTACTGATGAGAATTTATAATCTGCTTTAACAAAAATAAATGTTCGTGGTAGAAGCTTTTGCCCATAAAGGGCTGTTCTTTCCCCTTTTCTTTATTAGCAGTTGACTTAGTTCTTTCAGGTCTTGTTCCCTCTCTCCATTCTGCTGTTGCTGCAGCTCTTTAGTTTGGTGGCTAGAAAATCTTTTATTTTCTAATATATTATTTTATTATTTTTCAGAGAGAGGAAAGGAGAAAGAGAGAAAAACATCAATTGATCAGTTGCTTCCCACACGCGCAACCCTCTGGTGTGCGGGCAACACTCCAATTCTCACCGGCCAGGGCTCTGGTATATTCTTACAGTTCATATTTGTATTCATTCTTTAGGTTTTGGTTGATCCTAAATGCATCTCTAACATCCTATTCTTGCTGCCTAAAGTGTGGTCTGGACAACAGCATGGACTTCACCTAGGAGCTGGTTAGAGATACAGAATCTCAGCTCCCCACCCTCCTCCAGGCCTTGTAAGCAGAATCTGCATTTGAGCAAGATTCACAATCAGATGTCCAGGGCTGGAGCAGTGAGTCTCAACCTTGGATATGTATCAGAATCACTTGGGGAGCATTTAAAATCCTCATGGCTGGGCAGTACTCTAGACCAATTAAATTCAAATCTCTGGAGAGTGGAACCCCTGGTTCTGTTTTTTAAAGGCTCCCACTGTGGAAGAGGGTTGAGGACCAGTGGTTTAGATTGAGTTTTACTCTCACCTTGAACTTCAGCCCACTAGTCTGTGACTAGTTCTAAGAAGAGCTAGCTAACCTCAAACTTACCTTCTGGAAATATGTTACCAATGGGCCAAATACTGGTTTAATTAAAGAACTGGGGAGTCCAAGAAAATTAGAAATTTTCTAATTTCTATAGCAAAACCAGCCATGGTAAATCAAAGGGAATGGTCCTCAATATTTTTAAATGGAAAGAAAAGATCTGTGCCTTGGCCCATGATAGGTAGACTAATAAGTATCCCTCACTCAGCCAGCATGATCATGATGAATAAAACCTTTCCCTTAGCACCTGTCTTTCCTATGTCTCTGAATAACCTGTGTCACTAGGCCCAGCCAGCCCTCTGGAGGATTTGTAAAAAGTTAAGTGGAAAGGGACTAAGAAGCCACATTGAATCCAGGGCTCTTACTTTAGCAGCAAGGAATTGGAAGTCCTGAGATGCAGAATGACTTCCACCAACTCAAACCATTTCTGAAGCCACTTTCTTATTATTACATTGCCCTCCCCTCCATTGGGACCACCATCTTGCTGTTGCTGGTTTCTTTAAATATATATATTCTTAATTTACTTCAGAGAGAGGGAAGGAAAGGGAGGCAGAGATAGAAACATTAATGGTGAGAGGGAATCATTGATCGGTTGCTTCCTGCACACCTCCTACTGGGGATCAAGCCTGCAACCCGGGCATGTGCCCTGACTGGGAATCGAACCCTGACCTCCTAGTTCATGGGTTGATGCTCAACCACTGGGCCACACTGGCCAGGCTGCTGTTTTTAATAATAGACTGGCTTTTATCTGGCAGCAAACACTTTGATTCACAGATTCCTACTCGAGAAGGAGCGGCTCCTTGTTGGTCTCAGTACAGAGCAGGGCCGTCGATCAGCTCCATACAGGTGTAAGGCGGTCCTCACAGCCAGCTCTTCCTGTTGGCCTCAGGAGGAGGGCTTCCGGCTCCAGCTTCCCGATGAAAGTAAGCAGCTTTTCCAGTTCTTTCATGCTCAGATAATAATGCAACTGCTACCCTTTCATACTAAATTCCTAGGTGAGCCTTACCTCATAGTTCACTTTCCTGAGAGCTTTCACCAATGTTATGCTGTTAACCATATGCACAGATGGGCTTGAAGCTGGTTGCTACTTACTACCTGGAAGGTTGAGAGGGACTAGAGCACAGGCCACTGTTTGACCCCAGATGAGATCTAGTTCTAGCAAAGCATCCTTCCCTGTCACAGCGGGAGTTAGGTAGGTGTTAACTAAAATAGTTATGCACCTCCCTATCCAGCTTCACATGAAGTGAAAACCCTGGTAGCTCATTTTAAAACACAGTGAACTGCTCCTGTGTACCAGAAATTATAGAGGGAAGTTGTAAAGTAAAGCACATCCTAATCCAAACAGGTTTCTTTCCGTCATGTCAGAGATGCTGATCTGGCCTCTGCTGAGGCTAAACACTGGGTGGGTGGGGTGGGGTGGGGAGCAGTGTCTCCAGAAGGTAACTCCCTTGGCAGCCACAGAGGGGGGAGTGAGAGTCTCCCTGCCTTTCTCCCCAGCCCTACGAGTTGTTTCAGAACTGGGGCTGGAGCCGGCCTTCATCCCTGCTGCCAGACTGGCTGCGCATGAGGCTGGGCACGGGAACAGCTGGCACAGCAGAAGCTGGAGTAATACTCATTGCCACAGAGCTGGGCCTGCAGGATGAGCTCACAGTTGGCCAGCTCCGGCTGATCCATGCAATCCCTGCCGGGGTCCCTCGGCTGGGCGGCCAGTGCTGCAAAACAACAAGGGAGAAAGAAAGGGTAAGGAAGCTCTGTGCGCTGAAGATTCTCACCATTTCATTTCCTTAAAAGTGGCACTGTGGCTGTCAGATTCCCCCAAAATGCAGTTGCTCTGTAACCTTTCAACACCTGTATGTACAACTACAGGAGGGATCACAATTTCCACCCATGCTTTTTTTTTCTTCAATTACAGTTGACATACAATATTATATTCATTTCAGGTGTGCAACATAGTGATTACACATTCATATAACTCAGTGGTTCCCAAATTTATTTGGCCTACCGCCCCCCTTTCCAGAAAAAATATTACTCAGCCCCTGGAAATTAATTTTTTTAATTTTAATAGCAGTTACTCATTGCCCCCAAATGCACCTGTGGCCATCACCACCCCCCTGGATCGCTGCAGCGCCCACCAGGGGGCGGTAGCGCCCACTTTGGGAATCACTGATATAACTTACAGAGTCTCGATAAGTCTAGTTCCCATCTAAACCATGCATAGTTATTACAGTATTACTGACTATATATTCCCTATGCTGTACTTTACATTTCTGTGACTGTTTTTATAACTGAAATTTGTATACCTTAATCCCTTCCCCTTTTTCACCCATCCTCCTAAACTCTCTCCCCTTTGGAAATCATCAGTTTGTTCTCTGTATCTGAGTTTCTGTTTTGTTCATTTTTTTTTTTCAGATTCCACATGTAAGTGAAATCATATAATATTTGTCTTTCTCAGTCTCACTTGTTTCGCTTAACATAATACCCTCTGGGTCCATCCATATTGTTGCAAATGGCAAGATTTCTTTTTTTATGGCTGAGTAATATTCCATTTTATATATATGTACCTCATCTTTATAAAATAATTTAGCGATAGATACTTAGGTTGCTTCCATATCTTGGCTACTAAAAATGCTACAATGAACATAGGAATGCATATGTCTTTTCAAATTTGTGTTTTGGATTTCTTCAGATAAATACCCAGAATTGGAATTGTTGGGTCATATGGCAGTTGTATTTTTAATTTTTTGAGGAACCTCCATACTGTTTTCCATAGTGGCTGTACCAATCTGCATTCCCACCAACAGTGCATGAGGGTTCCCTTTTCTTCACATCTTCGATAACACTTGTTGATTTATTGGAGATAGACATTCTGACAGGTATGAAGTGATATCTCATTGTGATTTTAATTTATATTTCCCTGATGGTTAGTAATGTTGAGCATCTTTTCATATGTCTATTGGTCACCTGTATATCCTCTGTGGAGAAATGTCTGTTTAGGACCTTTGCCCTTCTTTAATTTGGGGGTTTTTTGGTGTTAAGTTTTGTGAGTTCCTCATGTATTTGGGATATTAACCCTTTATTGGATGTCTCAATGAATATCTTCTCCCATTCAGTAGGTTGTCTTTTCAGGTTTTTTATTTTTGTTTTGTTAATCCTCACCTGAGGATATTTTTCCATTTATTTATTTATTTTTTTTTTTTTTAAGAGAGAGAGAGTGGGAGGGAGGGGAAGAGACAGAGAAACATCAATGTGAAATTGGTTGCCTCCCACATGTGCCCCATCCAGGGCCAGGGAACAAGGCTGCAACCGAGGTATGTGCCCTTGACCAGAATTGAACCCATGACCCTTCAGTCCACAGGCCAATGCTCTACCCACTGAGCAAAACTGGCTAGGGCTCTATTGTTTAAAACTCTATTTTATTTATTTGCACTCTGATCTTTATTGTTTCCTCCCTTCTCACTTTGGGCTTTGTTTGTTCTTTTTTCTAGTCCCTTTACGTGCAAGGTTTGTTTGAGCTTTTTATTGTTTTTTGAAGTAGGCCTGTATTACTATTTCTCTTTCTCTTAAAACTGCTTTGGCTGTGTCCCATAGATTTTGGGTCATTGTGTTTTCATTTACGTTTGTCTCAAGATATCTTTTAATTTCTTCCTTGATCTCATTGTTAACCCATTCATTGTTTAATAGCATGTTATTTAGCCTTCATGTGTTTTTGTCTTTTTCAGTTTTCTTGTTTTGATTTCTAGTTTAATACCATTGTGATTGGAAAAGATGCTTGATATGATTTCAGTTTTCTTAATTTATTGAGACTTCTTTTATGGCTTAACATGTTGGCTATCCTGGAAAATGTTCTGTGTGCACTTGAAAAGAATATATATTCTGCTCTAAGGTGAAATGTCCTAAAAATGTCAATTAAATCCATCTGGTCTAATGTGTCATTTATAATTTCTTGTTGGATTAATCCCTTTATCATTATGAAATGCCCTTCTTTGTCTCTTGTTACAGCCCTTGTTTTAAAGTTGATCTTGTTTAAGTCTTGCTCCCCCAGCTTTTGGGATGGTGTCTATTAGCATGAAATATCTTCTTCCATCCCTTGTGTGCTTGTTTTTCTAGCTGAAGTGGGTCCGTTGTGGGCAGCATACGTGTGGGTCATGTTTTTCTATCCATTCAGTCACCCAGTGTCTTTTGATTGGAGCATTTAGTCCATTTACATTTAAAGTAATTATTGATAGGTATGTAGTTATTGCCATGTTATTGTTTTTGTAGTTCTTCGCTGTTCCTTTCTTACTCTCTTGCTCTCTTACAAGTATATGTTGGTGACTTTCTGTAGTATCGTGTTTGGATTCCCTTCTCTTTATTTCTTGCATATCTCTTGTAGATTTTTGGTTTGTGGTTACCATGTGCTTCCGTATGTTTATAGCAGTCTATTTTAAGTTGATGGTTGCTTAAAGTCAAACACATTCTAAAATGACTATAATTTTTACTCACCACCTCCACGTTTATGTTATGGTCATTTTTTACTTCCTTTGTGTGTGTCCCTTATTTTATTACTGTAATTACACATGATCTTCCTACTTCTGCTTTTAACCTTTGTACTAGCTGTTGATCCACTGCCTTAATACTGTTTGCCTTTGTCAGTGAGAATTTTTATTTCCTATGATAGCTTTGCAGGGTAATCTTGGTTATAAGTCTGTGCTTTTCATCACTTTGAATATTTCTTGCCAATCCCTTTTGACCTGTAAAGTTTCTTGTGAGAAATCAGCTGACAGTCTTATGGGACCACCTTTGTAGGTAACTAACTGCATTTTTCTTGCTGCATTTAAGATTCTCTGTTTGTCATTCACTTTTGGCATTTTAATTATAATGTGTCTTGGTGTGGCCTATCTTGTTTGGGACTCTGCACTTGTATGTCTATTTCCTTTGCCAGATTAGAGAAGTCTTTTGTCGTTATTTCTTCAAATAGATTTTTCAATCCCTTGCTCTCTTCTGCTTCGGTACCCCTACGATGCAAATGTTGGTTTATCCTGCCCTAGCCAGTTTTGCTCAGTGGATAGAGTGTTGGCCCTCGACTGAAGGGTCCCGAGTTCAGTTCCGGTGAAGGGCATGTGCAGGAGGCAACCAATTGATGTGTCTGTTCCCCTCCCTTCCACTCTCTCAAAAAAAATAAAAAATGGTTTATCCCAAAGGTCCCTTACACAAATTTTTTTTCATTCTTTTTCTTGGTTTTTCACTATCTTATTTTCCAGATCTGATTCTGTGTTTCATCTGATCTGCTGTTGATTCCCTCTAATGTAGTCTTCACTTTTGACTGGTTCTTTTTTTTGTATGATTTCTATCTCTTTGTTGAGGTTCTTACTGAGTTCATCTATTCTTCCACTGAGCTCACTGAACATCCTTATAACCAGTGTTTGAACTCTTTATCTGGTGGATTGCTTGTGCCCATTTCATTTAGTTCTTTTTCTGGAGTTTTGTCCTGTTCTTTCATTTGGAACATGGCTGTCTCTTTATTTTGGCTGACTCCCTGTGTTTGTTTCTATGTATTATGTAGGTCTGCTTTGTCTCCCAGACTTGGCAGAGTGGCCTTATGTAGCAGGTGTCCTGTGAGGACCAGTGGAGCAGTCTCCTTATGCACCTGAGCTGGGCGCTCCAGGAGTGTCCCTTATGTGGGTTGTGTTTGCTCTCCTGTTGTAGTTGAGCCTGATTGCTGTTGGCATGTCAGTAGGTGAGATCGACCCTCAGGCTGACTGGCCATGACTACAGGAAAGCTGTAGGGGCTGACCCCAGGAGCAGGAGTTGCTTTAGCAGATCTCTTGTGCCAGCCAAGTCTGCTCGTCCCGTGTGTTGTTTGTGGAACTGACTGGGTGGTACTTTGGTGTGGTCTGAAGCTGGCCACTGGCTGTGTTGGTTCTGGAGGCTCTTGGGAAGGGCTCTGGTGCAGGCCAACGTCAGCCGCCATCTGTGCCTAGCTTGGGGCTGCCTAATGGGAGCTACAAAGTGATTTGCGATTGGTTGCTGCTTGTGCTGGGCTTGGGGGCACCCAGGAGAGGCTAAGCTGCGAACTGAGGCCAGCTGCCACTAGTGCCATATTGTGGCCACTTAGTTGAAGCTACACTCCAGGCCAGCATGCGCTGCAGCTTATGCCAGGCTTGGGCCACATAATGGGAGCTACAGGGCACACCAAGACCAGCTGCTGTTTGTTTGGGTTTCTGGACCTTTGGGAGATTTTATGAAAGTTTGCAGCAAGGACAGCTGCTTTTGTGGAAAAGTCACTGGAAGCGGCTTAGGTTGGCTATGAGTTGGTTGGGGCAAACAGTGTTGGCCAGGTTAATGGAGAGCTCAGATTTGGCACCCGCCTCCCACCTTGCTGGCTGGGTGTGGGACTTGCCCTCTCCTACCAGTCTCGTCATGGCTGCTTCTGTATATCCTTAGTTATAGGACTTCTGTTTCCTCTTCTTCAGGCAGTTCTCTAATTTAGGTATAATTTGATGTGATCGTGGGGGAAGATGAGCACAATATTTACTCTGCCATCTTGACTGGAAGTCATTTTCCATCCATTTTTGGCCCTGCTTTAGCATGCGGTGATCCTCCCGTTATTCTTTGGCCACATCAGCACAGCCCATTGCAGACTCCCAAGTATTGACTGACTAGATGATTAAACATCTCGAAGTTAACTCCCTACCCTTACTGTTGAGACCTGACAAGCTAAATGCCCTCTGCCTTGGCCTTTAGATTGGGAAGAAGAAAGAGTAGGATCCGCCCTAAAGAAAAATTTTGAGTTGGCAAGTGCTGTTTTGTCCTCTCTCTCACTGCTGGTTTCCTCCCACCCCAAAGTTTTGTTTATTCAGTAGTCCCAGTTTATCTTAGTCACTTTGTTTCCCTGTTTTTCCTCTCCCGCCCTGAGAAAGCAGTGCGAGTTAGTCAAGGTGACAGGAAAACGGTCTTGTGAGCAATGCTCAATACTGAGCACAGAGCACTGGTCCCCTCCTTGGCATTTACTAGGAGTTTCTGTATCTTACAAACTGCGAGAGTTTCCGTCTGCTGCTTCATCTTAGGGCCCAAGTGGCCTATCTACTTAACTTCCTTTTTCTTTCTGGAAGGGGCTGTTCCCCGCTTGGCTTGGTCCTGAGTAGCACTTTCCCTAAAGTCAAACCTCCTGGACCTCAGGGAAGGCTTATCCCAAAGTACAACAAAATGACCATTGACTATAGAGGTTAAGCACACCCGCTCCAGAGCCAGACTTCCGGGGCGCAGTCCTGGCTCTCCCACTTGCCAGCTGGCTGACTTTAGGCAGATACTTAAGCTCTCTGTTTCCCCATCTGCAATGGGCACATGAGTGTTTAACTGTGTTTTTTCCCTGTACTATTTTCTATTTCTAAACAATATTTTAAGCAAAAAGAATAAGTCCTCACAGTAGAAGTATGTCCCTTACTCTAGTACTCTAGAGCAGCGGTTCTCAACCTGTGGGTCGCGACCCCTTTGGGGGTCGAACGACCCTTTCACAGGGGTCGCCTAAGACCATCGGAAAACACATATATAATTACATATTGTTTTTGTGATTAATCACTATGCTTTAATTATGTTCAATTTGTAAATGAAATTGGAGGTCACCACAACATGAGGAACTGTATTAAGGGGTCTCGGCATTAGGAAGGTTGAGAACCACGGATCTAGAGCAAGCATGTCAAACTCAAAGGCTAACACGGGCCAAATAAACAAGGTTTAGGTTTAAGTTTATGTGGGCCGCATAAAAACAGAAGCTTCAGTTTTCCTAGAAACATGCTGAATACACAGGGCTGAAATAAATGAGCAATCGTTAACATAATAGAACATTTTAGTAAAATATTTTTTCTTGAACATTAACTTACCAGACACTGAATAACTGCACAAATTAATAAGTATAACGCAAATAAACCTATTTTTCTTGTTCTCCAAAAGCGAAATATTTCCTGTTGCGCACACCAAACAAGTTAGTCCAAGACTAATGACGTGGCAGTTGGCTGCTAAAATATTCACTGCTAGTATTAGTGGAGAGAAATGGTGCGCGTAAGGCACGTAAGAGAAATGAATGCAACACGATTATAGTAATCAGTCAGTGAATGTTGTAGTTTGGTAATTATGTATAACAGGATATTGTAAAAATTAAGTTATGAAATTTGTATACCGTTATATTGGCTGGGCCACATGCCCACGAGTTTGACATGCTTGCTCTAGAGGGTGACTGGCTCAAGCACCATCCCCGCCCTAATGCTAACACTAATTTCAGTGTTCGCCACCAAACCGTGACTAGGGCAAGGTGAAACCCCACCCCCACCCCCCAAAGAAAAAATGGCTGCAGCCTAATCCATTGGAATGAATACAGTTAGGAGGGAGGCCACTTCTAGTAAAGAAAGATGCCCCTAAAATATCTAAGATTAGCGACACGGTAGTCCAGCACGGGTGGGAGAAAAGTGGCCGACGGAGGCCATAGTGCTGTTTCCAAGAGGCAGGTCACAGCAGACCTTTCAGCATGGTGACCACACGTCATCAGGAGTCCCACCAGCCTTCCTCAAGCAAGTTTCCCATACAGACGTGTCTACAGGAATCACGACCGTCAGGGTCCTCCTAACTGCTCTCTGTCAAATAAATCTGTATTCTGGTTTGTCTCAAGTCTGGTAAGCTTGGTTATTATGTAGACAAGAGATGGATTTGCTGGGCATCATCGGAGGCGGGAAGTAGCTCCTGCAGTAGGAGGCTGTCACCAAGTATCTGAGCACCTGGTGCTGCCAAGACCTGGGCTGGACTCCGGGGACATGGGTCCCGGTCACTGTTCTAAGGAGCTCACAAACTGGAGGCCAAGTGTCAGTCCAACTCCCTAAACAACACTTCTACCAGACTTTCAGCCCCTAGCACTGACCAGTCCCCACCCTCATTCTGGCAGCCAGGCGCGTGCCCCCCCCCCCCACCCCGCACGTTCTTCCCAGCCCCGGGCACAGCCCTGCTGCTCAGTGAGCCCAGATTGAGGGTACATGGAGGGCACACTGGGTGTAGGGCAAAGATCACCACCATCCTCCCCACCCTAGCCCCCCGTCCCTCTGGCTTATTTGAACACACAGCTCCTGTGAGATTGAAGATGAAACCACAAGCTGTTTCATCAATTCTGAGATGCACTTATTTTCATATTTTAACACCTGTCAAATGGACTGCAAATTAATTATGGTGTCTTAGCATTGAATTAGCCTTTTTTTCCTTAGTGGTATGAAAATGCATCTTAAAACATGGTATTTAGATTTAATAACAACTTAGAGCAAGAGCTAGAGAATATAAGGCTGACATATCAACTTACTAAATAACGCAAGGAAAATTCTGCCCACTTACAGGTGTAATAGTTTAGTGAAAAGAACATTAAGTATGAGGATTAGCGCCATCTTGGCCACAAATCTGTTGCATGACCTGTGGCAGCATCCCTGGAGCTCTCCCGCTGAGTATCTCGCTTGTAAGATGGCGGCACTAATCCCTGCCTTTCCTTTCTGGGCATATGATCAAAGGCCTTACAGGCACTTTCCAATCGTAGGACCATGTTTTGCCGCCCTAATTAGAATGGACAGATTTTAATGACCTGTCTTAAGTATTATAAACTTCCAGTCAATCCTGTTTCTCAAAATAAAACCAGTAAGTCTAAAAAATGATATTTAGCATCATCTATTAAGCTATTAGCAGATGCCTGTCATCCACTTATTTCCTTCATCCTCACTATAGCCTGTCGGGCAGTGAGGAGAGGAAGGCTCAGGGAGGCCAAGCCCCTGCCCGAGTCACACTTCCAGGAACTGGCAGAGCGAGTCCGGACTCGGACCAGAGACCCTGGGGCCGCAGAGGCTGCTCGGGAACAAGCAGCCTTTCCTACCTGGTGGGACCACCTTCACCTCAGTGCTGCGGCTGACTGCCTGGCTGCCACGGTAGGTGCTGCACGTGTAGGAGCCCTGGTCCCCGGCCCGCAGGTTGTGGATCAGCAAAGTACCATCTGGAGACTGGTGGACACGGTGGCCATCGGCCCGTATCGGCAGCCCGTTCCTGGAGGGGAGAGGACGTGAGAGCTGTCCAGGGCCAAGAGGCAGGGGGAGGAGGCAATCCAAGACCTTTCCAGAGTCAGCTGCTCCCTCTTTGTGGACAGACAGCTGGCCCTCACCTCACAGAAGAGGTGGGACAGGGTACCCAACAGACAGGACATTATCAAAGCGAAAGAACTCAAGTGACACACACACCAACCGAGCACAGTGCTCTGAGGGCTGTAAACGTGCCTCCGCCCCACAGGAACCACATTTCATTAACGAAGAACGAAGCAGCCATGAGGTGCCGGGCCCTGTGCTGGCTGAAGCACGTAAGCATTCCCCACCCCCAGGCACTGGGGTGGGGGTGCAGGTGTTGGGGGGAGCCTGGCCTGAGGATGCGGAGAGGGCAGCATGGGGTCTCGGGAGCTTGGAGGAAGGCCGTGGCCGGGGCGCGGCTCTGGTCAGGAGAGTGGACTGGATCCAGGGGGTAAATAGGACTGACATGGTATCTACTTTGAAAGGGTCTCTGACTGCAGTGGAGGCTGAGGGACAAGCCTGAAAGCAGACCAGGTCAGAGGCTGTTGCACAGGTAGATGACACAGGCAATAAAGGACTGGGAGGAGGGTCAGATGTGGGAGAGGAGAAATGGAGGAGGATAGCAGTTTCTAGGCTGGGGTGCTGGGTGATGGTGGTGCCCCTCCACCATGGGAGACCCAGGACAGTGATGAGGGGTGAACGGTGAGGTTATTGTCCACCATTTTGCATTCAGGTGCCTGTGAGATACCAGGAGGCATCGGGTTTGAGGTCTGGACCCAGGTCATGCATCACCACTGGGTGGTCCCGGAAACATGTGTCTGCATGTTTGCCGAAGGCGACGTTAGATAAACCGAGGACCAAGGCCCGACCCTGAGGGCCATTGGCTCCTAAGGGGTGGCTATGAGGCGATGAGCCAGCGGGAAAGAAGCAGGAAGGGTACAGGCCGTGTGGGGATTGGGATGTGTCCAGAGGATTTAGGAGCAGGGAAGTAGCTGGGGGCCTTGGCCAGGGGTGGAGGTGAGGCCCCCATTCGAGGGCTGAGTGGGTGGACAGGTGGAGACATGCTATAAACAGAGGTGCTGTGAAGAGGAAACTGCTCAAAGACCCGGATTCAGGGAAACACAGGGAGTCCTGAGCGTGTTCCCACTGGGAAGAGCCGGGGGAGGCAAAGGTAAAGGTACAAGCCTCGTCCAGGGTGAGGGCCATTCCTGTCCTGGGATCGCCCTTCACTTGACGAAGAACATCCTTCCCCTCCTCAGCCTTCAAGGCCCAGCCAGTCACCACATGGCCGCCCCTTCCTGATGCTCCCAGAGGGGAGTCGGCCTCGCTCTTCAGTGCTCAGACAGCGCTCAGGGGGCGACGGGCATCTCCCGCCTGAGAGTATCTACGGGGCTCTGAGGATCCGGGATCCCCAAAGCCAGCCTACTCGACTGCGAGGAGGAGGAAGGCAAAAGGTGTGCGCTGAGTGAGCGAATCAGACCCCATTTAGAACGAATGAGTCCTAAAAAGGCTACTGAAGTCCCCAAAGCTGAGTGTGGCCCAGTGGTTCTCAACCCCAGGGAAGATCTGGGCAACATTTGGAGACATTTTTTATTGTCATGACTTGTGAGGAGGTGCTACTGGCACCTAGTGGGCGATGGCCTAATGATGCTAGACATCCGACTGCACAGGATAGCCCAAAATTATCGGGTCCAAGTTGGCACCAGTGCCGGAGTTGAGAAACCCTGGTATGGCCCAGCTAAGAGAAGAGAGCCGTCCTCTGGGGCCTCACTGTGTAGGCGCCAGGCCTGGCGGCAGGAGTGGGAGAAGGGGGTGGGGACGGCGGGGACAGCAGCATCCCTGCAGAGAGGTGGACTGCCTGTGCTCGGGCTGTGCAGCCTCAGGTGTGGGTCTGGAACGGAGCCTTACCGGGACCATCTGATGTTCACACTTTCTCCTGCCACCACGCACAGCAGCCTGGCCGTGTCACCTTCTGGCACCGTCACCGTAGAGGGCAGCCCTGTGATCGTCAGCTCCCCTGGGCCCAAGGAGGGGGCACTGTTAGCCACTATCCCGAGCCTGCCCAACCTGTGCCACCTGCCCTCCCAGGCCACTGGCCCCAGTCACCCTTCCATTCCACCCTCCCACTGCACCTTACCCAGAACTCTGAGCTGGACCCATTGCTGGTCTCGGTCCTGCCCATTGAAGGCGACACAGGCGTAGAAGCCACCATCTTCCACAGCCACTTGGCTGATGACCAGAGAGCCATCAGGCTGCTGCTGGTGTCTGGGGAACCAAGCAGAGTCAGGGGCTCTAGCCCTTGCAGATGGAGATGGGGGGGGGGTCTTCCTTTCCAGGTGGGAGTGGGTCTGACAGGGCCAGTGGGCAGCCACCTGCCAGCACTCTCATTCACTCGAAGGTGCCTGACTCCTAACCCCGGCAATAAATCATTTCACGTTTTCTGACACAAATAATGTGTGTTTCCAGTTTTTGCTCCACTCATTTAGTGGGCTCACATCCTGGTCCTGCCACTGAGGAGCTGTGTGGTGTTGAGCTTCTGTGTGAAAATGGAGTAGAATTACGTGGCTCTTCTGCAGACTGTGGTGGAGACCGGCCGCACGCTCACGTGGGGCCACATTAGCCGTTGTGACAGCCAGGACTGTGCCTGCCTCCTTCCTCCCCCAGCCACCACCTGTTCGCTGCCCTGTTCCTCTGTCCACTGACTGCTCTGCAAAGGCCCAAGGAGCCCTCTGCCCAGCAGCTCCATCTCGAGAGCCCCTGACTGGCCAGTGACTGCTGGCAGCTCCTTCCCCCGCGGGCCTGCACAGGGTGGGGTGGGGCCGGCAGGGCGGGGAGAGGCGCTGACCAGACCTGGGAGAAGAGAGGGTCTGCCCGTCTCTCTGCCATTCGATGGTTGGGGGTGGGAAGCCCTCAGTGCGACAGGTCAACCGGATCCGCTGGCCGGGATGGGCGTCCACCACCCCGGGCTGGCTCTGGTCCAGGCGCAGCCTGCAGAACAAGCACCCACAGCCCTGAGGGGCCCCTGCTGCTGCCCCCCCTCATTCCCACCCATGCATGGGGTCGGGACCTCTGCACAAGCCTCATGGCCCCTCCTTCTCCAGCCAGACTGAGCTTCCTAAAACCACCCCTCTGTTCTGCTAAGGGCCCATCAACAACTACTGGGGCGAAGTCCAACGGCCACCTCCCCTTCCTCCCCCCTCCCCCCAGACTCTCAGACTGTCTCCTCCGCACCCCACACATCTGACTCTAGGTTGTTGGCCTGGGTTCCCTTTAGCCCCCCGCACCCCCTGCAAACCGTGCTCTTCTTCAAAGCTGTCCTGGGCCCTGACCCTGACTCTCTTCCCTTCCCGCAGCTCCTGAGTCCTGGGCCACAGCCCTGCCCTGTTCC
The DNA here is from genome assembly GCF_000412655.1 of Myotis brandtii. Taxonomy (NCBI): domain Eukaryota; kingdom Metazoa; phylum Chordata; class Mammalia; order Chiroptera; family Vespertilionidae; genus Myotis; species Myotis brandtii. Next base: position 2,202,793 of record NW_005357962.1, on the reverse strand, counting down.
CACTGTTCCTCCTCAAGAGGCTGAGCTCAGGAGCCATGCTTTTCTAGTTCTCACCTTGCAGAGCCCTGAGCAGGGGCCAGCCAGCCTGGTCACACCAGCCTGGGGACCCGTTCTCCTTCCCTTCCCCCATCCACTGATCTCCACGGACCCTGGACCTCATGGGGGAGGCATTGCTGCCCTGTTACCTGGTCGAGGGCCGTGGGTGAGGAGAGGAGATGGCCCCCAGGCCCCCAGCATCCCTCCCTAGGCTGGAGTCCTGAGGGCGGTGGCCCGGGGCGGGGTCCCTGGTCTGAGGGAAGTGCCTTGGCGCGGTCACGTCACCCCCTGTCATGAGGCCAGGAGAAGGAAGGAGTGAGCTGGG
>NW_005357962.1:2200665-2202053 GCF_000412655.1 Myotis brandtii | reverse complement strand
GGGGGGGGGGGGGGGGGGGGGGGGGGGGGGAAGGGTCGGCCATGAGGCCAGGGTGTGAACGTGGAGAAATGAGGGCCACGAGGAGCAAGCCCTCCACCCAGCCACCTGAGTCCATGGTCCCTGCCCGGCATGCCTGGGCCCAGGGGTGCCCGGCTCAGGCCCTCTCAGCCAGTCCCTTCCCCCCTGGGGCCTTGAGAACCCATTGGGGGAGGGGACAGAGACCTGTGATGCGAAGCTGGATCTTCAGAGAGTCACGGCCTGGCCTGGCACCACAGCTGTAGGTGCCAGCGTCCTCTGCCCTCAGGGGGCTGATGACCAGGGAACCATCAGGCTGCAGCCTGTGTCTGAGTGAGTGGAATGGGGGCTTGAGCTCTGGGCTCCTGAGGGCAGCAACGAGCCCGACGCCCCTCAGGCCTCAGTGCTCCAACCGGAGGGGACCGTAGCCCCCGCTCACCCCCATCCCAGGGGAATCCGAGGGGCTGCCCCTGGGGAGGATCCCGCACACACCTGTCAGAGGAGAGGGGCTGCCCGTCCTTCTGCCACCTGGTAGGGGGGTCCATGGAGGCGACACCCGGGCAGAAGAGCCGCACCACCTGCCCCAGGGGCGCCTGCACCAGAAAGGGCTCCGCGCCGGCCAGGCTCACCCTGGAAAGGTGGGCGGAGAGGACCTGCCCTACTGGCACACGTGCCACGACCAGGGGCCCCTTCGTCAGTGTGGCCCATCCCGTCAGGGGCACGTGCGGGGCCAGCGGGCGTCCTGGGAGGCCAAGCTCCAGAAGCCCATGGACCCGGGAATCTGCCCTCCCATCCTCCCCCCGAGCCCAAGCACTGCCCCTCGGCCTGGCCCTGACAGCAGCAGGGGCGGCTCGAAGCCCAGGCGTGGAGAGGGCGGGAGGCCGCCAGGCCAGAGTCCCGTGAGGACCAACACGCTCCTGCTGCATTTTGTTTTTAATCTTCCCAAATCTCTCATTACTATGACACAGTCCCAAGAGCAGTGAATAAGTGGAGCCCACCCTAACTGTGAGCCAGTGTCACCATTTCACAGGCAAGTCATGAAGCCCAACTGGACAGACCCTGGGGACACTGGCAAGGTCCGCTGGCGAATCCGGGCACCGCCAGCTCCTGGCTGCCTGCGCCTCCCCAGGTGTCGAGGCCTCCAGGCGGGATGGGGAGGGAGGGCCGGCTGACCTCGGGGTTTTAGATCCAACGGCTCGGCCCCTGGCCCGGGTCCCTCTCCCCCTCCCTGGGAAAGGCTATGCTCACCTGGAGGAGGAGCTGTGGGAGGGGGGTGCTGGCCGCCCAGCATCTCCGCCCAGGTCAGGGGTGCTGGACCCCAGCTCCGGGCCCCAGGGCCGTTCTCCTGAGGTCTGGGGGTGGTGCCCGGCCCC
>NW_005357962.1:2184948-2200618 GCF_000412655.1 Myotis brandtii | reverse complement strand
GCTGCCACCACCAGCTCTGTGGGTGCTCTGGCCAGCGGCCCCGGGCTCGGGTTGGCGGGGCGTGTGTTGAGACCCCCGGCAGCTGCTCATGCACTCCTCCTCCGAGGCAAAGTTGTTGGCGTTGCCGTGGCAGCCACCGTACCAGAAGCGGTTACACCGGCCCACAGAGGCGATGAAGTACCAGCGGGGGGCCCAGTCTGTGCAGGAGCCGAGGGCGCTGGGCAGCAGGCACCCCACGGGGTATGCTGAGGGCAGGAGCACGCATGTCACTCAGGCGGCAACGCGGCCCAGCAGAGCCCTGCCCAGAACTACCCACATCCCCTCGGAGACAGGAGCCCTTCCCGTCTATGGAGCAGCCTTCGCCCCTGCCCGGCCCTCACCCGGCCCTGGGGCAGAGTCTGTTCACTGACCTGCCCTGGGCACAGAGCAGCCTCCGCAATCAGCCAGGCCACCTCCACCCACAGAACCAGAGCCTCCCAGAAAGTCAGGCCTTGGAGCTCCCGGGACGGGCTCCCCCGCACCCCTCCCATCCCTGACCAGGCCCATGGAGTCCACACCCAGAGCAACCCGAGGGCTTGACCCAGCCCTGAGCTCCAGGAGCCTGTGCAGGTGCCCAGCGAGGGGCCACCCTGTGCCCAGGCCCCTTCGCCAGCCTCTGAAGATGCCTCCAGCCCCACCTGCCTGTGCTAGCAGCCTCCCCCAAGCACAGCCGGCTCCACTCTGCACGTTCAGACGTGACCGTGGCTGGCCCCTGCCTAAAGCCTCCTGCAGGCCCTGACCCCCAGCCTGCCTGGCCTTCAGCATCTCCGTGTGGGTCCCCAGAATCTCCATCCATGCACCCCTTGCTCCAGCCTCAATACCTCCTTCCAGGACTCGCCCCAGGCAGGGCAGGGACACCCCATCCACCGGCACTGACCCTACACCACCCCTGCCTCCTCTGTGGGATCCCCACCGACAACTCTCCCCCACCCCCATGGCAGCCAGGCAGCCTCAAGTGCAAACCGCTGGGAATGAGAACAGTCTGCTGTTCCCTGGCCTGGCACCTAGGAGGCGGTCGGCATATCCTGGTGGAAGAATGAATGAACCACTGAGCCCAGGAAGGTCGTTGGCGTTGAGTGGGGACCAGCGCCTTCCACAGCTGAGGAAGGGCATCCACTCACCGTAGCTGGGCTGGCCCACACAGCCTTCCCCAAAGGGGCCTGCTGCCGAGGCCACGTTGTCATAGCAACAGCCAAACTGGGAGCCCCGGCACTCAGTGGGCTCACTCTGCTGGGCCTGGGGCTGGTGGGCCTGGGGCACCTGGGGAAGAAGCTGGGAACAGATCCGGTTCCTGGTGGGCTCTCAGGGGCCCGGGAGAGGGTGGCAGGGAGCAGGAGAGACAATTGTGAACCCACAGTGCAGAGCCCCAGCCCTGGGGGGAGATCAGAGGCCAGGAGAACAGCAGACAAAACCCCCAGCCCCAGACCATCTCTGAAGCTTGTGTCCTCGAGAGGACGACCCAGGCCTACAGGCTTCAGAGACCTCCTCCCTCCAAGGCCAGAGCCGCAGCGTGGCACAGAGCAGGTTCCGGGCTGGGCTCCCGCCCACACGTGAACGGGACACTCACTGTGGAGGCCACTGCTCTCGACCCCGACCTCCTCCTGTCGTCGCCGTTAGACTTTGCGCAGCCAGCTTGATGGGGCCCCTCAGCCACAGACACCCCGTCAGGGCAGCACCCATACCTAGGCAGACATCACAGCCCGCTCCTCACCACCTAGTCCCTTCCAGGGACCCTGAGCTCCCAGCACCCCCGGACTCCCTGCACTGGGGGCCGACCAGGGGAGGGTCCAGTAGGAGAGGCCGCGTCCCTGAGTGCAAGGCATCCCATCACGCACACCTACCCCAGACTCGGTGGCTACCAGCCACTGAGCGGCCAGCAGGGAGGGCAACACTGGCACAGTAAGCAGAGGTGCAGCCCTGATAACTGGCAAATCCTCAACTCACACATCCCACCACCAGAGCGAGGAGGGGAGTGAGCCGGGCCTGCGGGACCATCAGGCTCCCAGGGAGCGTTTATCAAACAGCAGCAGAGGGAGACGGGGCAGAAAGAGGTCAGGAAGCCAGCACGCATTTCTCCCCACAACCAGGACTTGGGAGGGAAGGTAAAAGGAAGATCGGATCAGAGCACCTTCCCCGGGCCAGGCACCGTGGGACGGTCTCATCCTCGCAGTCACCCCAGTTAATGGCTGTCACTGTTCCAGTTCTCAGCAGAGGAAGCCAAGATCAGAGAGGTGAAGTCACTTGTCCAAGTCACCCAGCACACAGCTAATAAGTGGCTGAGCTGGGAGTCACCCCCAGGCCGCTGGCCCCAAAGTCTGGGTCCTTAGTACCTTAGCCCTGAGGGAGTGGGGGCCTGGTTTGGACTGAAAGCTGAAACCCAACCCCATGTGCCTTCCCAGAGCCTCAGGCGACAGCTCCAGGTGAGGAAGCAGGCCCTCCACCCCGACCAGCACAGCACGAGGAAGCGCAGCCAGAGGAGGCAGTCAGGGCTGCAGCCGCCTCCGTGGTCCCATTCCTGGGCTCGGCAACCACCCCATCCTCTCTGAGCAGAGGCTGTCCTGCCCGCCCCCCCCATTCCCTACACACACACACACACACACACACACACACACACACACACACGCCTCTCTGACCTGGTGAGGAGGAAGAGGCACCTACCTGCTCTGCTGACAAGAGGCCCCGGGGCAGCCTTGCCACTGCGGCCCCAGAGAGGCCGTGTGGCCATCGGGGCAGCACCCGTGGGGGCTGTGCCTGCAGTCCTGGGGCCCCGGGCCAGACCACAGGGGCTGCTGTTCTGGGGACGGCTGCAGAGAAGAGGCTGGGCCTGGGGCTGGCAGGTGGGGGCCCTGGTCTCCTCTGGGGTTACCCGGAGTTGAGGGCTGCTCCCGGGGTGCCCACCACTGGTCTCTGGAATCTAGAAAGACGAGGAAGCAAAGACACATGATGTGTCCACATCAGACCCCCTTCTCTGCATCCCTCCTAAGCCACTCACCCCCACCCCCAACCTCCACCTCCCGGGCCCTGGGTTGGGGGCTTCTGCCAAGCTTCTCACCCAAAGCGGGGGCCTCCCGAGGGCCCAAAGACATCCAGGGGGCCCTGAAGCTGGTGTGCACGTCCTGCCCGCTGGGGGCTTCTGGGGAGCTGGCTGCCGGGGTGGGACGCAGAGGGTGGAGGAGAGGAGCGGCGTGAGCCATGGCCCGCCTTGACCGGCATCTGCTCCCACCCGCTGGTCAGGCAGGCCGGGGGGACCCAGCACAGCGGATGGGAAATGAACGGTGCCTGTGATTTCATTAGACACCCGTCCCACGTCTTACAAGAGCCTTTAATCACATAGAAAATGCTAATATTACGTGTTCAGCAAAAAGGAAGCCAGATATAAAGTTAGCATGTTTGATCCCAACTATAAAAGAAAGACAACAAGTCATACACAATTTTTTAAATTGGACTGTCGAAAGAACAAATAACCCAATTTAAAAACAAGCAAAGAAACTGAACAGGCATTTCCCCAAAGTTACGCAAATGGCCAAAAAGTACAGGAGATATTCAACATCATTGGTGTACGGATCCTTTTCCATGATACAGTCCAGAATGGGCAATGCTAAACACAGGAAATGCTAAACACAGCTGAGATGAGACGCTGCTTCGCACCCACCAGGATGGCTCTAATAAAAAAAACCTGAATAGCCTGGCCGGTGTTTCTGTCTCTTTCCCTCTCTCTTCCATTTCCTCTAGAATCAATAAGAATATATGTATATATTTTAATCTGAATAATAACTGTTGGTGAAGATGTGGACAGACTGGCCTGTCCTCATTGCTGGCGGGAATGTAAAACGGTGCAGCCACTGTGGTAAAGTCTGGCAGTTCCTCAAGAAGTTAAACGTTGGAATTACCATAGAGTCCATCAATCCACTCCTAGGTACAACCCGAGAGAAATGAAAACCTATGTCCACACAGAAACGTGTACGTGAATGCTTGCAGCAGCACTACCCGATACGGCCAAAGTATCCATCAGCAGATGAACAGGTAAACAAATGGTGGTGTATCCATAGAAGAGTTATTCAGCCATAAAAAGCAATGGCATTGGGGTGGGAGGGGAGAGATTAACCGAAGACTTATATGCATATATGCACAGCCCATGGACATAGACGATAGTGTGGTGAAGGCCTGGGAGGGATGGGGGCTGGTTGGAGGGGAGTAGAGGGGGGAAATGGGTGACATCTGTAATACTGTCAATAAGAAAAAATAAATTAAAAAATAAAAAGCAATGGCGTGCTAGTGCATGCTACAACTTGGTGCGCCTCCGAAGCATTCTGCCAAGTGAAAGAAGCCAGGCACTAAAGGTGTACGGATCCTTTCCCATGATACAGTCCAGGATGGGCAAATCCACAAAGACAGAAAGCAGATCAGGTTACTGGGGAGGATGGGGGTTCACAGGAAGTGATGACTCAGCGGGTCCACCACGCTCTCTGGCGTGAGGAACATTTCTGAAACCAGGGGAGAGCTGGTGGTTGAGCAACACTGTGACTCCACCGAACAGCACCAAGTCAAACACTTTAAACTGTTTAACCGTATGTTATGTGAATTTACCTCAGTAAAAAGAGTCCGTATTAAAAGTAATTGGATTGCTCGAGGGAAGAGTAGAAAGAGAATAATGAAAAGCAGCCCGGTCCGGGGCACCTGCCCGGGTTGTGGGCTCGTCCCAGTGTGGGGCGTGCGGGAGGCAGCCGGTCAATGATTCTCTCTCTCATCATGGGTGTTTCTCTCTCTCCCTCTCCCTTCCTCTCTGAAATTAAAAAATATTTTTTAACAGGAAAAAGAAAATATAACAAAACATTAATTGTAGAATTTAGAAGGTGGGTACACGGCGCCTCACTATACAGTTCTACAGTTTCCATATTTAAAATTTTCCCCTGTCTTGTTCAGCTGGGTAAATTTGCTAAAAATCATGAATTATATCATTAGAATGGGTGGATGTTATGGCTTATTACATTCAATCACCATGACAGTTATTCAAAATGTTTTTCATTATAAAATGTTGGAGAAAAATGCAAAAGACTAAGAAAACGGAAATTTTAAAAAATGATGAATAAAATGAGACAGAACACACCCCAACGCTCAGAGCGGAAGTTTCTCAGGGCTTCGTGGGTGCATGTGTGTGCGGGCGTGTGCGCTGGGTGGGATGGGGGGTGGGAGGGTCCTTTCTTCTATTTGTTAGCGTTTTTCACAAATTTTCCACAATAAGCACATTATTACACAATGGAAGAAAATTAAAAAAGCAAGTGAAAATTCCATTCCCATGTGGACTGCATCTTGCCAGTCCCCAGGGAATATTTACAAAATAATAAGTCAGGGTTGGAAGACTTCAGTAGACATGCAGTAAAATCTTTGTTTTCGTGTTATTGCCCTCCCACCCAGGCCCAAACCTCTCTCCGGACTCAAATTCTCCCTCCAGTTCTGTCACTTCCCCCACCCCCTCCATTCTCTCAGACCGAATTCCCAGTCCCCAGCCAGCCTGGGACTCTGCCTGCTGTCCTGCCACCTCCAGGCGAGAGGCACCTGTCTGCCAAGCCCACCCTGCCTCCGCTTCCCCTGTGGACTCTCCCCATCCATCTGTTCGGGCTTCCCCTAGCGCCCAGGACCCCTTCCCACACACCGTCTGGGGTCAGGCTCTGCTGGGCCGGCACCTGCCCCTTCGCTTCTATTGCTTTTATAGCACCGGAATGTCTGCGGCCTGCTCCCCACCCGGCTCCTGCCTCCCAGCTGTCACCCCGTCAGTCTGACCCTCGGGCAGGTGCCCAGTTTGTCCTCCCCAACAGCTTTCATGGCGTCACCGCTTCCTCCAGAACTTTCAATGGCTCCCGTGGGCTCTACTGACCAATATAATCTGAGCCCTGAGCAGCCCGCAGCCTGAGACCTCCCGTCGCCACCCTCGCACCTTGGGCTGAGGGCAGAGTACTGAGCACTTGGAATGTGGCCAGAGTGATGGAGAACCTGAGTTTGACATTCTTTCATCAGGATTCATTTAATCTTAAATTTAAATACTGACGCTTGATTCATTTATAGGAAAACACCTCAGTATGTTTGGAACAACTTGGGTAGTCAATCTACTCTTTCGACTGCACATTTTATGAAATCTAAACGCTGATCACCTATGCCAGTGAAATGTTAGCATCCGAACGGAGCTGTGCTGTAAGTGCAAATTATATATTGGATTCTGAAGATTTTTTTTTTTTAAATCTCATGTAGAAAGAATGCAAAAATATCCCCTTCATAATTTTTATTTGAATTGCATGTTAAGTAAAATATGTTATTAAGTATAAGTTTACTTATTTCTTTTCACATTTTTAATGTGGCTCTCAGAAAACGTCTAACGCCGTCTGTGGCTGGCGTTCTATTTCCATTGGCGAGCACTGCTCCGGAGTCTAGAAAGAGGAAGCAGAGGTTGCCGGGTGTCCACTCAGGCACCCACCCTCATGGGCCTCCTCCTTTGACCCCTGACCTCCGCCTGGGCATCCGCTGTCTGCACTACAGCATCAGTTACAGCAACGGGAACCCCGCAATTCCCCACTCTCACCACGAGCAACTATGAAGCTCCTAGAAATCATGAGACTGGAAAAATGGTCACAACCCAAATGGCCCTAAACGGGAAAAGCAGACACAAAGCCACACACGTCACTAGGAAGTACGCGAAGCCGCTGCTGGGCGGGATCAGAGGCGACCTAAGCTTCTCTACATAAACTGTTTCTCTAATTTCTCCAGATTCTCCACCATGAGCGCACATCACAACCACCACTGTGCCGGGTCGGGCGGGGCAGGCTGGGAGAGGACAATGGGGGAGGGGACACGTGTAATACTTTCAACAAGAAAGAATTTTTAAAAAATCATCGTGGAGGTTATTTCTCTAACAACCCAGCCTGGCCTGGACGTCTCCCTCCGCTTCCTTCCCTTCTGCCGTGTGAATGCCTCTCAGAGGCTCAGGGCCCCCCTGCAGGAAGGTGTCCAGGGCCCTGGGGCCCTGAGTGGCTCTAGGGAGCTGGATCATGGGAGCCCGAGGGGCCTCCTGCTCATGCATCACGAGGGCCAGGCTGAGGCGCCCCGGAGCCTCTCTGCCACCACCGTCCATGCTTTGCTCCTGAGTTCTGTGGCGCAGGCACTGTGCCACGCAACTCCCCACAGCCTGGAAAGTCCCTCTTACTGACCCCATTACACAGATGGGCAAACAGTCAGAGAGGAGAGGCAGGGGGGAGCCCGAGGGGCCTCCTGCTCATGCATCACGAGGGCCAGGCTGAGGCGCCCCGGAGCCTCTCTGCCACCACCGTCCATGCTTTGCTCCTGAGTTCTGTGGCGCAGGCACTGTGCCACGCAACTCCCCACAGCCTGGAAAGTCCCTCTTACTGACCCCATTACACAGATGGGCAAACAGTCAGAGAGGAGAGGCAGTTGCCCAGGCCGCATGGTTGGTGGGCAATGGAGTGGAGATTTGAACCCAGCCCAGGTTAACTGTGGACTCCAGGCCACTGGTTCTTGGCCTCCATGGAATCCTACCGCTCCTCATCACGGCTCACGGGGTCCCCATCACAGCTCACGGGGTCCTCATCACGGCTCACGGGGTCCCCATCACAGCTCACGGGGTCCTCATCACGGCTCACGGGGTCCCTATCATGGCTCATCACAGGGTCCCCAGCACAGCTCACGGGGTCCTCATCACGGCTCACGGGGTCCTCATCACGGCTCACGGGGTCCTCATCACGGCTCACGGGGTCCTCATCACGGCTCACGGGGTCCTCATCACGGCTCACGGGGTCCTCATCACGGCTCACGGGGTCCTCATCACGGCTCACGGGGTCCTCATCACGGCTCACGGGGTCCTCATCACGGCTCACGGGGTCCTCATCACGGCTCACGGGGTCCTCATCACGGCTCACGGGGTCCTCATCATGGCTCACGGGGTCCCTATCACGGCTCACGGGGTCCCATCACGGCTCACGGGGCCCCCATCACTAGTATGTCAGGGCCCAACACACCTCTCCACTGCACCAGAAGGCCACCCCCACACCCCAGCCAACCCGCACTTTCCTGAATATCGCATCCTCACACCAAGCAAGTGCTCACCCCTATGACCTTCCTCCAGCAGCTCCTCATGCCTGGGACACCCTTTCCCAGTGGGGACAACGGGGACGGTGGGGAAGGGGGGCGACAGACTCAGAAGCAGTGTGTAAGGACCATCTTTCCTGGACCCTCTCCCCTCACTGCACTCAGTCAGTCAACACTCACTCACTGAGTACTGTCACATGCCAGCAAAGTCCAGTGGGGCTGTGAGCAGGGATAAGGAAGGCAGAGACCCGGCCCTCAAGAAGCTTATAACTAGTAGGCCCTGCAAGTCAGATATAACCCAGCAGCCCAAGAAAACTAACCTAAGGGTGACAGCAGGTACAGTGAGCTGTGGGGTGGGCTAAGGGACGCTACCTCTAAGGGGAACAGGGCTGGCTCAGTCTGTGGCAGAGAGCTGCACTGTGGGTGGGGAACTCTGCAGTAGAGGGAGGGGTGGAGGAGGGTTGTCCAGGGGCTGACGCAGACCAAGGCCCAGAGGCAGAACATGCTGGCTAGGTGTGCGGTGGGGCAGGGGTCTGGCCGGCCTCCACCCCGTCCTTACCCGGAGGAAGAGGGCAGGGCTGCGTGTTACAGGGCTCCACCTCTGCAGGCTTCCACAGCTGCAGGCTCCCGCAGTGGCTGGGTGGCCCAATGGCACACGCCACCTGCCGTCTCCGAGTGCCCGAGCTGCAGCTCTTGGAGCACTAGGGCCCATGGGGTGAGAGGAGAGAACGCCATGTATATAGAGAGGACACTATGCAGAGGGAGCGGGCCCCAGGCACAGGGAGAGAGCTCTTGAGGGTACCCACAGGGAAAGGAGGGAGGGAGGGAGGGAGGGAGCTGATAATGCATGTCAGACCCACGGACAGGCATGTGTGCAGCCGCCACCAGAGACCGAGGGACCAGGATTGGGCGGCAGGCACGGGGGCAAGTACTCACTGGACTCCAGGCGCCTGCGTGCCAGGCCTGGTCACTGAGGCGGGGACAGTCGTCGTGCACGCAGGGCTCCGTGAGCGGCGGCTGGTCCTTAAAGGAGCAGGCTGAGGCATGCAGCAGAGACCCCTCGTCGCCCCGGCAAGTGACGCTCCTCCTCCGGATGCCGGCACCACAGCTGACGGAACACTGTGAGGACCAGGCCGTCAGCAGCTGCTTGTTCTCACCCCAGGAGCCACGCTGGGTCAGACAGCGGAAGGCCCACCGGCCCAGCATGGAGGGCGGACAGCACCCTACTGCCCATGCCCAGCTCCCAGGACCAGAGAGGCTGAGTCACTCCCCTGAGGTCACACAGCCTGAGCCACGCATGCTGACACCAGGCTGAGGTGCATTTTCCACCTTCCCTCATTTGCAACTTGGACACACGTAGGTGTCAGAAGCCATGGCCAACAGCCTCGACTGCGCGAGCCCCTCCCTTGCTCCCAAGCAACATGCCCAGCTGCCTCCCTGCCACGGCAAAGCCTTGCCCACCCTGCCTGGACCCCGAGGAGGACAAGCAGTGGAGCAGGAGGCTAAGCACCTGCTCCTTGTCCCAGCTTTGGCCACAGCTTCCAAGCCCACCCAGCAGGTGACTTCACTGGGTCTGTTTCCACGGCAGAGAGCAACCCTCCCAGCCCTGCCCTAGGCCCAAGACCCAGCTTCTGACTCCGCTCACCCCTGCCTGGCCCACCTCACCTCTCCCCAGGGCTCCTCCCGCCAGGCTGCGCAGCGCTGCAGGTTGCAGGCCTGGGTGGTGGCGGGCTTCCCGGGCAGGCCTGCACACTGGACCTCCTCCATCGCCTCCTCGCCGCCGGCCCCATCGGACCAGACGCAGTAGACGGAGCGGGACTGGGAGCCACCTCCGCAGGAGGCCGAGCAGGGTGTCCAGGGCCCTGTCTTCCAGCTGGCAGGGAGCAGGAACCGGTGAGGCCGGCCCAGCAGCAGGGGCCGAAGCCCAGGCCCGAGGCGGTGCCAGCTCTCACACACAGGAGTGGACTGGAGGCCCCCCGACCCGGCCCATCCTCTGACCATCCAGGCCTGCGCAGCTGGGGGGCAGAGAGCTCTGCACAAAGGCCAATCCCCGGGCCCCCTCGCCATCTCCCACCACCGCGTGCTGGCCCCTGCACCACGCAGCCAGGCTGCCTCCCTCTCAGCTCCCCTCCCTCACCCGCATCTCCCTGTGGCCTTCTCACCAGGTCCTGTCACCCGAGCCAGACTCCAGTCCCTCAGGGTCTGACCTTGGTTGGGGGCATCGCCCGGAGGGGGCCGTGCTCGGCCAGGTGCGGAGTGGCCCTTCCTGGCCCTGGGGCACAAGGACCCAGGGGAAAGGGCAGCCCCACCACACATGCAAAGGCCCACCATCCGGAGAGGCCAGCTGCCACCATGGCAGGAGGGCGGCGCCAGCCCTGCGGGGCCTGTGCCTGCAGATAGCCTGTCCCACCGGGGCCCTGCAAGGCGCCAGGCTCCGGGCAGGTGTGGTAAGAGGTGCTCTGTGCACGAACAACGGCATTGCAGGCACCCTCAAGCCCTTCTGCCCAATCCCTGGCCACCCCTGGCACCTGCCGAGCCAAGCCCCCTGCCGGCTCAGACAGACGGGGCCTCCAGTACCTTCCCCAGCCCTCCAGCCACCAGCCTGGACGGCCGGGCACTGTGCGGTCAGGATAGCCGGGCCTCATGCTCAGGCTCCTCCACTGCCTCCCCAAGGGACAGCTGCCTCTGCCCCCACTCCAGCCACAGCCGTGGGGAGCCCTGGATCACCCAACCTCTTTGCCCAACACCTCAAGCAGCCAAGGCACCCCAACCCCTCCCACCCAAGTGCTTGGGCCCTGTCATGGGTGGAGGGACTGGCAAGGGCCTCACCGTTGGGTCTGTGGGCAGGAGTGAGGGCTGCAGGGGCGGCGGGTGGCCGGCCGTGGCTGGTGCTGGCACATGTGGTCGGGGTAGACCTCATTGTCGATGGTGCAGAACACAGGGCGGGACTGGTGACCTGCAGAGCCCGGCCATGGTGGGAGCTGGTGAGGCAACAGGCACCGAACGCCCTCTCTGGGCCAGGCCCACGCCCGTCATCTTGATCAAGCCTCAGACGACCGGGGTAAGCGCCGTCATCATCTCCAATTCACAGATGAGGAAACTGAGGCTCGGAGTTTTAGCTACGAGTGACCAAGCGCCGTCCCCCCAACCCCCCACCCCCGACAGCTGGTCATGGGCTCCAGGCTCGGCCTCTACTGCCATGGAACCTTCTCCTAAGAGATCTGGTTCTCCCAGCTTAGGTGGGGGCCCTTTGTGGAGCCCCTGGACCCCAGGGTTTCCCCAAGGTGCACCAGCACCTGCAGATGTCTCAGGTACTTGTCCCCCTCCCCCCGCAGGGCTGGAGCGTGAGGAGAGGACAGCCTGTCCCCTGGGCTGCGGCCTCACCTCCGCCACACTCAGCACTGCAGTCGCTCCAGGAGCCGTGGCTCCAGCTGAAGCCGGGCCGGGGGGTGCTCAGGGGCAGGTGGTACTCGTAGCGCACGCCGGGGCTGGACTCCTGGCTGATGAGCTGCACAGGGGGGTCCTCCTTGAGGCCTGTCATCGACAGCCCCTCCCTCACCTCGTTCCCACAGCCCTCCTGCTGGCCCAGGCCCGAGGGACCTGCCACGGTCTCCAGGGGACCAGGTGCCCCCTTCACCCCACAGGTCTCTCCTGCCAGCCCTACTCACCTCGATGACCAGGGGCTCCGAGGTGGGGCCGCGGGCATGCAGCCGCTCCGGTGCCAGGTCCCCCTCGGCACCCCGCTCGTAGTGCAGGATGGTGCTGGCCACGGGCAGGGCGCGGGCGGCCTCGATGGTCCAGTGCCCGTTGAGGTAGTACTCACCCTGGATGCTCTTCACCGCTGTGCAGGGCGAGACCCCCTCCCCATCAGCTGCCAGAGGCCCCACCTCCCCTGCCAGAGCCCCCACCTCCCCAGACCCACTGTCCTCACCCAGGAAATTCCTGCTGGCAGCCACCTCCTCGATGCGGATGCTGGTGGCCCCCGTGGGAACGATGAGGATCTGGTTGTAGCCTGAGGAAGCGGAGACACCACTCAAGCCATAGGGAGGAGCTGGCCCTGAGGGCACCATGCGCCCAGCTGCACAGACGGGGTCAGGGGAGGGCAAGCAGGAGGCCGCAGGGCTGGGCTGCCTGGGGGTGAGTGTCCCCAAAGAGGAAACAGCTTTGCAAAGGCCAGAGGGGGGGCAGGCTCGGGCACCCAGACTGACTGGAGAGGGCAGATAGGGAGGGACGAGAGGGGGCATTTAGGTGGCAGCAGTACAAGATCACACGGGATATGTGGGCAGAGGTCGGAACCATCAAGGGCCCACAGGCTCCTGTGAAAGGGTTTGGCTTCACCCTGAGCCATGACCTCGGGCCTTTGAAGCAAGACCTGAGTGCCAGGGCAGCCCTCAGTGCCATGACCCCTGCGAGCCAGAGCAGCAGACGGGCAAGGAAGGCACAGGCAGCAGACCCAGTCCCAGCTGTCTGCGGAGCCCTGGAGGACCCCACCTCTGCTGAGGTCACTGACGTCAAAGGTGCCGGTGACCGGGTAGCAGGTCGTGCCGTCACCCCCACACTGCAGACACTTGTCCTCCTGCTTTGACGAATCGAGCTTGTGGTCACAGCCCACAACCTGCCAGGCAGAGATGAAGGAGAGTCACCAGCACACCAGGATTCGAACCCTGGGTGCCTGGCCAGGTCAGGGAGGAGCAGTAACTACAGTGGACCGTTGAACAACACCGGTTGGAAGTGTGTGGGTCCACTTGTATGTGGATCTTTTTCAATAAATATACTGGAAATTTTGGGGGGGATTTGCAACCGTCTGAAACACCTCCCAGATGAACCAGGCAGCTTAGAACTATCAAGGGCTGAGAAGACTTGGATCTGGCCTGTGGCTGACAACCCACCTCCTTTGCCTGCTCAGCACCCATCTCCCCTTCTCTGGCAGTAACACCCCATTTCCTTTGGGGACCATCTCTCCCACAGAGCTTGGACAGAGCTCCCCAACAGTGGGTTTGGGCAAATCGGTGGGCTGTAAGCCTCGCTCAAAGAGAATGGTTGAGAGGAGCCCCAAGTTAAAACAAATCAGAGACAACCCAGGTCACTGAAACTCCTGGGAATGGAACCACCTTTTTCCCGGGGAGTCGCCAGGCTAGGGCAGCCGAAGCCTGGAGCTGCTGGGGGCCGTCCTCACAGCCCAGGGAAGGAGCCTGCCTAATCCTAAGGTGGAGCCGCAGGAGGGAAAGACCACAGGCAAGGAGAGAGGTTTCCCCAGGCAGCATCGCCCACACGCCTGCAGCCAGCCAGCCGCCCCCTGTGGCTTTTTTTTTCTTTATTAAGATATTACAAATGTGTCCTAATCTCCCCATTGTCCCCCAACCCCACTCAGGCCCGCATCCCCCATGTCTGTATCCATTGCTTATGCTTATATGCATGCATACAAGTCCTTTGGTTGATCTCTCCCCCTTAGCCCCACCCTCCCCTGCCTTCCCTCTGAGGTTTGACGGTCTGATCAATGCTTCTCTGTCTCTAGATCTATTTTTGTTTTTTAAAGTTCGCTTTAGCTGGCTTCTGTAACTTGCCATCCAGGGGTCGCTCTTACTGTGGGGCTAGAGTTTTCATAGGGCAGTGATAGCGAACCTATGACACGCGTGTCAGAGGTGACACGCAAACTCATTTTTTTGGTTGATTTTTCTTTGTTAAATGGCATTTACATATATAAAATAAATGTCAAAAATATAAGTCTTTGTTTTACTATGGTTGCAAATATCAAAAAAATTCTATATGTGACACGGCACCAGAGTTAAGTTAGGGTTTTTCAAAATGCTGACACGCGGAGCTCAAAAGGTTCGCCATCACTGTCCTAGGGGAAAGGTAAGAAGGTCATAGGGCATCTGTGATGAAAGGCAGCTGAGAAGCTCGTCTTGAGAAGACACCCAGCTCATGAGGCCACTGGCGCTGCTGGGGCCGAGGACACTCACCCGGCAGACGCCATCCACACAGACGTCCGGTTTGCCAGGCTCGCAGGGCGTCCCGTCCACCACGGCCTCCCTGTGCCTGTAGTAGAAGCTCTCCCCCTTGGGGATGCAGGCCAGCTCACACTTGTTTGGGGCTGGGAAAGGCAAAGGGGAAGGCGGAGGTCCTAGTGAGGTTCAGGCCTAGCCTAGCCACAGCGGAGCATGGGCGGGGCCAGAAACACAGAAACTGGGGGGGTGGGGGGAGCCCTTGGAGCAGCCCCCACTAAGGGGCTCAGAGTCCCACTCCCCTCCCAGGGAGAGGGGATGTTCTCCACAAAACTGCTGCATCTCTGGGGCTCAAGTCTAAGGGAAATCCCAGAATAAGGAAAACACTAGACACTCGAAGGGGTCTGTCTCAGCATGATCTACAATAGCCCGAGTGCGAGCAATCAGGGACTCTCTAAAGAATGACCTATCTGTAGAACGTATGCACATTAACAATTTTGTTCAAAATTATAAAAACTTGCCTGGCCGGCATGGCTTAGTGGTTGAGCATCAACCTATGAACCAGGAGATCATGGTTTGATTCCGGGTCAGGGCACATGCCCAGGTTGCAGGCTCAATCCCCAGTAGGGGGGCGTGCAGGAGGCAACCAATCAATGGTTCTCTCTCAGCATTCAGGGTGCGTAGAGGAGGCAGCCAATCAATGTTTCTCTTAGACTGATGTTTCTCTCTCTTACGCTCTCTCTAATAATCAATAAAAACATCCTCAGGTGAGGATTTAAAAAAATGTATGATGACTATACAAGAATGTAGGAAAATGCTTGTCACAGAATGCAAAATGGTACATAATTACAAATTAATTTCTCGATGTCATAATTACAAATATGTAAACACATGGAGAAAATGAGGTGAAAGGGCCAGAATGAAATGTTAGCAGTGACCCTAGAAAGGAGGTGGGGTTAGGGTCATTTTTTTCTTGTTTGAATTTTTACATTGATCTAATATTTTATACGCAGTTTAAATAGCCCAGGCTGCTAATAGGATTGTAATAACCTCCACAGCAAAGCAGGCACCCCTCTGTGGCCCTTTCTAGCCTTTTCTCCGCGTTCCTATAACATGGAGATACTGAAATCATTTTCAACAGATCCCTCAGAATTCAGGAGGAGCAACGAACGCAATGGTCCCCACTGGGGCACCCCCTCTAGCCAAGACCCGCCCGCACCCCGAACGCACTCAGTGACTTGGAACCCAGAGCCCACAGTTTCCAGGCAGGACTGGCAGCGAGCAGGGAACTAACAGGCAGAAGAATTACCCTGCGGTATCTTCTGGCTCATTTGAAGTGTTGTAACTACTTCAAATGTTGTTGTTGTTTCTTCCTGAACTGTATTGCTCTAAAAATTCACAACCTACATACTTTCCTCAAAGCTACCCAGCACAGCGGGGCCCAGGACCTGAAGACCGGGCTCCTGCCACTGGCCCTGCGCCCCTCGCCACCCTCAGCGCCGCTCTGTGCACAGGGCTCAGGCCAAACCGAGACCGGGCTCAATGGCAGAGCCACGGCCACGCTTTGTGTGAAAATGCACGGGGGGCGGGGT
>NW_005357962.1:2178602-2184864 GCF_000412655.1 Myotis brandtii | reverse complement strand
GGGCAGGTGGGCGGGGCCGGCTGCTCCGGGATTTCCAATGGGGCTGACAACGGGCTACACTGCGGTGAGAAGCCACGAGAAACATCGCCAACTCACCCCCGTAGTAGGGCAGCCACTGGTACTGCCGGCCCTGGAACTCGCGGCTGTCGAACTCCCCGCACTGCTCTGCCCGGAAGTCGCGGGCACCTGGGGGGCAGCTCTGCGGGGGCAATGGGGCCAGAGAGGGGAAAGTGGGGGACCCATTGGTCCCCGGGAGGTCGGGTCCTGTCCCCCCAACGCCTGCTGTTGCTTTGGGGAGGCGGAGTGGCCCCAGGGCTCCCCTCCAGGGGCGCGGGGTAGGGGGGGAGGAAAGGGGGTGTGGTTGGGGCTGCTGCGGGGAGAGCTGCGGAAGCTGTCCTTTCTGTCATTGGGTGTAAGGAAGGGGCTTCCCACCCGCGGTGCACGGACAGGAGGCCCCCTGGGCCGGGATGTCCCCGGGTGGGGGGTCTAGGAAGCTGCCCCCCTCCCGCGTGGGCTTTACCTCGATGTGGCACAAGCGGTGTCTGCGAGCGGGGCCCACGCAGCTGGAGCCCCCATCTCTCCTGTGGGACAAGAGCACCAGTAACCCAGCACCCCAGTCCTCCTGGGCTCTCCCGCAGCCCCAGCCTCTGTGGGACTCCTCTGCGGGCCAGAGAGGGCAAGTCCATGGGGGGGGGGGGGCCCCCCACACACATAAACCCCTCAGTAGGTGCTCTGAGCCCCTCGTTTGTATTTGGGAGGAGACTCAGAGCCCAGCCATCCTGGAGTTTGACTAACTGGGGGCCACTCTGCCTCTGAAGGTAAATTTCCAGAGAAGCCCTGAGTTCTGCTCTTGGAGGTGAAACGGGGTGTAAATGCCCCCACCTGGTTAGGTGATTCTGCCACGTAAGGAGAACCAGGCACCTGGAATAGCATCTCACTCTGGTCTTCACACAGGTTCTCAGAGTGACTTAAACCCACTGACGGGCAAGGTGTCATCGCCCCTTCTTTTGTGCCCACCCTCTATAGCACCTATCAGGGCACAGGACACATAGTAGGTCTTAAGTCACGTGAAGGGAAAGATCTATACTTGACAAAGGCTGAAGGTAGAGACACTGCACAGGTTAGCATGGTTGAAGATTAATTTGATGGGAATTTACTGCACCTGCCATGAGCTCTCACTGCATTGGGAGCAAGAGACTCGGGGGTGGATGAAGCAGCTTGGCTCCAACCCCCCGAAATACAGCTGATAATGGAAGTCAAGTGGAAGTACCCGGAAATGATTGATTTCAAGTACTCCATCCATATTGCACCCAGGACAAAGCTACTGCATGGGGGGTTCTGCCCAGGTGACCCAGGACCCAGATGATCCCTGCCCCCTGTCCTGCTTTAACAGGCTGCCCGTGCCAGCCTCCCCTACCTCTGCGAGTAGCAGAAGCGCTCCCTGAAGCTGATGCCCCCTCCGCAGGTCCGGCTGCAGGGGCTCCAGTCACCCCAGGGGCCCCAGGTGTCACTCTGCCGCCTCACCTTGGGAGCCTGGAGGAGAAGACACGCTCAGGAACCTGAGTCAGCACTCAGGGTCCCCACCAGGGCACCCAGAGGCTCACGCCAGCCCTGCCTACAAACAACACTCCCCCACCCCCACCCCCCGTGGGCGTCAGGGGCGCTCTTCCTCCTGGAGCCGCTCTTAGGACCCAGCAGCACCGCCTGGCATCCCGGCACAGTCTACCGCCAGCCAGCTTTCACCAGAAGGAGCCGGAGCAGGTCTTCCATCTGTCCCAGCAGCCACCACGGCTGCTCCTGCTCCGTGCCAGGCACCATGCTCCCTGACGATGCTCTCCACTGGCCTGTGCAGAGTCCGATTTGACAGTCGAGGTGTCTGCAAACTGCCTTGCGGGGAGCCCCTGGGCCAGCAGAGCAGACTTTCCCAGGGGGGAGACATCAAAGGGCAGGAAGACAGGCGGCCTGTGCAGGTGTCGCCCGCAGGCAGGGACATGCTTCCCCAGCACCCAGCGTGGAACAGCCACACTGCGCCTGTTGCACTTGCTTCTGCCCCGTGTGGTGGCCTCCCTCGGGAAGGGTCTGTGGTTCTGGCCTATTGAAATAAGTTAATCTACTCCTAGGAGGGGTTGAGGGGGAGGTTGTGGTTCCTTCCGGCCACTCTGGGCAGACTCCCAGGAGTTCCCCAGCGTCTACCTCCCCCTTCTCCCATGGTAAGAGAATCCTTGACTCGTAGCTGGACACCAGGCTGCTCCCTCCACCCCCATCCATTTCCCAGACTTCCTGCAGCTAACGTGGCTATATCAGTAATTCTCATCAATGAGATGTAAGTGTTGGGCAGCAGCCCCCAGTAATCTCAAGAGACAGCTTGCACGTGCGTTTGTCCTTCTTTCTCCTGTACTCCTCCCTGTTGCCTGGCAAGCAGGTGGGATGGCTGGAGTCGGAGCAGCCTTTCACACTAGGAGGTAACTCAGGAATAGAGGCTTCAAACAGTGCAGCAAAGATAGAAGGATCCTCCGCAGGTCTGGCTCCGGGGGCTCCAGTCACCCCAGGTTTGTGAGACCAAACAAACCTGGACTTCCGACCTCTGGGTATTTAAGTGGGAGAGGGATTGCCTCTCTCTTGTTGAAGGACTATTTGCGACTCGGTAACAAGAATATATCCTCGAGAAACCGATGTGGAGAGAGACCAAGATGGCGGCATAGGTAAACACCGGAGACTGCTGCCGCAAACAACCACTTCAAAAATACAACTAAAAGAATAAAGATTTAATTAAAAAAATAAATAAATAAAAATAAAAAAAATAAAAAGAATATATCCTCATAGATACAGTTCCCACCAGAAAGATCTGACACCTGCAGCTGCACTCGGAAGTCCACATGCGACACACATGTTCTCTCGTTTAATCCTCAGAGCAACCTGACATCTGGGCACCCACTGCGAGGAGGTCGAAGGCTACTCGGTGTTTCTAAGGGAGAAAGTACCTGGTAGGACCCAGGCACTCAGGGAACCCTGATTTCATCGCACAGCCAGCTGGGGGGGTAGTATTCCCCCAGTGCATGGATAAGGAGGCAGAGAGGAGCCGCACATAAACAAGTGGACGCAACAGCACGTCAGCTTTGCCCCAGGTCTCCGTCCCACCTACCTCACGTGAGACACAGATGAGCCCTAAGGAGCTGGGCAGGGGTTGGGCTGACCACTGCTTGCTAGGAGGCAGAGGTTATGTCCTATTTGCTGGAAGAGACTTTATTTTAGGGCATCACCACCTACGAATCTCTAGGGGGGAATCACTCCCAATTTCCAGAGAAAGAACTCAAGGCCTAATGTGGGAAAGCAAGCCCCCCCCCCTTCTGCTGCGAGCCCCCAGCAACGGCACAGGGTCTCAGGCAAGTTCATGCGCCCGCAGTTCACCCACAGCTCAGCTCTAACACCCCTGGTGCCCACGCCGAGTGATCCTGGCTTTACAATAGAACCAGCACCCTGAGTCACAACAAACCACACGAATGTGCTGAACCACACACGAAACCAAGAAGGAAGGGCAGGCCAGACCAAAGGTCTTAGCTTTCACGCTTCAAACTCTTTATCCTTCAGTTCTGGCTGGGGCGGAATGGCCAGGCTCCTGAAAACCAGTGAACCAGAATAGCCAGGTGTTCTCTCAATGAAATTTAAGCTGGAATTCACTTGATCAAGTTTCTATCTTAAAGGGGAAGACATTGAGTGTTGAGGGTGGAAGGTGACTTTCCAGGGCCGACCAGCACACACACACACACACACACACACACACTCACACATGCACAGCCTCAGCAACACATTCTAAGCTGCGACCACAGGGACTGCGCTTTCTCATCCTGCTGGCCGTGGTCTGGTTACTAATTACCCACTGCCCAAGGCCTGTCTGCATGTCAGTCTCGCTCCTGAAGCACAGCCTCTAAGCCTCTCCAACCCACCTTCCCCGGGGCAGGGCTGGGCTTACTGTGCGGACAAGGCAACAGGGACACCTCTGCCACCAGCCACCCTGTGGGGGCGAGGATGGGGTGGGGGGAGGACTGGCCTGAACATGGGGCTTTCTAAACACCCAGCCTTGCAAGCATCCCCTGGCCTCACCCTCCCGGCACCTGTGAGGCAGGCATCCACTGGCCCAGGGCCACCAGCCGGCGGGACTGGGGGACCCAGCCTGCCAGATCCGGGCTGTGCCTGTCCACTACGCCACACTGTCTCTGAGGGAAGAAAGCACATTCAGCCAGGAGCGCACGGGCGCATTTTGTTTCCCTGTAATTACCCAAACCACAAGCTGGGCTGACTTGGGAAGCCAGAGTGAGCTGGTCCAGTCCGCCCTCACCTGGCCTGTCCTCACCTGCCTCCTGCTGCTCTCAGCACCCCGCCCACTCCTCCTGCAACTCCCACCAGGGCAAGGAGCCCCCCTTTCCCAGGGGGACCGGCTGCCCACAGGGAACAGGTGTGAGGGGTATGAGAGAGGAGGTGTGTGGGTGGGAGTCCAGGGGGCTGGGAACCCATGGCCTCAGGAAGCCTCCCCGCACCGGGTTGGGGGACGGGGGGGCGTGGTGGCAGAGTCACTCTCTGCTTCGTCCCTTCTTATCCTCTACTCACTGTTGAAGCTGCCCCCTGCCGGCACTAGAACAGCCCGAGAACGGCTGGGGGACCCTGTGGTGGATCGGGCCCCAGCCAGAACCAGAACCAGGGGCCGCAGAGCAGTGAGCCTGGCCCACACCCTCCCCCGGACAGTGGAGGAGGGGGCAGGAGAGTGCTCGGCCCGCAGGCCCAGCCCAGCTGAGCTCACCCACTGCTGAGCAGGTCGGAGACGGCTACTCAGGTGTCCCTAAGGGAGAGAGCACCTAATAGGGCCCAGGACACTGGGAATCCTCACTCATTTCATCTGCACGGCAACCTGCGGGCCGGCATGATGACCCCAAATTGAAGCAATCTGGCTGGTGATTTGCCGTTAGTAGGTGTCTCTGGGCTTCACCCTGGGGTTTGAGGCTGGTGCCGCAGACCCTTCCACTGAGCTGTGGCCTTCATGCACCCGGCAACAGGAGGAGCCCCCCAAGGACCGGATGTGGGACTTAGGGAGCAAGGACGATGCAGACTTGACTGTGGGAACCCGGCAGGTGGTGGGGAGGCCATAAGGAAGGAGCCCACCACCGCTAGGCTCGGTGGCTTGTGCTGGATCGCTGGGCTTTGGAGGAATGCTGGCTGCCCACCGCCGGTGTCCACCGCTGCCTGCCCTTCGGGGCCTTCTCATCCTCAGCTCACATTCCCCGAGAGCAGCATCTCCCGGCCCATCCCAGGCAGCACTCTCAGTCGTTCCTCTCCCTCCTGCCTCACTGAGGAAGGGCAAGGCTGAGCTCCCCAGGGCAGGCGGGGGCCTGGCTGCCCCTGTGCCTTCCACCCCGGCAATGCCAGGGAACTTGGCAGGACCACGCCCAGCTCTGCAGACTAACCGCAGAGCAGTGTCCTGCTCCCTAAACGTAGCTGCCTCGGGTAGAAGATTCCCTTGTCTCAGGATCCACGCATGCTCTCCAGGGAGCCCTGTCCTTTGGCTCCTGTTAATGAAACAGCTACTCGAATCACCAGTTGGCTCTCTGTGCCCACTCTCTACATTTGCACCAGTGAGGTAGCCATTAGCGCCGTGTGGCTATTTAAATTAATTAAAATCAAATTTAAAAATTCAGGTCCTCAGTTGCACTAGCCACTGTTCCCGTGCTCAACAGCCACGTGGACACAGTGGCTATCTTATTCGAAAGCACAGATGAAAAATATTTCCAGCATCTCAGAAAGTTCTAGTGCAGCCCTGCTCCAGATGCTCACCCCCAGGGGACGGAATGGCTGGCACCCCAAGCCCCTAGGCCCACAAGGCTGAGGGACAGCACGGTTTGGTCCCCAGCATCTGGTGGAGGGGACCACCTAGCTCTCACCTTGGCTGGTGCCAGCATGGCACCCCTCCTTCCACCCGGGAAGACCACCCCAGGGAGGGGTTTCCAGCATTAGCTGCACCCAGCACCTTCTGAGGGGGTGATACTGAGGGGGTGCCATTCCTGCAATTGCAAACTGCACCCCCCGCCAGGGGAGCAGTTCTGGCCGCCTAGGTCAGCCCGGTCCTACCTCTTTTTGAAGGAGCTCAGGCTGAGGACTCGCCTCCTCCCACCCCATCTCCCCGACCTTGGCCCTCTCCTAGGGTTGTCGCCACCGCCAGGGGACGAGACGGGGGATGGGTGGGGACCCCAGCCGACACCTGGCCCACACAGAG
>NW_005357962.1:2177199-2178367 GCF_000412655.1 Myotis brandtii | reverse complement strand
GCCCGGACCCTGCGAGCGCGGCCGCGCCGCTCACCGCTCGGGAGGAAAGTAACTCCTCTCAGGGTTTCGGAGGGAAAAGAGGGCAGTTGAAAGCACTTCCTTGTTGAAAGCTCAGATTTAAAGCAATCAGATCCACTCTAACTCAGCGAGAGATGCCTTTGTAAAAAGCCATTCCACAAGCTGTTTAAAAACTCACTGATACCGGTTTTTACAAAGTCTCTTCAGGCATTTTAAAAACTAAATTTAAATGCTTTTAAAATGCTAATTGTATCTTACTTTAAACCCAGGGGCTTACTTAACCCAGGCCAGTATTTCTCTGTACTGGGGGAGCTCCCTGGCGGGTCCCTTAAGTTAAGCAGTGTGTGTGCACGTGTGGGCACTGTGGGCACGTGTGCAATATGGTGTGTGTGTGTGTGTGTGTGTGTGTGTACAGAGTGCCTGTGGATTTGTCTGTGCGCGTGTGCACGTGCAGTGGTGTGTGTGTGTGTGTGTGTGTGTGTGTACGGAGTGCCTTGTGGATTTGTCTGTGCGCGTGTGCATGTGATGCGTGCACGGGCAGTGTGGTGCGTGCTCCGGCTGCGCAGTGTGTGCAGTGTGCGCAGTGTGCGTGCGTGTGTGTACATGTCACTGTACTGGAGAATGAAATAAGCAGTGTGTCCCGTTCAGTGCAAAACATCAAACGGGTACGGACATGTATGCTTAAAATTTAAGATCTGAATAAATTAATTTAAAAAGTTAAGATCTGTAACTGTACTAATGTTCTTTTAGTTTTTAAGTACAAAGTGAGTTCAGTTTGTAAGGCTAAAACAGAGCAAACATCAGCCAATTTCAGCAGAATTGAACCTGGCACGTGTAACGACCTACACGTTCCGTTCATTTAGCACCAACAGTGGTTCATGTCGTCCTTCTCCTCACGGTCAGATCAGAGAGTCCTGGGGTCGTGGGGTCGCGGGGGCGAGGCGGGCGGCGGGCTACCTCCCTCCCTGCGCCCGCACCCACTGTAACGCTTGCGGGAGGGGAGGAGGCGGTACCGGGAGCCTCGTTCCGGCTGAAAGCGGGGAGCGGCGGGCGATGCTCTCTGCAGGAGACGCCTTAGGGGCTGGGTGAGCCGAGCTAAGGGGGAGACCGGAGAAAGGACCGGGGAAGAACTTTCCTTCTCTTTGTTACC
>NW_005357962.1:2156912-2176606 GCF_000412655.1 Myotis brandtii | reverse complement strand
GCCCCCCGCGGAGAGGCCGCCGCAGTGGTGCCCTTGGGTCTGAGCCAAGCCTCGGCCGGTCCTGCACCCTGCGCGCACCGCGGTTTCCCCCTGTGGACGGGCCGGTCCTCTCTCCAGTCCCATTCCCTCTGCGCCCAAGCCTTCCAGCTTGTGCCATCGCCCTCCACACTCACCTTACATGCCACACGTCTCGGTGTCCAGCCCCTGCGTGTCTTCCCTCCTGAGTTCTATACTCTGGCCACAGCCGAGTTTCCCACGGACACGCCGCTGTGTCCCCCACCAGCTGGCTTTTCCCGCTGCCCAGAATGCACGCTGGGAACCCTCTACCATGCCAACTCCTACTCATCCCTCAGGACCCTGGTCAAATGTCCTCTTCTCTAGAAGCCTCCCCCACCCCACAGCAGGCAGAGTCCTGCCCCTGCT
The DNA here is from genome assembly GCF_000412655.1 of Myotis brandtii. Lineage (NCBI taxonomy): Eukaryota > Metazoa > Chordata > Mammalia > Chiroptera > Vespertilionidae > Myotis > Myotis brandtii. The sequence continues at coordinate 2,176,183 of NW_005357962.1, read as the reverse complement.
CTTAGTCGCAGTCCCTGTCTGCTGTCAGGACATAGGGTGCATCACACGGCGGGAGTCTGCGTCTCCCTGACTCAGCTGTGCGGTCCCTCAGGGTGAAGCTTGCATCCCTATCACCTGTGCCCAGGGCACTAGTTGGGATCAAGGTAGGGGCGCAACAAATGCGATACATTTAATTTCCTCTCCTAGTTGTCCTTCCACCCAGGCATTCTGCCTGCCGTCCCTTTTTTGGACTGGAAATCACCCCCCACCCCCACCCCAGGAAAACAGCGCTGGCCCTGGGGCACATGGGCAGCAGGAGGTCCCTTTAACCTCCTCTTCTGCCTCTGCCCTTGGCTACCCCAGCCATTGGTCATTTCTCTCCTGGCCTCCACTGGGGCAGAGAAAAGTCCCCCATGGGGAGCTCACCCCCTAGGACCCCCAGCTCCTGCAGGTCCTGTCCCTGGGCCGGACGAATGCTCAGACGAAATGCTTACTTAAAGAGCATTTTGAAACTGACCCATTTCTTACCTACCAGAGGAGAGAGAGGGGCAGCAGCTGTGTAGCAGGCCCCTGGGGACTTGTGTGAATTCTTAGGCAGAGATAAAGCTTGGCGGAGAAAAGGGAGTGGAATTACCCAAAAGCCTCTCTAGAAAAGGAAAAGAGTTTCTTCCGTTCAAAAAGCTCCACTCCCTGCCCCCATCAGCCTGGGATCTTCTGCACTAGGTCAAAGGTCCCCTGTCAAGTGGGAGGAAGCCGTGGGGGGCGGGCAGCCAGGCATCTTCCCCATCTGTTCTTGTTTTTCCTCTGGGATCCCTTCTTCTGAGACACTCAGGCCCATGCTCCTTACTCCCCACCCAGCCATGAAGAAGACCCAGAATTGGGGGAGGCAGAACCCGCACACAGTGCTGGGGGCAGCCCTGCACCCGCCAGCTGGGCTCTAGCAGTCACTGCCTTGAGCAAGGACTTGTCTTCAAACCTCAGATCCTGCTACCTCAGAAGGATGTGAGCACAAACCTAGCACATAATTGTTACGCACAAAAAATGGAGTACACAATTGGTGTGAACACAAAAAAAGGTCTCGTAGAAAGAAGACCCCAAGAAAAAGTGTAAGACCATCCCTCCCGTTGTAACTGCCCCTCTGCACTGACCCTGAGCCACTCACTAGCTGCACGAGGCCCCCTTCCACTTAGGACAGCGGTTCTCAACCTGTGGGTCGAGACCCCTTTGGCGGTCGAACGACCCTTTCACAGGGGTCGCCTAAGACCATCCTGCATATCAGATATTTACATTACGATTAATAACAGTGGCAACATTACAGTTATGAAGTAGCAACGAAAATAATTTTATGGTTGGGTCACAACATGAGGAACTGTATTTAAAGGGCCAGAAGGTTGAGAACCACTGAAGTCGTAGGAGTTAGGGGTAGCCTGGTGAGGAGGAGCGGGAGGCAGGTAGCAGTACAGCCCTGGGAGGCAGACAGACCTGGGCTGGGAAACTGCTCTGCTTCCCATTGTGTGTGAACTTGTCATGTCACCTCTTTAAGCCTCAACCAGCTCACACAGAGGGTGACAACGTAATTGGCTCTGTGAAGTTCCTAGTAAGTGCTCAGTAAAAGTTAGTTCCTCTATCCCAGTGGTTCTCAACCTTCTGGCCCTTTAAATACAGTTCCTCATGTTGTGACCCAACCATAAAATTATTTTCGTTGCTACTTCATAACTGTAATGTTGCCACTGTTATTAATCGTAATGTAAATATCTGATATGCAGGATGGTCTTAGGCGACCCCTGTGAAAGGGTCTTTCGACCGCCAAAGGGGTCGCGACCTACAGGTTGAGAACCGCTGCTCTATCCCATGCTCCTTCACCTGTATCCTGGATTCCCTACACCTTGACCAGCTCTGCAGGATGCAGATCCACACCCCGGCCAGGAAGTGGCCAGATCTCTTTGTGAGATTGGGTTCGGATGGAAAGCTGGAGAGAAGAGGAAGGGGACAAAGACCCAAGAGCCTCAGGGCTCCCAGTAGGCACCTCCTCCAGGACACCCTCCCGATGCACGCCTCTGTGCACTTGAGAACTACTACTGTGATACATTTGTCCTCTTTCTCCCTCTAAATTGTGAACTTTCAAGGGCAGGGATCTGTCTCTTTCATCACTGCATCCTGGACCGGAGTTTATGGCGCCCCTGAAGGTATCCCTCAGGAGAGCAAGGTGTGGGAAGCATGGCCGATTGAGAGCCTCCAGCAGCCACGCCCCAGGTCTATGTCCTGAAGGCTCTCGCTGCTCCCTCCATTTATGTTCCCCAACAGATCTCTGCACATCCAACCTGACCTGACACAGGGTTCTTGATTGCAAACCACAGAAAGAACTTCATTAACCGAAACAGAAACACTTCTGAGAGCAAGGACACTGGGAGCTCATAGAATTGACAGGAAAATGGAGAATCAGGCACAGAAGTGGGCTGGCACCCCTGACAAGGTCATAGTTCATGGCCCAGGAGCAGATCTGGTTAGGAGCTGTCCTGCTGGGCACCAGACTGCTGCAACCACCACTGTAGGTGACACTGACCCCTGCCACCCCCAGGAACGGTCCTTGGTCCTTGTGGACTCCAACTCCAGCAGGAGCAGGTCTGACCCTGACGGCCAGGGCCCAAGAGAATTGGCAGCTCCCAGATGCTGGGCTACCCCGAAAACAAGTGTCCACACTCTCCCTGCAGCTCATTGCACACGGTTTTGGTTGAAATGAATTTAGAAAATGCTACTTCCCTCCTCCTCCTCCTCCTCCTCCTCCTCCTCCTCCTTCTTCTTCTTCTTCTTCTTCTTCTTCTTCTGTCTGTTCACTCGTTTAGTCATTCCTTGCATATGTTTGAGTGCCCTCTGTGTGCCAGAAGCTCCCTGGGGAAAGACCCGCCCAGTAGTGGCATGTGTTTAGAAACCAGTTCTCCCCTACTGCTTGTGGCACTGATCAATTGCCCAGGCGTGAGTACCCAGGGCCATTTTCAAGCTACAAAGATGATGTCATTAGCCAGAGAGCTGGAAAGAGATTCGCCATCAGCTCTCCCAAGCTGGGGGCTCCAGCACAGACTGTCCTGCCCTGGGGGAGTTGACACTGCAGTGGGCAGTACATGGATGTTAATTTAGAATAAATGACTCTTTCAATCTGAGTATCACTATTTCCACTGTGAAAGTCATAGAACCACCTGGCCTGTGTGGCTCAGTGATTGAGTGTCAACCCATGAACCAAGAGGTCACTGGTTAGATTCCCCGTAAGGTCATGTGCCCTGGTTGTCGGCTTGATCCCCAGTAGAGGGCATGCAGGAGGCAGCTGATGGTTGTTTCCCCCTCATTGATGTTTCTATGTCTCTATCCCTGTCCCTCTATAATCAATAAAAACATTTTTTTTAAAGTCACAGAACCTATGATACAGCCCACTAGTAACCCAAAAGGAAAAACACCTCACACTTAAGGATCCTTCCATTTATCACCCGCCTTCTCCCACCCTCCAACACAGTTCCCTCGACAGTCATCCAAGGCAGGGGATGGGGCCGAGAGTCTGCCCCTCAGCTTGACGCTGAGCTTCCAGATGCCACCCGATCCTCTGTCCTGCCTCTTGCTGCCCTAAGCCAGTCAGGGCCTTGAAACACCCACAAGACCGCCAGCGTGAGGAGTGCCCGTCGGCGTGCCTGACAAGGGCTGCACAAGACCAGCCGCCCGGCCTCTGGAGGGCAGTTAAGCCCTCAGAGCTGGGACAGAGGTGTAGCTCCGGACCCTCCTGCAGACCTGCGGCCATCCAGAGGGAAAGAACAGGATTCCTGGGATGTTTCTCAGAGGCATCGGGCCAGCTATGTACGCACCCCACCTGCCCCACCTTCAATCCAGATCCTGGGAAAGGGCGCCAGGAGGAGGGTGAGGCCTGTGAAGAAGCTGGAGTTGGGGCAGGAGGCCAGAGCCAGAGCAGCAGCGAAGGGGTAAAGGCAGGGCTTCCAGAAAACCTGACCTGGTTGGCTCCCACCCAGCGGCTCCAGCCTGAGATCTCATCCCCTCCCTTCCACACGGGTGCACGCACGCGCGAGCGCACACACACACACTGCACATGCACGTACACACATGCACACGCGCGTGCACACACACACACTCACGCACACACTGCACACGCACGCACACTGCACATACACGCATGCACGCACACACATTCATGCATACGTGCACATACACTGCACACACACTACACGCATGCGCACGCGCACACGCACGCACACTGCAAGCATCTGGGCTACAATCTCCAGGGGGTGGGGTGGGGGAGCGAGCTGCCCTCCCTCACCCTCCACTAGGAGGGGCTGGGGACCCAGGCCCCCACCAAGGTCAGTGTGAGGTGCGCCAGCCTGCAGAGCACGGGCTGAAGGGTCCCTCTCAGCTCAGGGTGGGCGCCCTGGCCGCCACAGCAAACCTGTGTCCTCGGCTGGAGGGGGTGGTGGCTTCAGGGCTCAGTCCTGTGGAAAGAAGGTCACCAATCTTGTCTGGGATCCTGCCCCCCCGACTCCCGGCTCAGTGGCTCCTACTGTTGCTGCCCCCCCACCCCGCCCCCGCTGTAGGGTAGGGTCCTGGATCAGGACCCCAGAGGCCAGCAATCAAGGCTTTTTGGATCCTTTCCTCCTGGCCTCTCTCCACTACACTCCAGGGCACTTCTCATCTCCTCTGCTCCATTTGGATAGTTCTCAGTCCAGAAACTGAGAGGCATCTTTGCCTCGTGCCAAAGGCCTGCAAACATTACCCAGGAAGTCAGAGGACCAGCGCCTCTCGATTGGGAAACAGACTTCCCAAAGCTCAACCGGAGTGAGGGGAACGTCCCACTAACTTCACGCCGCGTTTCTCCAACCTCAGCCAGGGGTGCCCCTGTGGTCCGGGACCCACCTTCACATAATACACTTAAAACCAGGTGTAAGCTCTTTATTTTTTCAGCTTTCTTATAACTAGTATCCAATTACACTAGCTACTTCCCATTCCCTTATCAGAAGCTCTTGGGGCCAAATGTGTTTCAGAATTTTTCAGATTTTAGAAGCAGGGGTCCTCAAACTACGGCCCACGGGCCACATGCAAATACAAATATTGTATTTGTTCCCGTTTTGTTTTTTTACTTCAAAATAAGATATGTGCAGTGTGCATAGGAATCTGTTCATAGTTTTTTTTTAACCTATAGTCCGGCCCTGCAACGGTCTGAGGGACAGTGAACTGGCCCCCCCTGTTTAAAAAGCTTGAGGACCCCTGTTTTTAGAAGTTTCTAAACTGTCCATGATAAACCTCCCCCAGCAGGTTCCGGGATCAAAAGCAACCAACCAGAGCTGGCAGAAAGTATGACAAAAAAACAAAACACATGCACACACTCACAGCTCTGCCGAAAACACAATATTCCCTCCACAGGATCAGTCAAGACTCTCGAGGGCCTCGCAGCGTTCCGACAGGCCAGGGCTCACACATTTATGGGAAACCTTCCAGTTTCCAAAACCTTTTTTTTTTTTTAATCCTCACCCAAGGTTATTTTCCCCATTGATTTTAGAGAGAGTGGAAGGGAGGGAGAGAGGGTTGGTAGAGAGAGAGAGACATTGACGTGACGTGAGAAAGACACGTCAATCGGTCCCCTCCCACATTCACCCCAACAAGGGCCCAGGGCTGGGGATCAAAACTACAACCCTTCTGTGCGGGGGGCCAACATCTATCCACTGAGCACACCGGCTAGGGCTTCAGAGCCTTCTGAATTTCCTAATTACCAACAAGGGTTGCAGCCCGGCACTGATTTAACACGGCATAGCCGCGGAGCGCAGGGGTTCTGGTTAGCAGCATCAGCACCATGAGCAGAGACAGCGCCTGCTGAATCCCGTGGAGGCTGGGGCCCTGCACGTCACCCCGCCCGGTGTGGGGGGCAGTGGGGCTGGGGGAACGCAAACCTGTTCCCTCAGCCAGCCCGGGTTGGGGTCTGGCTTTGCCCCTCGCTGGCCGGACATCTCTGGCAAGTTTAACCTCCATGCATGGCAGTTCCTTCATTTTCAAAAGAAGACAATAGAGTCATGTAAATAAAAATAAAAACGAGGCCCTGGCTGGGTGGCTTAGTTGGTTAGAGCATAGTCCCGATACACCAACGTTGCAGGTCAGGGCACCTAGAAAAATCAGTCAGTGATGCCCAGTGGTTGAGCATCAACCTAAGAACCAGGAGTTCACGGTTCGATCCCGGACAGGGCATATGCCTGGGTTTCGGGATCAGGCTCAATCCCCAGTAGGAGCATGAAGAAGGCAGCCGATCAATTGTTCTCTCTCATCATTGATGTTTCTATCTTTCTCTCCCTCTCCCTTCCTCTCTGAAATCAATAAAAATATATTTTTAAAAAAGAATCAATGAATGCATGAATGAGTGGAATAACAAATTGATGTTTCAATCTCTCATCAATAAATAAAAACATAAAAATAAAGAATACTACAATTTAAAATTTCCAAGACACAGCAGCAGCTTTAGTGAGAATTTTTTTTCCTCCGACCCTCCTCCCCAGCCGCCCTGCTCACCTGGCGCCAGCCCCTGCGGGCCCCGAACCACCGTGACCCAGATCCCCACCAACCCTGGAGCCTGGCTGCCCCGGCTCGGACGCAGAACGCACTGCCCACTGCCGCCCAGAGCGGGACGGGGCCCCGACCTTTAGTGAGAAATTTTGAGAAACATTGTCAGACTGCATTTTACAAAGGAGCAAATGGAGGCCCAGAGAGGTGATCCAGAAACGGGTGTCCAGCGCCCCCTCTGGCGGTAAGAAGCATAGGCTCTGGCCTCAGACCTCCCTGGGTGGGCCAGCCTCTCCCACTTTCTTGCTGTGTGTGAGTCTGGGACTGTTACTCGTCTCCTCAAAGCTTCCGTGTTCTCACCTGTAACGTGAGGACAACATGCCCCCACTCAAGGGCGGGGTGAAGGCGACCAAGGCAATGCTTGCGATGGGCTTAGCACAGTCTCTGGGGCGAATTCATAGCCGATGTTCAATGGACATTGGTTTTATGGGGCAAGTGTGTTCCTTGGGAGCTTTTCTTGGTTAAATGAGGGGCAAGCAGGAGTATTAAGAACTGCACTGTCCTCTCGCGTTAGCGTGGAGACACTGACCGGGACAAGCCCATACATTTCTCAAGATGTCACAGACGTGCTCTGGGGGAGGAATCCTGTTTGGATTCGGCCCTGACCACCAATTTATAAATCCTGGGCTCTTAAGCAGGTAAGGCCAATGGGCTTCAGGCTCCACGCTGTCCACACAGCCTTATAAACACGGGCAACACTGGTTGTTTGTTCTTCCTGAACACGGGCAACACTGGTTGTTTGTTCTTCCTGAAAGCATGTTCCCACACACGTGCTGTTTATCGTCCTGCACGGAAAGCCCCTCCCGTGGACCCAGAATCCACTGTTGACTTCGTTTATTCACCGTTGATTGAGCAACTCCTAGGAGCCCTGGGATGGGATGAAGACACACACCCAGCTCCCTCCGACCTCCCGGGGAAGCTGGCCCTCGCACCTCGGGGAGCAAGGCAGCCACCTGAGGGAGGTGCACCCCTCGGTCTTTGTCTGTCCGTCCTTGGGGCTCCCCTAAGCTGGCTCAGAGGCATCAGGGTAAACAAGACGGTTCTCTCTGCCAGCTTCCCGGGGCAGGGAGCCTATGTAGGGAGCTGGTCTGCGGCCCAAGGCTGCCTTGCTCTGAGAAACACAAGGAGTGTGTTGGGGTTGGGGGGGAGCCTCAGGAACGCCAAACCTCAGAAAAAGGGAGAGAAGCAGCAGGGTGGGGGTGGGGGCCCCCCCGAACCAGGGACAGAATCCTGGGGCTGGGTGGTGAGAAACTTAGGCTGGGGTGAGTCAGGGAGGGGCTGTGGGAAGCAGCTGGGCTGGCCCAGTTCCCAGTGGGGAGATGGGGCCAGACTTGTTTCCAGCCCCGAGAGCAGGGGCCCGGCCAGGGGCGCCAGGCCTCGCCTTCCTCCCCGCCTGCCCCATCGGCAGGATGGAGTGCTGCCAGGGAGAGACAGGCAGAGCCTTCCAAGCAGCCAGGGGCTGGTGGGGAGGGGACCCAGAGCACCGCCTGCCAGGGACATGTCAGCAGGGCCTGGCACAGTGGCTGGCTGGCGGCCTCTAGACCTGGTCTGGGGTGAACTCCCACTGGGATGGGGACTCTCTGGGTCAGATCACTCGCCTCCCCTCACAAAACTGTTTACCGGTGCATTTGACTTAAAAACCCACTCATGCAACAATGATCAAATGCTCGGAGTGCCTTGGTGAATCGTGTCTTTCATGACAAAAGGTTGCGCAATCACTTGCAACAAGTCTGTGACTTACCCTGTGGGTTTATCTATAGCACAAGGGGGGGAAGGGGGACTCCGACCCTTGCCCGTTGGAAAGAGTCCCCCGAAGGATGACCTGCTGCACGTGCACAGGGCCGAGGACCCAGCTCCTATCCCTCCCTGTCCCGGGGGTCACTGCCATGGCCCGTCTGACACAAAATGGGTGCTCTGGCTTGCAGGGCAGTTTCCTACATCACCACACAGTCCAACAGGTTGTGCCATCAATGGCACTTGAACCCCCAGGCAGGCTGGCTTCACTGTGGAGACCCAACAGGGCTGAAGGCCCTCGAACATCCGGAAACACTTCTGAATGCCACTGCGGGGACCTGAGCGCCTGGCCCAGCTCTCCCAGCCCTGCCCTGGAGAGCAGACACCCTCACCCCTCACGATGTCCTCAGACTGTGCCCCGAGGCCCCTGCAGTTACCTAGGAAAGAAAAGCCCTCCCCCTCCACTGGGATGTTGCAGTCTTCAACCTGATGATGCTTTTCAAACAGGGTGGCCTTCTGCCTGGGTTATTCCAGAGCTGAGCCCTGACCTGGGGTGGGGTTAGGGGTGGGGGTGAGGATGGAGATGGGGAAGCAGGGGCAGCTGGGTCAGGAGTCTCCCAAACAAGGCTTCCAGGCAGGTCCCCACAATGACAATGGCAGGATGGTTCGGAGGTCCTTTTCAACATTTCAGAAAAGCTGAAGCAATCACACATTCCCATCTACCTGGCTCGGGCAAGTTAAAACCCCGTCATCGCACTGAACAATTCAATGAGATGCTATTTCATAGCAGACATAGGAGACTCCAATTAGTGAACAGAAAAACCAATGATCGCGTCAGGAGAAGCCCCGAACCTCTCCTGCTCCTTGCAGGTGTTGGAGGCCTGGCCGTCACTGACAGCTGCGTCTGGAGGGGACGCACACCATTACAGAACTACGGAACGGCAGGTACCTATGTGTCTTGTAGCTATGCTCACCTGCTCCCATGTTGTTTCCACTTTTAAATCACCCTGTACATGTGCCTTTGATTGTAGTGCAGTGGTTCTCAACCTTGGCTGCACATTAGAATCACCTGGGAATCTTTTTAAAATCCTGATTTCTGGGCCTCATCCTCCGGAAATTCTGTTTCTTTGTTACTAATGTTGTAGTCCCACCCCAAACAAAGAAACAGAATTTCCGGAGGATGAGGCCCAGAAATCAGGATTTTAAAAAGATTCCCAGGTGATTCTAATGTGCAGCCAGGATTGAGAACCACTGGTCTAGTGGCTCTTGTGTGGGGCGTGGCTACGGTGTTTGGACAAGTTCAAGCCTTGGACTAATGAGAGGGCACAGTCCTCTTGTGGCCACGTGCAAGTCCCAGCTTGGAGGGCAGAGCCCTCCCAGCACAATTATAGCCAACAGCTGTAGTGTAAGCTTGAACCTAAGGTCCGAACACGTGGCCCCACATGCCTGAGTGATAGAGTTCAGGTGCATGTGGTTGAGTAGGGTTGAAACCCAGGAGAATGTTGTAAACATCTTGATCACGCCCTTACTTTGCCTCGTGGCATCTGCTATAAAATAAAGACATGGCTTGTGGGCGCTGGCGCTGTCCCTCAGAGGAGCAGCGTCCCACCAGGACCCAGCTTTCATTCTCCTGTCTGTCTTTTAATCCTTTCATCGCCCCCACTCGGGTTCACCCTTGGCTGTGCTGGCGTGGCACACTCTTGACTAGGTCTGCTCCCCCAGAAAAGGAATCACAGTCAAGTCCACCTCGAGGAATGCTGTGGGTCAAAGGGGAACAGAATCCGTCCCTCTTCTGCATGAGCAATTGACCCTGAGTTACTACATAATTAAAACAAGTTTAGAAAGAAACCAACAGATGAACAGAGGGATCAAGAGTGTGTCACCCCTTCTCCCAAGAACTAGGCCTCCCACAAACCTGGTTTCGGAGGCTCTCCCGTCTCTCCCCTCCCGAGGGCACGGCATGCCAGGCTAGAAGTGCCAGCCCAGCGAGAGGATCAGTCTTTGTTGGGCATGGCGCCGCGGTGGTGGGTCAGGTCACCATCCTCCATGGTTCCTACAATCATTCAGAAACAGATTTGGCTTGCTAATTGAGTTTTCCTCCGAATAAACCATCTTAACTCGAACACCAATGATCCTTGGGTACCTCCCAGATTTCTCCCTTCCTGATTTTAGTGTATGTTCTTTGCCTTTTTTGCCAATTCAGATTCTCCCCTTCTTCCCAAATTTGGTTCAAATGTTATGTTTCTGGAGAAACTCTATCTTTACCCTGTCCTTTGTGGATCTTTTACCCTGCACTCCCATTCAAACCGGCCGCTGTGGTTCAGTGTTTGAGCATTGACCTATGAACCAGGGGTCGCAGTGCCCAGATTGAGAGCTCAATCCCCAGTAGAGGGTGTGCAGGAGGCAGCCAACCGATGATTCTCACTCATCATTGATGTTTCTCTCTCTATCCTTCTCCCTTCCTCTCTGAAATCAATTAAAAAATGATTTTTAAAAAATTCAATGAGTGAACATTGTGTGGCTTATTCTCAAGTACGGTGCCATTTCACCTTTAACCACAATCCTATCCCTGCCCCAGAGAAAACAGTTGGGCTACACAAAACGGTGGTACTTACCTAGTGATGCAGAAAACCCGGCCCCACGACTCTCGCTCCTCAACACTGCTCCAGGGCATTCTTCACTCTCACCGAGAGCACCAAGGCAAGGCCCCAGAGATCAGAAACCTCGCCCAGCGATGACAAGCCGTCATGCCTCTGTGACACTGCCTACAAGACTCATAAAAGCAATGACACCTCTGATTCCAGAGGACATGGGCGCCTTTCCTGTTTCTTGATGCCCTTAGCCACTGCCGCCAGGGACACATTCATCTTGAAAACCCTCCTTCCAAAGGCAAAGGTCGGCTTTGGTTTCTTCCGCCACAAACGTAGTTCTGATCAGTAAACCCCAACATTCTGGGTACTATCACTGTTTCAAAACAAGAGGTTTGGTGGAGTTTGGGGATGGTGATAACATCGATGTTCTAGCAGGCCAACAAAAGTAATGTTGGTATTTTCTACTGATATGACCTGCTCAATGGTTTTTAAAAGATAATCCTCTGGCACATGAAGTAATTGCATTGTACTGCCACCACAAACGTGTCCTGCAAGTTCTTGTTTGGACAGTTTTTACATGAATTTGAGTTAAACATTATTTTTTAAAATATTTTTTCAGAAACTAAGTATTAAGAATAATTATGTTGAGACTTCTCATAGGCTCAACATTGCACCTTCAGAGGTGCGGCCTGCTACTACCCGCTCCACTGTGCTCCGCGTGGAGGACAGAAACAATGCCTGTGCGTTTCAAACTGTTTGCCGATCATCGCTGAGCGCCTCTCACACATTATACTACTTTCATGTAAGAAAACTCACACAACTGGATCCATGCAGCCTTTATTCCTCTGACAAACACAGGAAAATCTGCAACCATCTATCAAAATAACCATCTCTCTTACCAAGAACTTGAAAGGAATTTTAGAAAGATGCATCCACACGTACAAGGCAGTGTCTGCAGGAGCAAAAGCCAGACCGTGAACACGTGGGAGTAAATGATCCGCTGAACCCGAATCCCAGCCCCGCCAATCACACAGGAAACAGAACAGGCCTGGACTTGCCCCTCCAGACAGCTGAGTTTGAAGCTGCCCTGTTGCAACAATTATTTATTTTAAAAGGAAAATTGCTTTCTGGCAAATCCTCCCTGCTACGCAGATCAGACTGAAGTGCTAACAGCGCACTCCGGGGCCCTGGGGGACCCAGCTACTTCCTCGGGGCGATGTTGCAGCTGCCGGAGGCCCTGGGAAAGCTCTGACGTTCAAGAAAGGGGTTCATTTCAGCTCCAGGCTGATTTTTAAGACACAAATCCATGGTGTTTCCTAGCGGAGGGGGGACCGGGTGCCTTCAGATGACTTGGGACGCGAGCACGCTGGCAGCCTTGTTGGTACACTCTGCTCGGCAGTTTCAACGAGGGCTGTGGAAGCTGAAATCGTTTTTCATCTTCTGTGTTTGGGGGATTTTAAAAACTGGAGAAATCACAAGATCACTTCTGGGCTCACACTTATGATGGTGACACTGTTTCTTCCCAGAGCAAAACCAAATGTCCAGTTTTCAAGTCTCTTCCTAAATCAAGTCACCTTTGTAACATCAATATTATAAGCGCTCAACAACAGTAACTGTGAAAGGCGTTAATGACCAGTACCCGATATTTTAGAGACGTTAAAGATGGCATATACCAGAAAACCAGAGACCACAGCTGCATTCTGAGGATAGGTCTTTTTTAAAAAAAAAAAGTTTTTTATTGATTTCAGAGAGGGAGAGAGAATTGATTGGCTGCCTCCTGCACAGCCTCTACTGGGGATCAAACTAAACTGTGACCTCCTGGTTCATAGGTCGACGCTCAACCACCTGAAGACAGAGCTTACTCATTGTTGCGTCTTTAGACTCCAGCACCATGCAAGAGATTGAACAAATCTTTTCATAGTAGTGTCGGAACTTTTTCTTCCAGGGCTAGATCACAAATGGGAATGTGCGAGGCTGGGCACCGGGCACAGGATCAGAGGCTTCCTCGAGACGCCTGGCCCTGGAGGTAGCTTAACTTCTGCCTCACATTCTACAAATTATGAACAAGACGACTGTTGCTTCCATAGTGAAATTAGTAATTTGCTCACTTACGAATGTTTTAAGTTGCTCAGAAAGCTTCTATTTTTTTTCTCATCAAGAAATTCAGTCATTCATACGGAGAGCTGTGACCCGAAGACCACACACTAACCTACCAAGAATCAAAAACAGGAAGGTGAGCCCTTCCTCTTTGAAAAAACTAAAAATCTTCCAAATGTGGTTGGCACTTCCACAGGCTGGTGTGTAGCGCCATGCTGTATACAAAACCTCCATTCTGCCGGCCAGTCAGACCCACACGTTAGCAGCCACTTTTTCCTACTGTTTTCCTTCCTTCCATTGAGTGGGCTGGCTCGGCTGGCCAGGCTTTCTCATTTGTGTGGCTTGGCCACGTGGCCACCCCCGGCTCAGTGGACTTGCTACTGTTCTCTTCAGTGACAATCGATATTTCCCGGTGGAAGACTAGCATTCTGAAATTTCAGGAATGACTGAACTGATTCTAAAAAGATTTGAAAACAAAGTTCTGTGTCTGAGATGGGTGATTTAAAGAATACGATGTGCTCTCTCTGTGCTGAGATGTGGTTCCATCTTGTAGAAAGTGACAGATTTCTTGCAATCTTTCTACACGGGACAGTAACAGGATCTAAACACACGCACACGCACACACCCTCTTCTGAGAGGAGGACCCTCGCACAGATAAATTTCTCCAGATTAGGGTTCCCTCAAGGCGGCTTCAAATCAGACTGGTGTTCAGGGGGCTCTGCGGTAGCTGTTGAAAGGTGTGTCTTTCTGGAGTACCCACGACACTGCCACATGTCTGAGGAGAAAAAGAGAATCTTGGAAAAAAGGGGCTAAACAAACAAAAACAGACAGGAGAGCACCTACTCCTCTCAGCCTGGCTTTCTTGGCACGGCTTGCTTTCCCCCAGTTCTCAACTGCCCAATACAAGCCAGTTTTCACTTGCACTCAGGTCAGTCCCAGCACGCTGCTCCTCAAGGCAGTTTCTGGGAGATATCCCACGGCAGGAAGCAAACATCCTACCCTCCAGGAGCAGCAGCCCAGCCGGGGTTGTAGACAGGCTGAGAGAAAGCGGCAGCAGGTCGAGGAAGCACGGGTCTCTCTCCCGCCAGATGGAAACTACGTTCCTCACAGACGCTCAGGGTCTGATCACTGGCCCAGGGCGGCCTGCGGCAACAGAAGGGTTGTGCCCTGGCAAAGCCTCGCTTAGAGGTGCCGCGTGCCCACAGGCACTGGCTCTGTTTATGTGCGTGTCCAGCTGAACGGCCTGGGCCTGACCCCACTGCCCAGTTCACACAGAGGTACACGGAGACGAAAGGCAGAAGGGAAACCACCAAGCGCCCACTGGGAGGTTCTGGAGGAGTCACTCGAGCCTCCTTATCTGCCCACAGGACATGAGCTCATCTGGTGCCACTGGCTGTGGAGGCCCCTCTTTCTTCTGTCGGCACCTGGCTCTCCGCCGGCTCACCAAGGGCAACAATGGGCTCCTCATCTCCTGCTGGCACAGACACACCTGATTCCTGCCTTTCTACACCACCAGCTCCTGGCTGTCGTCTGAACTCTGACCTACTGTCAGAGACACTCGGTTGTACTAAAAAAAGAAAACCAGGACAGAAAGTGCTTCACCACCCATTTCCTCTTCTTTAATGCGACTGTCTTTGGGCACACACTGTATTTGCTACTGAGAAATTATGACAGCGAGGCTGATAGCACTGATTCATAACACATTCTGTGCACCACACAAAGGAAATCCTAGATAACGGATCGTCTGCTTCCACAACAGAGCTGTCTTATGAAAGAACCGTGTATGGGGGGAGTGAAGGGAGAGACGGGGAACAAAGAAGGCATCGAGGGCAAGCAAACCTACAAGTCTGTCTAAAAATTAGGAATTTGGGGGCAAAACCAGAATTACCTAAGGGTGATAGAGAATCGTTGTTATAGTTCCATTATTTCCAGAAATTACTGAACTTGGAACCTGAGGTTAACACTTTTAAGATAAAGCAACCTCAAATAAATTCATACTGGCCTTGGGAGGAAATGGCAACCATAGATGGTAATGAGTTTCAGTGCTTGAGAACAAAAATCGTCAAAATCAACTGATACATCTGACTTGACCCAAGGTGAGAAAAAAGTCTTATTTAAAAAATGATAAGTTTGCAGCAAAAAAAGTTTGAGAGTGAAAGTTTGAACCCCTTTTCACCTTCCCATTTTGCTGCTGGTACCTGCTTTCCTCACAGTACCTCCTGAAAAGGTTTAGAGTTCAATACAGACTGATTAGGTTTACACACGTTTACGATGATGAGTCCTGTTTGGTTTAACCACTCCATTTAACACCGTGCTGATGGCAGCCTGAGAGTCTGCAGTGCTGGTAGAATCCACCTCTGAAGCTGCTGGTGGGAGCACAGCAACTTTTTGGCCCATCATTTTTCTTTGTCCTTGTCCCTAAAATCTGGTAGTTTTTTCCAAGGGACTCCGTCCACCACAATGATGTATGTTCAAGACCATTTTCTGTAGACACCTCCTTCCAATGGCCAATAGTGCAGGTGGTCAGGAAGACGTGGAAGGAAGCTACAAAAAGTCCAGCTGGGAATTGTGACTTTGTTAGATGTAGACACAGGAAAATCACCGTTGTTCTTCCCAGATTTTATTATAGTCAAAGGAGAAAAATCCATGGAAGTCTCATCACAAATCTGCTAAATATAAAATTGATGGAATGCTAACTGGTCCATAAAAGGCTGCACAAGATAATCTGTGGCAAAGTAGAAAACAAGCCCAAAGGTGATGGAGATCGGAAGAGCTGGCAATGCTTTCTTGAAAATGGCGAGGAGTAACAATGTAAGGCACAAACCCTGGGGGGAGAGGGGCCAAGACACAAACCCAGACATCATTATGAAAGTATTTCGTGCAAAACAACTCAATCACAAGTCTCGCATTTAATTTAGTTAATTGAATACAATCCTCTCAGGTTAAATTTTAGAACAAATGTTCCCATTAAACCCGGAAACAACTTTTATTTTCCTCTGCAACACAGAATTCATGATGCACACATTCTTGATTCTTCATTCCCTAATTCTAGGTAAGGAATAGAACCTGAAAATAAGTAAACTATTCTTGAAAAAATTTAAGTAATACCAAAAATTCTATCTAAAATATTGAGTTGGCTACTCTCAGTTAAGTTTAGCTGCCTAAAATTTTTTTTTAGGTACACAGAGTATGCCAATAAAAGTTTATAAAAGTGCCCCAGCCAGGTGGTTTGGTTGGTTGTGGGTTCGATTCCCGGTCAGGGCACATATCTAGATTGCAGGTTTGATCCCTGGTCAGGGCCCATGGGGAAGGCAACCAATTGATGTTTCTCTTTCTCTCTTTCTCTCTCCCTCCCTCCCTCCCTGTCTCTCTCAAATCAGTAAACATATCCTCAGGTGAGGAGTTTTGTTTTTAAGTTTATGAAAATTATATTGCTGCTCTCTTGGAAACAGAACAGCCCTATAATATAGTCCATTTTTACTCTAGTTATTGAGACACTAACTATAAATTCTGGAAGCTAAGCATCATTTCAGGTTTATCCAGAATAAATACTTTTCTTCTTAAAAGATACAACACATCCAGAAAATTAACCTCAAAAGAGAAATTAAATACAGGAAAATTCTAACTGGTTAGATTATCACTATAAATCACAAAATAAATGCAATATAAAGGCTGTCATGTAACTTCACTCGAATATGAAACATCAAAGAGAACATCTTTAGTAAAAAAAAAAAAAAGGCAGTAAGAAATACCTTCTGAGTTATTTACTTAATCATAGTTCTGAAAGCTTCAGGATTCATGTTGTGGCTCTATGCGCAAGCTCTATAGGAGATCATGCATTGTGTTAACTTTTCTCGCCTCATACTTGCTGCCCAAAGGAACTCTGTACCCTGCAGGTTGTGGATCAAATGCAAAAACCACCACCAAACTCAGGCACTAAGTGAGGATCTACTCACCCCTTTAAAGACACAGCTAATTTCCAACATGTCTATGCTGCCTGAAGCAGTGGTTCCTAATCAGAAGTACTTACAGAATTTCCTGGGGAACTTTAAAAATAAGATACACAATTGAAACAAATTAAATAAGAATATCTCAGGATGGGGACACAGTTTTAAAAGGTCTCAGGTGATTTTAATGTGTGGCCCAGTGGAGAACTACTCAGGCAAGGTCTAATTATTTGTTTTTGAAAAGCTCCCAGGTGATTGGAACACTCAGCCCAGCGGGGGTTAAAATGGGACTGCCTGAATCAGAGCTGAGATGAGGTGTTCTGACATGTTTTTATGAGTGTATACTTACAATTAATATGGCTACAAAACAGGCTATGGTTGTGTTCCAGTCTCCACTGGCTGTGGCGGAAGCTTTTCCGACCAGAACACTGTAGAAAATGAAATCTCCTAATCCAAGCTTTACTCCCCCTGAAAAGGAAAGATTACAAATATAAAAAGTTTGTCACTCTTTGCTATGATTTCACAATTCAAAAATGTCACTGCTCTACTCCACCCTGAATGAGAAGTCAGTAAATGATATCATACACAATTAGGCTTGAGCTAGGTCAGTGATGGCGAACCTTTTGAGCTCAGCGTGTCAGCATTTTGAAAAACCCTAACTTAACTCTGGTGCCGTGTCACATATAGAAATTTTTTGATATTTGCAACCATAGTAAAACAAAGACTTATATTTTTGATATTTATTTTATATATTTAAATGCCATTTAACAAAGAAAAATCAACCAAAAAAAATGAGTTCGCGTGTCACCTCTGACAAGCGTGTCATAGGTTCGCCATCACTGCCTTAGACAGTGGTTCTCAACCTTCTGGCCCTTTAAATACAGTTCCTCATGTTGTGACCCAACCATAAAATTATTTTCGTTGCTACTTCATAACTGTAATGTTGCTACTGTTATGAATCATAATGTAAATATCTGATATGCAGGATGGTCTTAGGCGACCCCTGTGAAAGGGTCGTCTCTTTCTTTCTTTTTAACAATAGGATTTTCAGCTTCTATGTGGCCGACTCTGGGATCTTAACCAGATACTGCTGTTATATATCAAAAATAGTAACAATAACTAATTGTCATCTCTTGAATGCCTAGTTTATACCTGGCACTTGTTCTAATAAATCCTCACAAGAACCCCTATGAGAAAAGTAGCACCCCCCCTTTTAAAAACTTTATTGAGGTACAATTTATTTCATAAAATTCACCTATTTGTGTAAGTGTAGAATTCAATGATTATAAAAAATTTAGAATTGTGTAACCATTCCCACAATTCCCACGTTTCCAGCACCTTATAAAATACCCTGTGCCCATTTAGTTAATCCCCACTCCTACCCAGGCCTTAAGCAACCACTGACCTGCTCTCTGTACATCTTCCTTTTCTAGACAGTTCATAGAAATGGACTCAGACATTCTGAAGTCTTTTGTGACTGGCTTCTGTCACTTAACGTTTTTGAGGTTTACCCATGCTACTTCATGTCTGTAGTTTGTTCCTTTTTACTGATGAATACTTCCCCGTTGTATGAATATACTGTAAGTTTGTTTATCCATTTACCAGGTGATGGGCATTGGGACTGTTTTCAGTTTCGGACTATTATGAATAATGCTGCCACGAACATTACTGTACGTACATATTTTTGTGTGGACAGATTGTTTTCACTTCCATGGAGTCAATCCCTAGAAGTGGAATTGCTAGGTTATATGGTGAGTTTGTGTGTAGCTTTTTAAGAAACCGCCAAATTCCTTTTCATACTGGCTTTGTACCACGAGCAATGCAAGAGGGTTTCAGTTTCCTCAGATGCTCACCAACACTTAGTATTACTAATTTTTATTTTTTAGTCAAGCCATTCTTCCGTTGAGTAGCTTTTCATGTGTTTATTAGCCATTATATTTCTCCTTTGGTAAAATGTCTATTCAAAGCATTTCCTACTTTTTACTGGATTATCTTCCTATTAATGGAGTTGTAAGCATTCTTTATATATTTTTTTTAAAAAAATCTTTATTGTTTAGATTATTACAGTTGTTCCTTTTTCCCCCCCATAGCTCCCTTCCACCCGGTTCTCATTCCACCCTCTGCCCTTACCCCCCTCCCACTGTCCTCATCCATGGGTGTACGATTTTTGTCCAGTCTCTTCCCGCACCCCCACACCCCTTTTCCCCCGAGAATTGTCAGTCCACTCCCTTTCTATGCCCCTGATTCTATTATATTCACCAGTTTATTCTGTTCATCAGATTTTTTATTCACTTGATTTTTAGATTCACTTGTTGATAGATATGTA
>NW_005357962.1:2151204-2155351 GCF_000412655.1 Myotis brandtii | reverse complement strand
CAGTTTCTCCCTGTATGAGTCTGGGTCCCCAGAGACTCACCCGGAACTGGAGTTCAGAGCAGTTTGGAGCTTGAGACTCCCTCCTGATTGAAAAAGACAACAGCTGCCTGGCATCAGTTGCCAGCCCTTTCCACGTGCTCCTCCGTACCTCTGCACTTTACTTCCGCACCTCCTCTGAGTCTCAGTATGCTTTTCTCTTTCCTTCTGGTTGTAGAATTTCCACTCAGCCAGCCTTCCTGTGGTTCTGGATGATGTCCGTTTTGTCTTTTAGTTGTATTTTTGAAGTGGTTGTGCGAGGCAGCAATTTCAGGTGTTTACCTATGCCGCCATCTTGGTTTCTCACATTTTTTATATATTCTAAATACAAGTTCTTTAACAGGACTTGCAGTATGATTTGCAATATTTTCTTTTCTGTGGCTTCTTTTCCTTTTCTTCATGTTTAAAAAAATCTTAATTGTGGTAAAACACAGTCCAGTGGCATTACGTACATTCACACTGCTGTGCTACCATCACCACCAGCCATCCACAGAGCTCTTTTCAGCATGTAAAACTGAAACTCTGTACCCACTAAACAGTAACTCCTTCCTCTCTCCCTCCAGTCCCCTGGCAATCATCTTTCTACTTTCTAAGCTGGACTACTCTAGGTACTTCGTATAAGTGGAATCATATAGCATTTGTGGTTTTTTTACTGGATTATTTCACTTAGCATACTGTCCTCAATGCTCATCTATGTTATAGCATGTCAGAATTTCCTTGTTGACCCGGTTACAGAACCCATTTCCGGAAGATAGGAACTGAGGGGCCTGAGAAGTACAGTCTGTTCCACATGTGGGTGAGAAGGAAGTGGAGTGATGACTAGTAAGATCTTCCTGAGAAAAACCAGTGCTCTTAAATCATGGACACCAGAATGAAGTCTTCTTAGTGGAAAAGGTAAACATCTGACCCATAACATTCGATGCTATGAATGACAGGGTGAGCTAGCCTTCCCAGGGTGAATACACCCATCATTACAGGGGTGCAGCTCTACTATTTAGTATTTAAGTACTTGTGTGATCCAGGGCAAGTTGATTAATTTCTTCAATCCTCAAATTCCTCAGGTATAAGATAGAGATTACAAAGCTATTTCATTGTATTATCATCAGAGTTAAAAATAATACAGGAAAAGTTCTTGCAACACACTAAACAAATGGTAGCCTTACAAAGAATTTTGATTACAAATAGTAAACACTATAAGAAACTAAAAGAAACTTAGTTTTTCAGAAAAAGAATGCTACAGAAAAAACTTTTTAAAAATAATCCAGGGGGAGGGGAGGAATTAGCATTTATCTGATAAGGAACTTGTATCTAGAATATATAAAGAACCACTATAACTCAATAATTAAAAAAAAAGATATAAAAAATGGGCAAAGAATTTGACTAGACAGTTCTCCAAAGAAAACACAAATAACCAATAAACACACAAAAAGATACTCAACATCATTAGCCATCAGGGAAATGCTAATCAAAACCATAACCACTTTATGGAATGATTATAATAAAAAAGACAAAAACAAGTGTTGGTGAGGATGTGAAAAAATTAGAACATTCACATATTGCTGGTGAGATCGTAAAATAGTATAGTTGCTTGGAAAATGGTCTGGCAGTTCCTCAAAAGATTAAACATAGAGTTACCAGATGACCCAGCAATTCCGCTGCTAGGTAAATACCCAAGAGAAATAAAAACGTATATAGTACACACAAATACGTTTACATGAATGTTCATAACAACAGTTTGCATAAAAGCCAAAAACAGAAACAACCCAGATGTCCATTAACTGGAAAATGGGTAACAGTTGTGGCATATCCATACAATGTAATTGTGTTTGGCTATAAAAAGTAATGAAGTACTGATATATGCTATAACATAGATGAGTCTTAAAACATTACGCTAAGTGAAAGAAACCAGTACAAAGGACCACACTTTAATAAATGTCCAGAACAGGAAAACATAGTAAGACAGTACACACTGGTTGGTGTTGAGGGGTGTGGAGGCTAATGAATGGGTAAAGGTTTCTTTCTGAGGTGATGAAAATGTTCTAGAATTCACTTGTGGTGATGACTGCCTAACTCTGAATACAATTAAAAACCAATGCACTGTATACTTTAAATGGGGGGATGGAGAGGTGGCACCTAAGAAGTGTGGGTTTTATGCATATATTGTTATAGTAAGTGAATTATATGTCAATATAGCTTTAAAAAAAATAATGTATTGAATTAAGCTTAAAATTATGGCCTGACATTTTTTTCACTTAAAGTTTTGTGTAAATAATAGCAATATTATGATAAATGCTATAGTAATACTTCACAGAATTCATTTTAATTAAGAGATAAATATAAGTATATTTTATTAGCAAAATTAAAATAGAGACAGAAGCCCGGCTGGGGTGGCTCAGGAGTTGAGCATTGACCTATGAACTAGGAGGTCACGGTTTGATTCCTGGTAAGGGCACATGTCCAGGTTACGGGCTCAATCCCTAGTGTGCAGTGTGCAGGAGGTAGCCGATCAATGGTTCTTTCTCACCATTGATGTTTCTAACTCTCTCTCCCTCTCCTTTCCTCTCTGAAATCAGTAATAAAAATATATTTAAAATAAAATAAAATAGAGAAAGAAAACAAAGAAGTAACCATCAATTTTTTTCTTTAGCACTTACCAAAAGGACAAATTTTATTGACCTATAACCAGAAGAAACTGAATCAGTAAAACCTAAGAAAAATCAGTTGCTGGGAATTTGTTTTCTTTAAACAGCTCACTTTTATTTATTCAGTCAAAATAAGACATGGCTAAACAACTAAAATCACAGCCCTGGAAACTGCTGAAGTTAGACATAATGAATTAATTGTATGCTATTGCCAAGTATGCTAAAATTGGCTGCTAGCATTTTTCTACTATTTGCTAATAATGGCAGTCTAAGCCTTCTGTTGTTTTTTTGTTTTGTTTTTGCCAACTCTGAAAAATAATTTTCAGTGATTATGGTATTCTTTTAATATTAAAAGGGGCATCTGATGGTCTACCAAACACAAGACAGAATAGAGACAATGATGGTGACTGTTCACTTTAATTGTAAGATTTCTCTGTATGACCTCCAGCAGCATATGTGCCTAGCTTAAATATAATAGCATAATAACAACTATTTCCTATTATCTTTTCAATAAATATATTAAAAACTGCCTGAAACTTACTTTACCTTTATACTACTAAAATCTCTTTCTTGAAAAAATAGCAAAACCCTTCTCTCTCCTTCCTTGAGGTAAATAGAAAAGAATCTCCATGAGTCAACTCCCCTCTCCTGGAAATAGCAGGTACTTTCATTGCTCTGATAATTTTAAGATTAACAGTAGTGCACTGGGGATGAGCCTGCTGCCCACATGATGTCTGAAGGAAGAATATTTTTGAAATTCAATAGAAGACCAACTGCCTTCACACTGAAAAAAAAAATGTTTTACATTTCTAATTAAAGGCTCTGTTTAGTTTTCTGATTAAATGTTGATTTTTAAAAGGTTGTCCTGGAAGACATATGTGTCTTTTTAGAAATCAATTTCTAGTATAAACAGAGACCATTATCAGTAACCATAAGTCTGGTTTAAAACACTACTGTAATCAGAGTGTTTGTGTGGTAGTGGATCCCAAAATGATGAAGTATTAGTTTATATTGGTCCCAGACAAAGAAAATATTAATCTGAAGTTAGGAGGAGGTTGCCAACAAAGGGAATAACAATGTAAAAGACTGAAACATTCAAACCCATTGATCTTTGTACAGCAAAAAGTAAAAAATATTAATAAAATATTTGTAACAAGAATACTGCAGCCATGAAATCTTACTGGAAAAATAAAAAAATCTTTGACCTTATAAAACAAATGCCAAAGATCAGACTGTAAAAGGCCAATTTCAAAAACCTGAGGGGCAGAATTTGACCCATAAACAAATGATGCTATGAGAAAAGCACCGACTAGCTCAGCCGGCATGACCCAGGAGGTCACAGTTTGATTCCAGGTCAGGGTACATGCCTGGGTTGTGGGCTCGATCCCCATTGGGGGGCATGCAGGAGGCAGCCGATCAATGTTTCTCTCTCATCATTGATGTTTCTATCTCACTCTTCCTCTCCTTTT
>NW_005357962.1:2138137-2150906 GCF_000412655.1 Myotis brandtii | reverse complement strand
ACTGCCTATTGTTATTTCCCACTAAAAGCTGTACTGTTCTTTAGAAGTAGACTAGTGCTCTCGGTTCATTTTATTTTGGGAGGGTTTCATGCTGCAGCACCTACAGGAATCCATGACTTTCAATTAGAGAAATGCACATACTTTCCTCTGGGTCCTCACTGGCTAGGATGCTGCTGGAAATCTCCTGTACAGCACTTCGTGACTCAGTTGTAGAGTGATGAGGTCCCAGGCGACTGTCCCGCTGGGCTTCCCACTCTTCACTGAAGCCACCATCATCACTCTCTGTCACAGGGTTCTGTGACTCACTCCCTGTGTCTTCAAGAAAAGGCAGAAATCACAATTGTAATATTCAGAAAATTTTCTTAATACCTTTAAGAAAGTTACATGGAAACAGTAACTACTTGATTGTCATTATAACTGGTTAGCTGGCTCTTAAACCACAAAACATGGGCTGTAGCAGGGCCTGCTGATTGCTTACCCAATAGCCGTTTCTCCCCTTATTCCTGAGGGCAGTCCTGATGTGTCTGGATTTCCACCTCTCGCTCACATGACTTAGGTGGTAAATCCTGATCGATCCAACTCCAGTATTCCTCTTCCCAATGAAAGCTCTGAGGCTGTGGGTTTGGTACTAGTCAATGTGTGATGAGGCAAAGCCTGCTAGGAATTTGGGGGAAATTTTTCTCACTCTTTACTAACTGCCCTCCTTTTCCCCTGGATGTTGTCTTATCTGGATATGATGCCTGGAACTGTACTTGTTATCTTGTGACCACGAGGAGCAGTGGGGTAAGGACCAAGCCTATATTTAAGGATGGCACAGCAGGAAGACGGAAAGAACCTGGGCCCTTGATAACACTGATGAGCCACAAAATTAACCAACCCTACAAATGTCTACACCTCAGGACTCTGGTCATGTGAGAGAACACATTTCTTCTTGTTTAAAGCAAACAAGTTGGTTTTTCTGATGTTTGCAGCTGAAAGCTTTCTAACCACTCGTTTCTGAAAACTCAGCTCTGGCTTTAGTGCCTAAGTTATACAACAAGACCACTCCTGCAGGTAGGGAGGTGAGGTGGGGGGTGGGTAGAGAACGCATTTCTTATGGGCTAGTCATTTTGTGATGACTGTCGGTCTGAAAATTGTGAGCATAACATGAGAGTCTTGAGAACCTTCCACACATAAAAAATAATTATAATATATTAAGTGGAGTTGATAATTTTTTTTTATTTATAAAAGTGACACATGGCCCTAACCGGTTTGGCTCAGTGGATAGAGCATCGGCCTGCGGACTCAAGGGTCCCAGGTTCGATTCCGGTCAAGGGCATGTACCTTGGTTGCGGGCACATCCCCAGTGGGGAGTGTGCAGGAGGCAGCTGATCGATGTTTCTCTCTCATCGATGTTTCTAACTCTCTAACCCGCTCCCTTCCTCTCTGTAAAAAATCAATAAAATATACATTAAAAAAAAAAAAGTGACACATGTTCATAGCAGAGGTAGATTTACCATGAATAAATTAAGCCTGCACATTTCAGGCCTCTCCCTTGCATACATTTTTTCTGGGAGGGGTCCTCACAATTTTATATTCTTTTCTTAACCAGGTCACCACAAAATGGAATCTTCCCTAGTTCGGAGTTTGTGAAGTCATATAAGCATAAGGTTTATAAATAAAACAACAGTCCCTGCTCTGTCCCTTCCCTCCTCCTAATTCTCACTCCTACTTTCAAACTGCTCAGCTGTTTCCTTTGGTATTAACCCTCATAATTAATTATAAATAGCATGTTCATAGTGTTATATCTTGATGTTTTTATTTTAGGTTAAAACTCAATCACTTCCTACAGGGAAATGAAGCATAGCTTTCATACTCATGCACACATGGAAATTTACCTCTCCCCATATTCTCACTTCGTCATAATTTTATGTTAAGTTCAATTTTTATACTATCACAATGCAAAAAGTATTCACAACTAAAATACTTGGCTACAACCAGAATATACTCTAATTACATTTGCTTCTTCTGTATGACTTCTTGTTTTCTCTGGAAAACTGCCTAATTTTTTTCCTTAACTAATTTTCTATGTATTACGACTAATTCATCCTCAAACTCTTAACAGAGTTCACCATCAGGTAACCTCCCAGCTCTGTTCTGTTCTTCCCTTGTACAGACATCCCTCCTGGAGGCCTATGCCCTTTTGCCCCAATGTGAGGTCTAGTTCCTCTAGTGTTTTCCCAGGGGGCATTTGGAACTAACTATGCCGGAGGAGTTTTGAGTTGTAATACCTGGAAGTCACGATTAGCATTTAGTGGGTGAGGGGCCAGGAATGTTAGATATCCTGCAGTGGGAGAAGTCCCACATGACTACCAAGAACTGCCCCACCCAAAATACCAACAGCACTCCCCTGAGGACTCTGCAGCTTATCCAGCTCCTTCTCACTTCAAGGCCCCTGCCCAGGTCGTTTCCTCTTCTGGAAAACGCTTCCATTCTTCATCTAGTATCACTTCCCCAAGGAAGCCTTCCTTGACTTTCCAGAATAAATGAAATTCTTCTACATAAACTTTCATAGCAACTTAGACTTCTCCTTTATAGGACTTATCAACAACTGTATGAATTATCTGTTGAATGTTTGTGTCCCCCTAAATCAGTGGTTCTCAACCTTCTGGCCCTTTAAATACAGTTCCTCATGTTTTGACCCAACCATAAAATTATTTTCGTTGCTACTTCATAACTGTAATGTTGCTACTGTTATGAATCGTAATGTAAATATCTGATAT
This sequence comes from Myotis brandtii, assembly GCF_000412655.1. Classification (NCBI taxonomy): domain Eukaryota; kingdom Metazoa; phylum Chordata; class Mammalia; order Chiroptera; family Vespertilionidae; genus Myotis; species Myotis brandtii. The sequence goes on along the minus strand of NW_005357962.1, from coordinate 2,148,144 downwards.
GCAGGATGGTCTTAGGCGACCCCCGTGAAAGGGTCATTTGACCACCAAAGGGGTCGCGACCCACAGGTTGAGAACCGCTGCCCTAAATAGGCTACAAGTTCCACAGAACGGGGTATCTCGTTCAGTGCTATATCCCCAGTACCTAGCAAAATATCAGGCACAGTTAGGTGCTCAATCAACATTTATCAAAAGAATAAAATCTTGATATGCCAAATAAACACACATACTCACATACATATAAACATATATACTCATAGACAATCTTTTAATTTGCTTTAGCTTAACACAGGTTAACATAATAACCAAACTTGTAGCAATTATTTCCAATATATTTCCTACTTCTCTACCAGGTCTACTGCGGGTGCAATGTCACCTTGTTCTGCTGCTTTGCTCACTGCAGAATGAACCTGGAATCTCTGGGTCCCAAATAAGAATTCCCAGTTGAAAGTGTCCTCAGTTACCCAAAAGCTGAAAAAGCAGTTTTCTTGGCTCTATAAAACCTAACCCCTTCCTTTCCTGACAAACAGCAGCTCAGTGAAGGCCCTTTTCACTTCTCTCACCAACTTTTATTCTACTTCTGTTTTTCAGCTTCCTCATAAGGCTTTTCTTTAAAAAAAGTTTCCTTTCTTCTTGACTATTGATATTGTTTTGTTATTCAACTCTTTCTAGTAACTTCTAACTTATGTTCTCCTTAATCTCTTCAGCAGTTTCCATACGTGGGCCTTTCCATCTCCCCTCCTAGGTCATCATTAGCCTCCTCCAGAAAGTCATGTCCTCCCAGAATGTTTTATCTTCTCAGTATAATCATGATCACATTCAAAATAAAATTACTTTTAAGTTGGTCTAGCCACGTCAAATAACAGATTCTCATTTTCAACAGGTTTGGAGAGAAAGGCTACCTGTTCTTTTTAAAATCAGCCTCCACTAGAAACTTTCATACTGGTATTAATGGTACGCGATGGCAGAAATTCTTAACCTAGGGTGCCTTGGCTGTACTATTGGGTTTGGACCATCTGGACTCCTTAATATTTATCTGTATTTTTACTGGGTATTACCACAGCTTTCAGGAGATTCTCAAAGGAATCTATGACCAAAGAAAAAGGTTACAATCACCACTTTATAACTAATTGTTAGCCTATAAAATGATAATGACTTTAAACTCCAGGAAATTACCAAACAAAATATACCTACTTTGTTCATTATAATTGGAGTTTTTGGATACCTTCCTTTGGGCTTCTGGGTCTCCTTTTGCCATATTCACCAACCACACCATGGTTGCTGTTGAGAAAGACAAAAGTCCAGGTAAGCACTGGAAACACAGAAGGAAAGTGCACGAGTAGACAGCAGGCCATCAGTCCTCTACACAAATCACCAATCTTCTTTTTTATTTTCTTTTAATCTTATTATTGAAAGTATTACCTAGGTCATCCTTTTCCCCCATTAACCTCTTCCTACCAATCTTCTTAATGTCCCCTAAAGCATGCTTAAAAATCAGAACTAAATGCATTTTAAAAAACACAAAAGGTTCTCTTTGATTCTGGCATATAAAAAGTTCTGAAATTAAATGTTTACTGTAGTGTTAAAACTGCAGCTGCTATTGTAAAACTGCTCATCATCATTTACAGTCCCTGAAAAGTAACCAAAGGAAAACTCTTCAGGCCGGCAAGATTCCACTGCAACAGTAGCTGGACTAGTTGAATTTCCTAAAATAGTGTGAATTCACGAATAAAAACTACTTCTTGAAACTAAATTAGAGGACAAAATAGGGTTCACAAGAGTATCATATGCTTATTATAATTCTAAAAGTGCGTGGAATAAGTTTCCTTCATATCATGTGTCGTTTCTGGGATTTTCAATAATGCTAGCCTGTGTTCCATATGGAGATTAAGAAAAAATATATATACATAGATGCATACATATGTATCTCTGTCACATTTTAATTAAGAGATAATATCAATACTTTAAAATGGTGCTTCTCATATATTTCATGGAACTAAAAATGGTATAGACCCTACTGGAGGGGAATTTGGTAACATCTAGCGAAACTACATATACATTAACCCTTCGACCCAGGAATACCACTTTTGGGAAGTTAACCTGAAAATACACCAACAGTAATATAAAAATTCATATAAACATGTACCATACAGGGCTACACCAGGAACAAATGCCCCACCTGATCATAGTAAGCAATTTTAAACAAGATACTTGGTGTCTGTGTCTCTCTGGCTTTTTATCACAATTTTTATCATTATACCCCTGTTCCTAATACTCTTAGGTTTCTTGAGTAACTTATGAAAAAAATACACAAAAAAGAGGCTGAAAATTCTATAATAGGCATATTTATTTATGACTTTGTTGTTCTGAGGTTAAATAAGTTACATTATACAATAACACAACTAACTGATCAAAGTCAACATAAGGCAGGCAATGCACTGTTCAACTAATCCAAACCCAAATAAGAGAAACAGAAGGCAACCATCATGAACCAGGCTTATGGATTTCTGTAGCCTTCTTGGCAACACAGGCAGCAGGTGTTTGATTTTCTTTCTTTATGCAAATGAGAAAATATTGCTACAAACTCTTTTAACATTTAATATTACTACAGAAATCAGGGGTCTACCGCCTTTTCCTATAAAGGGCCAAACAATAAACATTTCAGGCTTGTGGGTCACATCTGGTTTTTATCACATATTTTTCTTTATTCTTGTTTCTTTTTTCTTTTTCTTTTTTTTAAATATAGAACGCTTCACGGATTTGCGTGTCATCCTTGTGCAGGGGCCATGCTAATCTCTGTATCGTTCCAATTTTAGTATATGTGCAGCCGAAGCAAGCACTGTTTCTTTATTCTTCTGCTCAAGAACCTTTTATGGTTCTCCAGTGATCATGAAAAGCATAGAGAGCTAAACCAGTCACTCAAATCTACAGTTGATCTTGCAGTAATCTGTTTCTCTAAACTCTCCCTAGTATTCTCCCCATTTTGTACTCCAAAAAGAGGCCCCACACTTATACCTCCAAGCCATTCTGTGATAAGCCCACTTATGGAACTCATTTCCCTCTGTGCTTGCTGCAATCCTGCCATATCCTTAACAGATTCAATCCAAATGCTGTCTCTTCCAGGAAGCCTTCCCTGCGTCCCCAGCCAGACTTCCCCCCTTTGAATTCTCTCCACTTGGTGCCTCTTCTCACTCTGATCACATTCTTCCTTGGATGCTGCTTATTTGTATACTTTCTTATCTGACCTCTAAATTATAAGCAAACGAGCTCTGAGGGAAGGCAAAAGTATCTTAATCATCTTTTTGTCCCCACAGTGCTCTATGGGAAAAGATTGTCAATGCCCAATAAATATTTACTGAATTATTAGGAAGAGGATGATTCTAAAAACAAAAAAAGGCAAGCACATTCTGAAGGAACAGTATAATTCTTTCATAAACTCTGCAATATATGTCTATAACAAGTACTCAATAACACTTGACTAGTAAGATTTTGAGAATACTGGCTCCCCAATTTCTAAATATTACTTCTATCTTGCCCTGGCCAGTGTGGCTCAGTTGGTTGAGCGTTGTCCCATGCACCAAAAGTTCTCTAGTTCAATTCCCAGTCAGGGCACATGCCCAGATTGCATGTTTGTTCCCTGGTTGGATGAGTGCAGGAGGCAGCCGATCTGTTTTTCTCTCTCTCTTTCTCTCTAATATCAATAAAAACCTTTTTTTTAAAAAAAAAAACTTTAATTATTTCTTCTCTCTCTACCATGTCAAGTGGAAGGTAATAATTTGCAGGGAAACAGAGATCTGCAGGAGTTCCATTAAAATGCTTGCATTTAAGATGAGACAAAGTACCATGATAATGACCTAGTCACATGTTTCAGTTCCTATAAACTCTAAGCTGCTTCCTAATTTAATACCATTCCAAAATACTTACAGGAGTAAATGAGAGCCGGAAAGAGAGTTTCATTTCTTTCCTGAGCTGTTTCAACCAGCATACGAAGTGGGCCTTTTGGACACAAAACAGCCACTAAATCTAGAAAGAGAAAAATAGAAAAGACATCTGAAAAAATGTATTGGCTAAACTTGTAAGTAGGTGTGTTAGAGAGAAATTAGCCAATAAAGAATATTTAATTTTTTTTTAAAAGAAAAAGATGTGAAATGGCCCTGGCTAGTGTGGCTCAGTTGGTTGGGTGTCTTCCCGTGCACTGAAAGGTTGCTGGTTCAATTCCCAGTCAGGACACACTCTGGGGTCACTGCCTCAATCCCCAGCAGGGAACATGCAGGAGGCAACCGATCGATGTTAGGCTATCACATTGATGTTTCTCGCTCCCTCTCCCTTCCTCTCTCTCTAAAATCAATAAACTATTTTTTTTAAGATGTTGAATGAATATGAACTAAATAGCAGGTAAACGGGTATGGGGGGCAACCTAAACAAAACCCTACAGATCTGTGCAAATTTTATTTTGGTTCTGACACTATTTGGTTAGTTTACAATGTATCATTATTGGGTTCTAGGAATAACTCTTCCCAGTTTGAAGAAAAGAGGCAGAGATAATTGCAAGACAGAACTATTCTAGAGCAATTGTCAATGTCCAATAAGCAGAAAACAGGGACAAGCCATTTGCAAACAAACCATACCTATGAGCCACAAATAGGAGCTTTATTCTAAGAGGAATTTAATAGAGGGTATTTGATTGAACTTTTCAAAATATGAAGAGCAGACAAGAGATTAATCTTCTCTCCTTTTAAAAAATAGTATATGTACTACTTATGGGTACTTGAAATAAAAGGGCGGTAAATTTAAACAAAATAAAATAATAAACTTTTCTATGAGAGAGTTTAGCATTTCTTTAGTTTTCCTGTCAAAAGCACTTCATAAATATTTAGGTCTTAGAGTATACCTGTTTTCACAAAAATAGCAACTGAGAGAGGAAGCAATATGCCTAAATTATTCTTTTTTTTTTTTTTTGGTCTAAATTAGTCTTGATTCTACCACCATCTCTTTCCAATAACTGCAGTTGTTCTTACATTTTCTATCATGAAAATTCAGAATATGGAAAATAATTTCAAACATTTAAAAATATAAAACAGGTAGAGCTACATTTTAAAGGAAAACTTGATAGCTTATGGTGACATTCCAATCATTCCGATGCATTTAAGTAAAACATCTCATGCCTGCAAATGGTCATGTCTTGTAAACTACTACTACTACTACTAAAAATAATATAATACACACACGCACACAGACACACACACACAGAAATTGCTACTCTCACTGCTTCCACTTCAATTTGTTTTGGATAAGAAGAGAAATTTGTTGTGTTCCTAAATATTTTTTGGTGTGCCTCAGAATTTTAGTATTAATTAATGTGTGCCATGAGATGAAAAAGGTTGAAAATCACTGCTCTAAATATTAGGCACAAAAGTTTTGCATTTTAAAGGAACTCAAAGCTCTGTAGAGGTAATTATTTGTATCATATTTGAAGGAAATAAAGGGTTGATGGGAAAAACAGTGTAATGTAGTAGAAAAAAATACTGATCTTGGGATTCCGATTCTACATCAAACAGGGTAAGCTTGGGCAAATACTTCACCTATATAAACTTCAGGTTTCTTAGCAAAACGTGGTTGTTGACAATGGCACTGAACAGAACATATTAGTAAAATCTTTGACTACAAAGTATTTATTAGTTACTGATTGGATGAAGTACAGCACTGACACTCTTAATCATAGCTATGGAATAATTGATGAGTACTTTGCAAATCATCAAGTACTATTCTATTTTCCTAGAGGCCTGGTCACGGATTCGTGCACTGGTGGGGTCCCTTGGACTGGCCTGCGGGGATCGGGCCGAAACTGGCTCTCCGACATCCCCCCGAGGGGTCATGGATTGCTGGAGGTCGGTTCTCAGGTGACACACACTGTGATTGGGCTCCCTCCTCTCTGGTTCCGGGTGCGTCACCCTAGAACCGCAGCTGCCAAGTCACCACAGCTCGGCAGCTCCTGCATTGAGTATCTGCCTCCTGGTGGTCAGTGCGCATCACAGCTACTGGTTGGAGCATCTGCCCCCTGGTGGTCATTGAGTGTCATAGCTACCAGTCGAGTGGGACAGTCGGATGGTGGCTTAGACAAGATAACCTAAAGTCAGGCATAGAGGGCATATGACTTTAGTTTTATATGAGCACGGAACCACTCCAATTCTATTTCCATACACTTTTTCTTCGACACTCAATTTGGGATGATGAGGTTTCCTAATAGAGGTCCCTTGACATTTTTTAATAAGCAACTGTATAGGAATAAAAAAGCACTACCTACTTATAATGTAGAAACCACATACTGACCTCTAAAAATGGATCTCTTTTTGTGGCTTTCATGCAGGGCAATAGCCACAGAGTACACACTTGTACAGCTGCCTTGGTTAATCGTGGCTAAGGCACATTCTGACTGTTCAGGACCCATGTAACACTGGTTGTTTATGAATCTGAATCTCATACTGCCCAAATAAGTTTTATTTTTAAAAGAATAATTCTACCCAAGTGCCTTATAAAAAGCAGATAACCTAATTTTTATTTTAAAAATTAAGTGAGCCCAGCCAGTATGGCTCAGGGCTTGAGTGTTGACCTATGAACCAGGAGGTCACGATTTGATTCCCAATCAGTGCACATGCCCAGGTTGGGGCTCGATCCCCCATTGCAGGAGGCAGCCGATCAGTGATTCTCTCTCATCATTAATGTTTCTATCTCTCTCCCTCTCCTTTCCTCTCTGAAATCAATAAAAGTATATATTTTTAAAAACTAAAATGAGCATTTTATGTGTTAAGCACTCTGTTAGTGTTTACAAATTCTGGGAAGCATTGTTCCCATTTTCCAAATGAAGCAACTGAGGCTCAAATAGGCTGAGTCACATTCCTAAGGTCACAAAGGCTGTCAGTGGCACAGATAGGATATGAATCTAAGTCTCCTGACCAGAAATCTGTATCACTGAGTTAAACCGGAGGCAGTAATAAAATATTTTTAAAGATGTTAACCTCAAAAAATTGAAATCTTTATATGAAAAAGAGGCCATAGCTAATTAACTATTTACTGAAGGGCTGTGGGATATAATCATTATCATTTTCATAAGTCAAGATAACTGGAAGAGGAAGGAAAATACACCAGGTCAGGTATCTCTGTGATAAAAAAAAAAAAAAGAAAAGTCAATCCCGGGTTTTACCATATACTGAAATCACAGCCAAGATGAGCCACGCAGTCCATTCTGGGAGGTACTTGATAAATACCAGGGCCATGAGGGCACTGATCATGATGAGATACGCCTGCTGGAGTCGCAGTGGACCTTTCCAATGAATGGCAATCATTCCCACCACACCAAAATTCCAGATCAGGAGGGCAATAGTAATGTAGTCTACGGCAACATTATAGGTTTTAAACACTTCCCTGAAAAAAATGAAAGAGATAAAAAGATTTATGTATAATAATTTTTATCAAAACAGTTTAGAACTATGGTTCCCAATCATTAGATATTCATATCCCACCTTCATATTTTTAGCATATCTTGTATCAACTGTGCTATTATGTTAACATTTTTCTTTAAATTAATTCACTTTTCTCCTCAAGTTATTTTAACAGAAAGCTGTATCATTCATATAAATGGGAAACCAGAAGCATAGACCATACCTATAAAAATAAGTACAAAAACTAAACAAGGCCATATACCACCTAAAATAACTAATTCTACAATTTGGGAAACTCTCGTTTAAAATACCTGAAATTATAACAAAGGGATGGGAGGAATGATTCATGTAGTCACCTGTAATGCTGGTTTTAATTCTGGGCAGGATTAGAGAGTGTAGAAATTTTATGAAAAAACCAGCACTTCATTTTTTAAAAAACATGTTTTCCCCCAAAATCTATGGTAGATATGTTATGGTAGAACACTTGCTATCTGTTCAAATAAAATGCATTAAAATATTAAAATAGATAAATAAAATACCTAAAATTGACAAAAATGAAACATGAACAATTAATTTTCTAGCTAGGATGTATGATCCTATATAATAAAAGGCTAATATGCTGCCTGGCTGGTGTGGCTCAGCAGTTGAGCATTGACACAGGAACCAAGAGGTAGCCAGTTTGATTCCCAGTCAGGGCACATGCCCAGATTTCGGGCTTGATCCCCAGTGGGGGCTGTGCAGAAGGCAGCCAATCAATGACTTTCTCTCTCATCAATGTTTCTATCTCTCTCTCCCTTTCCCTTCCTCTCTCTCTAAAAATCAATAAAAATATATTTTTTTAAAAAGGCTAATATGCAAATTGTCCCCTCAACCAGGAGTTCGACTGGGAGTTTGGCCAGGAGGTGAGGCCCAGGAGGCGGGGCTGGCCAACCGCCCAAGTCCCTTCCCCCTGGCCGCCCCAGCCCGATCTGCCCAGATCCCACCCGTGCAGGCATTCATGCACCGGACCTCTAGTATCTTCATAAGATGAAATTTATAAATCCATTAAAAGACATACACACACACACACACACACACACACACACACACACGACACCGCTGCCTTAAAAAAAAGCTCATTTATGAAACAGTGTGTGAGTAGGAAGAGCAATATATCGATATATAACTCCTGAAAGGATGCAGGACTTATCTTTAGATGATGGGAATCTCGTTATTTTTCTACTACTTTTCTCTTTATAATTTTGTGAAATAGTTTTTTTTTACAATGAATGCTTAGTCGTGTTTTTAAAAAATTATTTCAGAGAGTGTGAGAGAGATAGAGAGAAAGAGAGAGGAATATTGATTTGTTGTTCCATTCATTGGTTGGTTCTTGTATGTGCCCAGACTGAACATCAAACCCAAAACCTTGGCGAACTGGGATGACACTCTAACCAAATGAGCTACTCAGCCAGGGCCATTTTTATAATGAAGAAAAATACTATTTTAATTGGGAGGGGAGAGGGGATTCCACCATCTATAATAATAAAAGCATAATATGCTAATTAGACTGGATATCCTTTCAGATGAAGCCAGGACTGTGAGGGAAGCCCAGGTCCCAGGTGCCAGAGGGAAGCCGGTGCTGGCAGCTGGGAGAAGAAAGGCCTACTCTTGCACGAATTTCGTGCATCAGGTCTCTAGTCTAAAAATAAAGAAATTACATGTAAAAAGGATACCTTGGGTAAATGAGAAAGAAAGCACCCATTTAATTTAAGCACAAACTTTGGGTTCCAGAACTATCCAGAAAGATGGTTTTGAGATTTTGAAAATTAAAAAAACTGTTGAAATTTCTGGACAATGTAGCTATTTGTATTAAGTATTTTAGATATCCTAGCACTAAGTACCCACCCCACATAAATTATTATTAATCTTTGGCTAGGTAATACATGCATAACATATAAAAATTCACATCATATACTATGAAAAGTTTTTCTCCCGTAGTTCCCCTCTCCAAAGGAAAGCACTATTATAATTTCATGTGCATTCTTTTATTTTTTAACTAGTAGCCCGGTGCACGAAATTCGTGCACATTAAAAGGGAATTAATTAGTGAAGATATTTTAATATTGCTATTTGCCCTTTCTCTTAATAGAAGTTGTGAGAGATGAAAGGAAATTAGTAAAATGTATATGAAAATAATATATAAATTAATAAATAAACAGTAACAAAAGGATATAACAACAACAGAGGCATGATATAAAAACAACAAAAACATGGTATGAAAACAAAAACATGATATAAAAACAACAGTGATGCAAACAATGACTGATAAAGTGATTAAACTTATTCTAATATCTCCCTGTACACCACATTAAGAGTGAAAACACTTTCAGAGTGCTTGACTAATTTCCCTTGTGATGAAGTACTTAGAACTTTAACTGTAACATCACATGCTCTTCAAACTCGAGAGAAAGCAACATATAACTGACCATGTGCAAAAACGGGTTCAGGTAGGAATATGCCTACTTTGTCTAGAGTTTGTCCTTGTGATTTATTAATAGTCATCACAAATGCTGGCATCACGGGAAACCGTCGT
>NW_005357962.1:2134712-2137985 GCF_000412655.1 Myotis brandtii | reverse complement strand
AGAACTTTCCCACCAAATACAACATTCAAATTCATAATTTCTCTTAGTAATCTGTCTATGGCGTTTATAGCATGACTGGATGCCATGGTGCATTCATCAATAATGAGAAGTTGGGCCTTTTTAATAGTTTTAGCAACTTCACTCTTTATATTGAGTCTAGAAATTGAAGTTTCATTTAATGGAATCGGTAATTTATATTGGGAATGAAAGGTGCTTCCACCGAGAAGTAAATTTGCAGCAATTCCTGTAGACGCTGTGGGTAAAACAGTACCACCACGACCTCTAAAATAATGTATTAAAACTTTATACAGATATGCAGGTGAATAGGATTCCTAGCTGGCAGGCCCCTGACAGCAAGCTGGCCACCTGTCGATTCCGTGAGGAATGGGGCTCCCTCCTCCCTCCTGTCAGGGTCTGGTTTGAAGGCTGGCCACGCCCCCTGTTGGGCCAGACCCAGAGTTCTACCACACTGTGGCCTCCGCCTCAGCAACCCAGGACTGACTGCTGCTGGGCACTTCTGGTGCTCCGAGGGTGGGTTCTTCCCTCAGGCCTCGTGGGAAACAGCTCAGGGAGGGTGCAGCCCTTGGCAAGGCAACCCAGGACTCAGTATTTCCACACTCCGCTCCGAGGGCGGGTTCCTGCCTGAAACCTCGCCCCCCAGGAAACAGCTGGGGGAGGGCGCAGCCGTTTCCAAGATGACCCCTGCAGGACTGACTTCCTTCTGGTTGGTTGAGCTTCGAGACGTGATGTTACACCCAGGGTCTTTATATAAATAGATTTTTTAAGAATATGTTTTTATTGATTTTTATAGAGAGAGAAGGGAGAGGGAGATAGAAACATCAGTGATGAGAGAGAATCATTGATTAACTACCTCCTGCATGCCCTCTACTGGGGATCGAGCCTGAAACCTGGCATGTGCCCCAAACAGGAATCGAACCAACAACCTCTTGTTTCCTGGTTCGACACTCAACCGCTGAGCCACACCAGCCAGGCTCATGTGTATCCTTTTAGAGAGCATCTATATCATATATACACTTCTTTATTAGACACAAATGATAGCATATTATTACACTGTTCTATACCAGGCTTTTTCCTCCTAAAATAATGAAGAATTTTCCACATTAGTATATCAGAGCTGCCACATTCTTTTAATGGCTTTATTGTATGGATGTACCATAATTTATTTAATCAGTTTTCTATTGATTGATATTTAGACTGATTCCATTCTTTTGCCATTAGAAACAATTCTACAATTATTATCTTTTAAATTACTAAGTTCAGTGCATATACATTGAAAATGTTAATGGCTTTGCCAAACTGCTCTTACAAGTTATACACCAGCCTGGCTGGTATGCTCAGTGGTTGAGCATTGACACATGAACCTGGAAGTCACGGTTCACAGTTTCATCCTCAGTAGGAGGTATGCAGGAGGCAGCATATTGATTCTCTCTTATCATTGATCTTTCCCTCTCAACCTCTTCTTTCATCTCTCTGAAATAAATACATATTTTTTAAAAAGTTATACACCATTGTGTGTTTGTTTGCTTCCCTGCAACCTTACCAGATTAGAATATTAATCCAACTATACTTAGTGATTATAATTGTCTTTTGGTTAGTTCTGAAACCAAGTAAACGATCATTTTATCTCCAAATATTGATAATTTAACCATCTTTTACAAATTCTATAGCTCTTGTTTTATTTCTCTCTCATTTAGTTGTGTTTACTATTCCCTCCAGAGCAATGGCAGACAATAGCAGTGAATAGTGATAAAGGAAATCCCCATCTTGTTCCTGACATTAATAGGAATGCCTCTACTTCCCTATGAGGTGATAATGACCTTTAGGTGAGATTCATACATTTTATGATGGTAAAGAAGTAATCATATGTTTGGTTTTTTATAGGATTTGATCAAGAACAGGTGCTGAATTTCATCAAATGCCTTTTAGCATGTAAAGATGATGGCCTAGTAACACAGTGACTTATATTGAAATTTGCTAATAATGAAACAACCTTCCGTTCTGCAAACAAACTCCACTTGGTCATAATATATTTTCCTCCAATGTATTTCTGAATCCTGTGTAATATTTAGTTATTCCTTTTCTATCAATAAATGGAATTGGTCTACTGTTTCCTTTTACTTTATAATTTATAGGGTGTTTTTTTTTTGTATCAATGTTATGTTGGCTTCATAAAATGATTCTGGAAGCTTTTCTTCTTTTTCTATGTTTTGGAACAGTTAAAATACTATTAGAATTTTCCAGTCCTAGAAGGTTTAATATGAAACCATTTGTGCCTGGTACTATTTTAATTGGTAGGTAGGATGGAAACCTTTTCAAGAACTTTCTGCTGTTTCTCTTTACCTCTATTTAGATTTTCTACTGCTTCAGTGGCAGTTTTGAACTTTTCTTTTTTTCTAGAAAACCACCGAGTTCTTACAGATTCTCACATTTGTTTCTTTTGTCTGTCCTTATTCCCAATGCCTCTACCAAACTCTGCCATTTATGCACTAGTTGTTGTTTTTTTAAATCCTCACTTGAGGATATGCTTATTGATTTTAGAGAGAAAGGAAGGGAAAGGGGTGCGGAGAGAGAGAGGGGAGAGAGAAACATCAATCGGTTGCCTCCCTTACATGCCCAACCCAGGATCAAACTGGCAACCTAGGTATGTACCCTGACCTGGAATCAAACCTGCAACCTTTTTTTGGTGTAAGGGACAATGCTCCAACCAAGTGAGCCACCAGGCTGGGGCAATTTATGTATTAGTTTTATTGCTTCTGTTCCTAATATAAGATCTATCCCAGTGATTTACAAACTTGATTCTGTCACTGGGGTTGAGAAATCTCTGAGCCTGGCAAATCTCTGAGCCTCTCTACTCTTTTCAACAGATAGTTCTACTTTTTCTATTTTATATGTGAAATTTTCAAATAAGATTTCATTTGCGAGAAAAAACAACTTATAAAACAATATAAAAAATTGAAAAGCAATTAAATCATGCATACACTTTCTTGAAATCCTTTAACAATCTGATTTATAGACTTTTAAAAAATTCTTAATAAAAAAAACTAGAGGCCCGGTGCACAAAAATTTGTGCACTCGGGGGTCCCTCAGCCCAGCCTGTGCCCTCTCGCAGTCTGGGACCCCTGGGGGATAACGCCCCCCCGATCGTGGGCTCCGCCCCTGCCCGGGCCTAATGCCTCTGGCCGAGGCGTTAGGCCTGGGCAGCGGGGACCACCAGCTGCAGCCTCCCCTGCCCAGCTGCAGCCGCCCCTGCCC
>NW_005357962.1:2122997-2133572 GCF_000412655.1 Myotis brandtii | reverse complement strand
CTGGGCTCCGGCCCTGCCCAGGCCTAACGCCTCTGGCTGAGGCGTTAGGCCCAGGCAGGGGACCCCCGCAGCTGCAGCCACCCCCCATCGTGGGCTCTGCCCCTGCCCAGCTCCCATCGCTGGCTCCACCCCTACTTCCCGCTATCACTGGCCAGTATGGCAAAGGCCCTGCCCCCCGGCTCTTAGCTCCCCCCTGGGTTTCCGATCACTGTCAGTGCCAGGGGGTTTCTTCCGAGCTTTCCCTTTTGCCTCCCTGCATTGTGCCTACATATGCAAATTAACCGCCATCTTTTTTGGCAGTTAACTGCCATCTTGGCTGGTGGTTAATTTGCATATCTCGCTAATTAACCAATGAAAAGGGTAGCGGTCGTACGCTAATTACCATGTTTCTCTTTTATTAGTGTAGATTAGGTAAGTTCTTCACTAAAAAAGACTTAGAACTGATTATAGTCTTGAGTTCTTTCAGTTCTACTTATTATAAGCAAGGATCAATAAAAGAATATCCCTACTTATATTAACTTCTTATATATACCAAGTATGACCTACATATGGAAACAATTATAATTTAAGAGTAATTCATCAATAAAGGACATGGCTTTAAAAGATAGAGACCCCTAACAGAATTAATTTCTGAAAAATAGACCAAGTATTTCACCACTTACCCCAAATAAATGAATGAGAAAAAGAACAGCAACAATAGAGATGAAATGATAAGCCAGGCATGGATGACCTAGAAAAGAATTTCAATATAAATAAGAGAGCCCATGACCAAAATAAATTGCAAATTTCTTTCCTCAAAAATAGTATATTATTTCTGCATATGTTACTCTTTTCAAATGGCTGAACACATATGGCTTTGGGTTCAGTGCATTCTTTTTTTTTATAATATATATATATGTATTTTTTAATTGATTTCAGAGAGGAAGGGAGAGGAAGAAATAGATAGAAACACCAATGATGAGAGAGACTCATTGATCGGCTGCCTCCTGCACTTCCCCTAGTGGGGATCGAGCCCACAACCCGGGCATGGGCCCTTGGCTGGAATTGAATCCGGGACCCTTCAGTCTGCAGGCCAACGCTCTATCCACTGAGCCAAACCAGTTAGGGCTCAGTGCATTTTTATATAGAACTCTTTGGGGCTGAACAACTCATAATGGTAAATAGAAATTTCAGCAAGACATATATAGACTCTCATTCCTTTGGGAATAGATAAAATTTTAAAAACAATGAATTCTAAAATGCCAAATTATCAATAGGGTCAACAGTTGACATTTAAACTTTAAAGCAGCAATATTTTCAGTGGAGGAAATTTGTAGTGTTCCTGGAATAAATAATAAATTAAATGAAATAAGATAATTGATAAATAACATTCAATAAACTGGAAAATCAGCTATTCAGTTAGATGACCTTTGCATGTATACATTAACTGTACAGAGAAAATAGGCTTTCTAAACTACATAACCATTTGACAAAACCATTCAGATTGTTAAGTTTCAATAAGTATTGCAATGCTTTCTACATTTATTTTCCATTACAAATGTATTATTATTACGAATTCTTTGAAAATCATTATCACGCAGAATTCAGAGTACTATATAAATATTAGTCTCTATTACTCAGGTTCAGTTTATTAATGTGAGTAATAGGTCAGAATTTGATTTTTATAATCTGTTACACAAGATAAAAATTTTAAATGATAATTTCATGTAATGGGTATATTTGGGAAAATATTATACAACCTAAAAGCATGGAGTTTTTAAAAACAGAATAAGCATGATAAATTGTCAAGAACTTCTAACCCAAAGTGAAATTATTCCAAGGTGCATAGAACCATTATTTGCTTAATTTCAATGAACTTTATTACTCAATGACAGAAGGAGCTACTTAATAACATTTCCAAACATATCTCTTAACCAGAACAGATCAAATCGAACCTTGAAAAAAGGAGAGAAAGAAAACCTCCAAATCAAGAATATTGTTTTGTCTTCATTTTTTCTAAATCTCCCAACCCTAACCTCCAGATCCAGTTGTTCAGATAATCAGACTCTAAGCTTGTAAAGTCTAGATATGATTAGGATTTATGTTCATTTGCTCTTGTGGTTCTGTTTTGATCACCCAAGGTGATCTGTGATTATGAATTCTTTTTAAAAAATTACTTTGCCCTAGCCAGTTTGGCTCGGTGGATAGAGCATTGGCTTGAGGACTGAAGGGTCCCAGGTTCGATTCTGGTCGGGGGCACATGCCCAGGTTGCGGGCTCGATCCCCAGTGGGGGGCGTGCAGGAGGCAGCCATCAATGAGTCTCTCTCATCATTGATGTTTCTCTCTCTCTCCCTCTTCCTTCCTCTCTGAAATAAAAAAAGAAAAATTACTTAATTTTGCTGTCTTTCTTTAAAAAACTTTATCAAATTTAACTTCTGGTGTTCTCCCACAAACATTCTATTATAAAAAAATTTTGAACACAGCAAAGTTTAAAGATTTTTACAGTGAACACCCATGTACCACCTAAATTCTATACTCACGTTTTGCTACACTTGCTTTGTAAAATTTCTATCCATCTCTCCTACATATCAAAGTAACCTGAAGATACCTGTACATTTCCCTCTAAATACTTCCACTTTAACAAAATATTCTAAAGGGAGCTCTTACTCTATTGCATCTGGAAAAAACAAAAACAAAAAACAACAGAACTTGAGCAGAAAGGTATCTCCTTACTTGCATCGTGCTCCTTCATACTCACAGCCTGAGCTTTGAAATAATCCAAGTTACAAAACTTAAAGAGCATATACAATATCACAGGACAGAAAAGCTTTAATGAGTGGAAGATGTATACTGCTATTCCATATTAGGCTCCACATTAAAGGCTGGAGTAAATATTAAAAATTGGAAATTCTCATCCTTTTTGAGAAATGCTTTTTACCTTGTTATTTTGTTTTGTTTTGATTTTTAGCAAGGGAACATGAAGATGTTGTTTATTTAGAAACACAGCATTGCCCTGGCCTGGGTGGCTCAGTGGGTTGGAGCATTGATCCCCACTCTGGTTGGGACACATGTGTGAGGCAACCAATTAATGTGTCTCTCTTACATCAATGTTTCTCTCTCTCACCTTCCTTCCCCCTCTCCCTTCCTTCTTTTTCCCTCCCTCCCTCCCCACTTCCTTCCTTTTCCCTCCCTCCCTTCTACTACCTCTGAAAATCAATGGAAAAAATATCCTCAGGTGAGGGTTAACAACAACAACAAAAAATTTAAAAATCAGAACCAAGTAATAATAGTTTTACATTCTGCATTTTAACACTTAATTTTTTGTCACAGATATATTCTGCCACCAAATATATTTTTAAATGGCAGTAATATTATATTTATATAGATGAACCAACAATTTAACCTTTTCCTTATGCATGAATTTGTCAGTGTTTCTTTTCTTTTTCAATTATAATTTGTGCTAGGATGACTATCCCAGTATGCAAATATTTTCAGCATTTGTAGTTCTTTCTTCAGAATAAATCATGAAAGCAAAATTACTGAATCAAAGTCTAGAAACTTTTTCTAATCATTATTGACACATATTGGTTTAGTGACTTCACACAAAAAAGGCTAGATTAATCTTTTCAAGTCAATAGGTAAAGTAAGTTAATTTGTTATTTTTTTTTAAATATATTTTATTGGTTTTTTTTAAGAGAGGAAGGGAGAGGGATAGAGAGTTAGAAACATCGATGAGAGAGAAAAATCGATCAGCTGCCTCCTGCACACTCCCTACTGGGTATGTGCCCGCAACCAAGGTACATGCCCTTGACCGGAATTGAACCTGGGACCCTTGAGTCCGCAGGCTGACACTCTATCCATTGAGCCAAACCGGTTAGGGCTTAATTTGTTATTTTAATATGTATTTTTTGTTGTTGTTAATCCTCACCGGAGGATATTTTTTCCACTGATTTTTAGAGAGAGTGGAAGGGGGAGATGGAGAGAGAAACATCAATGTGAAAGAGACACATCGATTGATTACCTCCCGCACATGCTCCTGACTGGGGCTGGCAATGAACCTACAACCCAGGTATGTGCCCATGACCAGGAATCGAACCTGCGACCCTTTGCAAGCTGTCACTCCAATCACTGAGCCACACCAGCCAGGGTTAAGACCTTTTTCTTTACTAGACCAAGTAAAGTATAGATAGAAAACCCAATCATAAGAATATGGTAGAAAGCAAAGCTCTGTCTCTCATGCTCACCTTATAGCACCTGTATTTATATAGAGCCACCAGGAGAATAGTCATGACCACAATGACGCTGATCATGATAGCAGCATTCAGAATCGAGTGCAGGGCTCTCTGGCCCACAGTCTCGGTGTCTTCTGTGAACGGAGTATAGATTCTAGAACAAAACAAAACACAAAGCCCCAGATAAGTGTTAGTGGATAGATATCCCAAGCCATATACTCTCTCCAACTTGAATTTTGTTTCCTTGATTCAAATGATATATCACTTCTGCCCATCTCATCAACCTAGCCAAGAAGTTTTAACCTAAGAAAAATAGCTGTCAAAAATAGTGCTTCAAAATAAAAGATGTCTAAGATATGGAGAGTTGCGAACCAGACCCTGACTCCATCTAGTGGATGCTTATCCTGAAACAATTACCTCATCAAATATTCTTTCTCCACAGCTTATTAGGATTTGCTAAAGAACCAGGTTCTGCCATATAAACTACTGAGGATACAAGGGATAGTCAGAGGAAGTAATATGGTTTATAATTATTATCTTTCATCTTCAGGGTGACTGCAACTGGGGTTGTCTTGAGATAATGTCACATATCCATTTCCCCTTGTTTCTCATTCACACAAAAACACGTTTATTCTTGGTGCCAATGTTCCCAGCTAAAGACTTTAGTTCTGACTCCCTTATAGTCAGGTGTGGCCATGAGACTAAGTAATGGCCAATGAGTTATAAGCAGATATATTGTGTGGAACTTCTAAGAAAGAGTTAATTCTGCTGAGAGAGATGTTTTATGTCCTTTTCTTCCCTACTCCTTCCTGCTGTCTGAATGAAGGCTAGGGCTCCAGCACCCATAATAACCTAGAGTATAGACCCTGAGATATAACCTAGAGTATAGCAATAAAGAAGAAAGAAAGGAGCCTGAATCCTTGATGAATGTGAAGACACTATTCCAAACTGACTGACCAGCTCTGCACTACTCCATCAGAGAGAGATAAAGCATGTATATCATTTAAACTAGCTGTTTGATTTTCTATAACGGGGTAAGCAAACTTTCTGCAAAGGACTAGAGAGTATATATTTTAAGTTTTGTGTGTGATATGGCCTCTGCTGCAACCACTCAACTCTACCATTATCATATAAAAGCAGGCAGAGACAATATATAAAAGAATGGACATGGTTGTGTTCCAGTAAAACTTTATTTACAAAAATAGGTGACAAGCAGAGCTGCTCTGTGGACTATGACTTACTAATCCCTGTTCTATAATATGTAACCAAGTTAAATCTAATTTATACAGAGAATATTAATCTCTTTTAGCTATTTTCTCTATTTGCCGTTACTCATTGTCTTAGTCTTTCTTTCAAAAATTAATACCTTGGCTTTCAGAACCCCATGTAGTTTTTCAGGTATTTGCCACTTTCAAATTCTAAAATCCATTTAAAACTTGTTTGAGCCCCACTAGGGTCCTAGAGACAGAACTAGGTGACATAAGAATCAAGGGCTGACACCAACAGCACCAGAGAATCTACACAACAGTTCCCTAAGAGAAGAGTGTGCCAGTTTGTACGAATTCTTCATCCTTTCATTTAACAACTTTTATTATATACCTCATCCTGGAAACAAAGTGCTCTGATAACACAGTACAGAAGGAAACCAGGTGTTGAGTAAATCATGTAAATAAATTTATATTTGCATATTGTTACAAGTGAAAAAGAACAGGTTTCTATAAGAAAAGTACCTAATTTTATTAGTAGGATCAGAGCCTTTATATTTGGAATTAACATTTAAGCCAAGATCAGAAGGATGCTAGGACATAATCCACCTAAATTAGAAAAAGAAAGAACATTCCATGCAAAGAATAATGGGCTCAATGGCCCTGAGATGGGAAAGATTACTATTTAATACTTTACTGGCTCATTACAAATAAATTCAGCCCTTAGTGACAGCATACCGGAAATATAATTCTGTAGCTTTCATTTTCTCTACTTAAAGCAGCGGTTCTCAACCTGTGGGTCGTGACCCCTTTGGGGGTCAAACGACCCTTTCACAGGGGTCGCCTAAGACCTTCGGAAAACACATATATAATTACATATTGTTTTTGTGATTAATCACTATGCTTTAATTATGTTCAATTTGTAACAATGAAATTGGGGGTCACCACAACATGAGGAACTGTATTAAAGGGTCGCGGCATTAGGAAGGTTGAGAATCACTGACTTAAAGCATCAAGTAATAAATAACGCCTCACTCTCAATTGCTTTTGACTGAAAGAACTCTCTGGCCTTCATGCCCCTTCAGTGCAGAGGCCTTCAAGATAATGACATGCAATGAAGAAAAGCTATGATGACCTTGAGAATAATAAAACAAAACATTCATACATACAACTGCCCATCCTTCCGGGTATAAAAGCTGACGGATTTGATGGTAGCCACCACCACCACCATACAGAGAGTCACGGGGACAAAGAGCATGATCACATGTTTGGCGCCATATTTCAGTGTCAGCTCCTCATCTTCTTCTTCATCTTGTTCCACCACCTGCAGTGTGTTACCCTGAGGTCCTCCATTAGATAATGGCTCAGGGTTGCCCCGCCTCCGCCTTTCGTTGCTGTGCTCATGCCGTTCTCTACTGTCATTCTAAAAGCAAAAGAAAAACTTTTTCAGTAAGTCAGACTCTCAGCAGAATCAAGTTATTCTATATCAAAAACAGAAAATGTAACAGTCAGACCTGAGATTAACAATAGGCTCACAATTACTTGAGTTCTAAAAACTTGAGGTAAGAGAACCAATTTATAAGAAGTGAAGTGTGCAGTTAAGAAATCTAGATTATTTACCAAATTCCCTAAAGGAACCCAGGTCCTCCCTTTCACCTGGATCTTGGCTTTCCTCACTGTCTCGTTCCATTCCTAACCTAATACAATTACACTCATCGTTTGAGGATTGGCTTAAAACTGACACCTACATAAGAACTTTATTTGCTGCAGCTTCAAGCAGAGAAATCCCAGCTTTTCCAATTCATGAAGTGCTTTCTACCTGTGGTTTTACACCAGTTATACAAAGAACTATCACACCTCATTACCAATAAGACTTAAAATCCTGTACTGATGTACAAGGGATCTCTCTGTAATTATTTCTTACAGTTGCATGTAAATCTACAATTATCTCAAGTATGCAATTTTAAAAAATCTTTACAGTGAGAAATTAGGCCTTAAACAATTATAATATCCTTGCCCTGTTCCTGTGCCCTGAATAGAGTCGGGGACAATAATACTTGATGAATTATGGAATGAAAGAGAACCTTTCTTAGATTCTACTTTCCTTGGACTCTTAATCCAAATACCACTGTATTACTTTTATCCTTATCCTGGGTTTCTCCGTTCTTATTCTTCAAGTTTGATTTCCTTTTTGGTATCCCTGTTCATGTCTAAACTCAGTTTTTAATAAAGGGTAGAATGAATCCCAAGGGCACTAACAATAACAATAATAAAAATCTATATATATAAAAGCCCAGTGACCGGAACGGCAGAATGACCAGAACGACCTGTGGCTATGATGGGCCACAATCAGGGAGGGCCAGCTGGACCCCACCCATGCACAAATTCTCGCTCTGGGCCTCTAGTAATAGATAACAGGAAAGATAACAGATACTCTTCTCCCTCCTCATTGATAATAGAACAGGTTGATAGTCACTGTTGCTGGGAAGATGTAATCAGCTTGGTTGAGAAAGGGTTCTCTTAGGAAAACATGTTATTCTCATACCTCATTTCTGACTACAGATATACCTAATAGAGTATTACCATTATTCATTAAAAATACATTACACACTTAATAAGAGCTTAAAATTATTACAATGTAGCAAGGATTGATATGTACTTGACATTTAATTCTCATAGATACCCTATCATCGCCACTTTATAGGTAAGGAAACAGCCACAGCTAGTGTTACAGAGTGGGTTTGAACCCACATATGCCTGACTTCAGAAATCAAGTTCTTAGCCAGCTCAATTTGCTGTTCATAAGTCAACACAAGAGCTCTGTAGACTGTGAGCTGAGTTCTCTTTTACTTTACTTTCAATATATTTATCCCACAGGTAATTATGAAAATTCTATATTCCAGGTACTCTTCTGTGGCAATACAGAAGTTAATAAGATCTAGATGCTTGCTATCCTTAAGAAGTCCCTAAGTTAGTTTCAATATAGAATAAACATTATATTAGAGATAAAAATAAAGTGCTACAGGACTATAATTCTGTGTGGTCAAGAAAGGCAACATAAAATATACGATTTTTGAACAGAAACTTCAAGAGTGAATGTAAGGTAAGTGGGCTCCAGGCAGAGACCACATGAACTGTGGCGCAGACATGTGAAAGTGCTGGACAGACAACCAGTGAGTACTCCAGAGGTGGCTGGAGAATAGGGTCTGTCAGGGCTGGTGGAAGGAAAGCTTAGGAAAGGTTGTAAAGGACCTTGTTTGCCATGCCAAGGACTTTAGACTTCGTCCTGTAGGCAACAGAAAGTCATAAAAATTGTCTCAAGGTTGAGGAAGTGACACATCAGATTATGACTTATTTCTAAGAAACTTGGCTGAGTGGGGATGGAAACAGGGATGTGTAAGGCACACTTCAGAAGCAGAATTGAAGGGCTTTGTGAATGGTCAGGAAGGAGTCAAGGATGACCCTGGAGGTTTCTAGCATAAGAGAGTAGGAGGGTGATGATGACACTGACTGAGACTGGGAACCCAGATGAGCAGCCTGGAGGAGGGAGATAGGTAAATGTCAAGTATTCACACTCAGGCAGGAAGTCCAAAGGCAGTTAATAAGAATTTCAAGCTCAGAAGAAAGTTGGGGGAGGTCATTAGTTTCTATAGTTATGGAAATGAATGAACTCTCAGGGAGAGAGTGTAGATGGAAAGTAGGAACAGTATGAACTTACTGGTCATTAATGTAATACAACAGCTGTGGAAAGAAAAATATGCTAAGGATGTTATGTTTGTGACTAATGTTTGGCAATAGAATTATGACCAACTTGACAGGTCAATTATGCACAAAATAAACTAAAATACAATTAATAATAACTCATTATATGGTATTTGATAATGTACAAAGCACTCTCACATATCTCAATCATTCTTTTCAGATGTTGAGAGGAGTTAGTAGGTGAACACTAAAACAACTTGTCCAAAATCTCACAGCCAGAAATCAGCAGAGACAGAGTCAAATTCAAGTTTCTTGTTTCAAAATTTGTGTTCTTCCTATGGCACTACAGCTGTCCCATCAGGCTATATGAACAGTTTAACTGAGTAAGTCTAGCATGAAAGAGGCAATCATAGCATGCTCATTCACATTACTCAACTGGATGTTCTGGTTTATAAAGAACATTAGCCAACCCCACCCTGCCCCACCCCCAGAAGCTGATATGGGAAACTAGAACACTGTTTAACACACACACACACACACACACACACACACACACACTCCCTCTTTATAGTACTTTAGATACTATTTTTTAAAATTGACTATATGTTTTAATTTCATTTTTTAAAGTACAATTTATTTATTTAAACAGTTCATGTGGTTCTGAAATCTGAGTATAAAAAGGTGTACAATAAAAAGTTTCCTACTTAACTATCTATTTAGTTTCCTAATCTCCCAGGTTACCACTGTCATTGTTCTCTGCAAATTCTATCAGAGTTTCTTCATGTACATACAAGCAAATATAATACATAGCTTCTTCCCCCTTCTCACACAAATGGTAGTAGCTGAATAAATGCACTGCCCTGCACTTTGCTTAAAAATCTCCTAGAGATTTTTTTACATCAGTACACAAAAAACATCCTTATTCTTTTTTTTTTTTTAGGTTATATGCAAATACACCATTTATTCTTTTTTTTAAATGCTTTTATCGATTTTAGAGAGAAAGGGAGAGGGAGAGAGAGAGAGAAACATCAAACAGCTGCCTCCTGCAGGCCCCCCCCCCAACCCCCCCACCGGGAAATGAGCCTGCAACCCAGGCATGTGCCCTTGATCGGACTAGAACCTGGGACCTTTCAGTCCGCAGGCCAATGCTCTATCCACTGAGCAAAACTGGCTAGGGCAGAACATCCTTATTCTTAAAAACAATGTTTAATCATCTATATAGCCAGTATATAAATTAATTTATTAGGCCAATCCCCTAATGACTGACATTTAATTTGCTTTGAACGTTTTTGCCATTACAAACACTGCTGCAATCAGAATGCCCCCTATTAACTTATTTCACGTATGGGGGCATATTTGTAGGATAAATTCCCTGAAGTAGGATTCCGAGCAAGATGGCGGCATAGGTAAACACCGGAGACTGCTGCCGCAAACAACCACTTCAAAAATACAACTA